>NC_067428.1:29087015-29396106 GCF_009764475.1 Pristis pectinata | reverse complement strand
GAAGGGCGGAGCTTGGAGGGATATGGGCTGAACGCAGGAAATTGGGACTAGCTGGGTGGGCGCTGTGGTCAGCATGGACTGGTTAGGCCGAAGGACCTGTTATCTGTGCTGTATTGCTCTATGACTCTAAAATAGGAGGGATTTAGAGGGATATGGGCTAAATGCAGGCGAATGGGACTAGCTTGGTGAGCACCATGGTCAACATGGATGAGTTGGGCCAAAGGGCCTGTTTTCATGCTGTATTACTCTATGACTCTATCTGCACACTTACTTTCATCGACTGGTGCACAAGGACACCCAGGTCTTGTTGCACCCCCCTCTTTCCTAATCTATCACTGTTCAGATAATAATCTGCTTTCCTGTTTTTTATCTTCAAAGTAGATAACCTCATATTTATTCACATTAAACTGCATCCACCATGTGCTTGTCCAGCTACCCAGCCAATCCAAATCACACACTTTGTGTTGTTTGCAAACTTGGAGATATTATATTAAATTCCCTCATCTAAATTATTAATATAGATTATGAATAGCCAGAGTCCAGGCACTGAATTTCTTGTCCATGGATGCTCAAGTCACATTTAATGGGATGGTTTGTGTTGTAGAACATATAAAACATATAGAACACTACAGCACAGTACAGGGCCTTCAGCCCACAATGTGGTGCCGACATTTTATCCTGCTCTAAGATCTATCTAACCCTTAGTTGGTGGTTCGATGGAAAATCATGACGTAAAGTGTGAGTTGCACATTGGTATTGGTATTGGTATTGGTTTATTATTGTCATTTGTACCGAGATACAATGAAAAGCTTGTCTTACAAACCAATCGTACGGGTCAATTCATTACACAGTGCCGTTACATTGAGTTAGTACAGAGTGCATTGATGTAGTACAGGTAAAAACAATAACAGTACAGAGTAAAGTGTCACAGCTACAGAGAAAGTGCAGTGCATCATCTATTCCTTTCCGCTTCACGCTGGGTTATGTAACACACCATTCGTTGACCGGGACCACTAAACCAGATTGAAAAGGTAAGTTCAGACAAGCAGTTTGGTTTTTATTCCTTATATTACTCAACCTTAATGTTTTTAATTAATACTTGTGACTTTTTAAAAGTTTCACATTGTTATTTTATCTGTTAAATTGTATTGTTTCGATTGATTCCTGTAACAAAAATATTTAATCAAATTTATTATTTTTTCATCTTTTAAACTATTTATGCTTTTTTAATTAGTTAAATTTATTTCAATGTTTTCAAAAGTCTCTGGTGATCAGAGATATGTAGAGTTACAAACACCTTTAAGAGCTGTGAGCTGGCTAAAGGTCATCAGGAGGTGACAGTCTTGGGATCTGCCCAGTGAGTGACTGTGGACCACTCTGCATTTCAAGACGAGTGTAGAACCAGCCCAGAAAATCAACTTGTCAACTTAAATCACTGAACTACCAAACATAATGTATGCCCATGGATATCATTGATATCACATAACTATCTATGTAGTTAATAGATAATAAACTAATAAATAAATAATAAACTATAGGTTTATTATTGTCATAAGTACTAAGATACCCAATAAGTACCGAGATTAGCTAATAAACTATTGGTTTATTATTATCATATGTACCGAGATACAGTGAAAAACATTTCTTGATGAGCCATCCAGGCAGATTATGCCATATATGTAATTACATCAAGGTACTAAAAAGAAAAACCAAATGCAGAATATAGTTTTTCAGTTACAGAGAAAGGAAAGTGCAGGCAGACAAATAAAAGTGCAAGGGCCACGATGAGGTAGATTGGGACTATCTTTAGCATGTGAGAGGTCCGTTCAAGAGTCTGATAACAGTGGGATAGAAGCTGTCCTTGAGGCTGGTGGTATGTGGTGGTATCCAACTACACTCCCAAAATAGCTAGCAAGAAATGCACTATCATTTTGAGGCAGAAGTTTGATGCCTACCATACCAGCCAAGGACAAACATATAGTGTAGACTGCACAGTCCAGAACCAGGTGTGGTGCTCTTTGCATACATTAGGGGGTTAATACCTGTTGGATGTCCACACTTCATGGCTATTTGCCCTGAAGCAATTAGAATTGGCTGCCCACAAGAAAACTAGGCCTCAACTAAAGTCATAAATTTTGAAGTATAAAGCAAGAGTGTAAAGTAAAACTAAAAGAACATTAAAAACATGGTCACATCTGATCAGAGTTCTGAGGAAGGGTCTTCGACCCGAAACATTAACCATTTTTCTTTCCACAGATGCTACCAGACCTGCTGAGTTTTCTGTTTATATTTCAACTTTCCAGCATCCGCAGTTTTTTGCTGATTTTCATTGATGGTCACGTCAGTTCCTGCTATTGAAACCCTCCCACCTATGACTGATTTCTCCCTCCCCCCAATCCCCATCCCTCACTTCCTCATTGCTTCCATGGTTTAGTTTTCAAGCCCACTTTGCAATGAGTCAAGGGCAACTCCTGTGCTTCAGAAGAATGAGACCCAAGGCTGTCTTGTTTTTCAAGATGACATAGGTTTCATTATTCAGGTTCAAAGTCTGTGGACTCCCCCACCCCTCCCCAAAATGGCAGTGCCCAAAGTTCAGAGCTAATTTGTTTGTAAAACATTTCTTTGTCATAATGTTAGCACAGTTGTTGGTCAAATCATATTAAAAATGTCAGCTCCTCCACTGAAATTAATATAGGATTAGTGTAGTTGATAGTCGGCACAGACTTAATGGGCTGAAGGGCCTGTGTCCATAATGTTTCACTCTACGATTCTACATAAGAGCACAGTGAGGAAAAACATACAGGTACACTCATTGAAAGTTGCCAGCATACCACTTAGGAAAGCTGTTGTCAAATATAAAAATTGCAAATGGATTTTGAAATCTATATTTGTATTCAGAAAACATCTACAACTGCTGCTTGGTTTAAGTTCTGAAATCTAAAAGCACAATATTAGATCATTATCCAGAAATAAATTTCTTTCACTGGCAGCTTTTGGTTTTGAGTTGACTATATTAAAAGGAACAATGTTTTTGATGGGGATTTTGGATTGAAGCATAGCATTCCGCGTTCTGTTTTCCTTTTACTACCTCGATGTACCTATGTATGGCATGATCTGCCAAATAAAGGCTTCTCACTGTATCTGGGTACACGTGCCAATAATTAACCAATTCCAAAACTGATACACCAATTCGCAAGCAATACAAAGTTTTGGGAAGAGACTCCTGTCTTCCTCAACTGCACCCACCTCTGTTGGTGAGATCTCAAAGACCTCTGCGATTTTGGCATACAATTCCTTGACGTTGGTGAAGCCTTCGATTCTGCCGGTAGGGCTGCCATGAGCCAGCTGTGTATGAAATATCAGCCGGGGGCGAATCCGAGGAGCTGCGGGAGCAGGGTGTCCAGCAGCCACCTGCCCTTTGCCTTGTGCTGTGGGAGTCGTTTGATTCTCATCAGCACCTCCGTTCTCCATCAATTTGTTCTCTTCTGATTTTGCTGACTTTTTACATTTCCTCCTGGAACCACGCAGCATCTTGGTCTGGGACGTAGAGATATCTGCTTCTGAATAAAAGATGACTTTACCACACATTGGAAGCGTACATGAGTAATACGAGACCTGTTCAGAACTCTAAGCACAAAACCTTATACATAACTTACCAGGTAATCTCATTAAGGGAAAAAGAGAGGCTACAGTATCCCTTCATTAGGATGTTGACTATCAAAAGACAAATTCTAAGCACTGGATTGAGTTTTGCTAATAAGCACAACTGCTTGTGGATTGCAAAGCGTCCAAGTGTCATACTACATCAGCAGTTTTTGCAACCAGATTCTTACAGCATTTTTACTGAGCTTTTCTTTAAATGTAAGTTCATTTACAACAACACCCTGTGAATATGAATGGGGCAAAAAGGGGTCTGCTGAATAATTCCACCATATGTCTAGGCTGAAAGGTAGTTGATCCCATTGAGACTGATCATTTTTCTGCTGAAAATGAGAAAAAAAATGCTTCAGATACTGAAAATCTTATTATTGTTTTATTATCATTACATGTACACAGATATAGCGGAAAGCTTTTGTTTTGCGTGCTATACAAGCAGATCGTTCCATACATAAGCACATCGAGGTAGTAAAATGAAACCAGAATGCAGAACACAGTGTTGCAGTTACAGAGAAAGTGCAGTGCGGGTAGACAAATAAAGTGTAAGGGCCACAATGAGGTAGATTGAGAGATCAAGAGTTCACCTTTATTGTACAAGAGTCTTATAGCAGTGGGATAGAAGCTGTACTTGGGCCTGGTGGTTCGTGTTCTCAGACTTCTGTATCTTCTGTCTGACGGGAGAGGGGAGAAGAGAAAATGACCAGGGTGGGAGGGGTCTTTCATTATGTTGGCTCCTTTCCCGAGGCCACGGGAAGCGTAGACAGAGTCAATGGTTGTTTTGCGTGATGGACTGGGCTGCGTTCACAACTGTCTGCAATTTCTTGCGGTCTTGGGCAGAGCAGTTGCCGGACCAAGCTGTGATGCATCCAGATAGGATGCTTTCTGTGGTGCATCTATAAAAATTGGTGAGTCATCAGGAACTTGCTGAACTTCCTTAGACTTCTGAGGAAGGAGAACAGCTGAAAATGCGAGGAACACCACAGAAGTCACCCAGCATCTGTGGAAAAAGAACCAGGGATAACGCTTAAGGTCGAAGACCCATTAAGTTAACTCTTTCTCTCTCTCCACAGGTGCTGCTTTTCTTGTGTTTCCAGCATTTTCAGTTTCTGCTATTATGATGCTGTCTGATTTTCAACATGAAGGAGCATTGCGCAGAAAATACTCTCATTTATTTGTGTTCGGAAACTATTTACTTTTGGAAAAACAAGACCTTTGAAAGATTTTTTTCAGTGGGGGGTTATTTGTCCAAGTTTTACTTTGCGTTTCAATCATTGCCGCTTCAAAACAAAACCCACATGTAAGCAGGGTTTGAGTGAGTGGGAGGTGAGAAGGGTTAGAGCTCACTTCTGCAAAAGCAAAGAGGGCCCCATTTACATCAACTCCCAGGCCTCGCTAACATGCCTCACGTCCTCTTCCCAGAAGGAAGTGGAGGAAAATGGACAGGAAATGACTGCCAACCTTTGGAATAAAGAGCTGCCTATCGGTGTGAAGGTATGTGTGGGGAGATGATATTTGGTAGAAGAAGGGATCAGCTTCTTGTGAGCCCTGGACACACTAGGAAACTGAAACAATATTGCCTTAAATGTCTTCTCTTCTGTATTACTTGCCCTGCCAGGAACCGGAGAGCTCTTTGCTCAGGCCCTGTCCAAATAGCAGCTGGTTCTACATCATGGAGCCAGACCACTGCCTGAATATGTCAATAAGGACCCACACAGTTTCAGGCAGACATCTTAGCTCCTCATTCAGAAGACTGGATTAAGATTATGGATGGCAAGAGTTGGTTAGCTCTGGGAAAGTAATCCAGGCAGTGTATTTTCCCATCTTCCTCGTTTCCGCCGGAAAACAGGCTGAATTCAACCTTTCCCCACCAATTTCCATGTTGAAGATGCTAAACAAGTGCAAGTAATTGTTTAAAGGCAATAAATGATATATCAGGGGAGCACATGTCTTAATCTGGATAATTAAATCCAGTCATGAATACTCAATCCTCGGAGTGCAAACTAACAAACAGTCCTCTACCCTTTTATTGAGATCTCAATCATTAATTTAATTTCATTACTCCTATTTTAAGTTTAGTTTCCCTACTGGTTTTGTTCTGCATTTCATGTCCCATTTTCCTGTTTCACATTGCAGTTCAATTTGAATTCATTTGCGAAGCCTGTGAATTAAGTACATTTTAAAAATGTGCAGTGGTTATGGCCTTCCTGTCTATACACTCTACTTCCTAGCCCCCATTTTTATCATACTTTGGTCTATTTACCAAAAGAAATCTGAACCCCATCTGAAGACCAAGTTCAAATGTATAGAGTCCCTCTCAAGCCTAAATAGACCAGTAAATGGTCACAAAGATACATCAGAAAATTAATAAAATGTAATTTTCTACTCATTTGCTAATTACTTAATTATAACAAAACAAAGTTGCTGGTTTCTAATTGATGGGCCCATCTACTGAACTGTTAAATAATCTGACAACTTTAATATCACTTTGGAATTATGTACTAATCCACTTGCTATTTTGCTAAAAAAAATTCAGTGCCAGATCTATTGGATGGTGCCATGATGTTGAATGTATTTGAAGCTCTCTTTCCAAACTAAAGACAAAATGGCAGTGTAGTAACATAATACAAGTTTATTTAAACATTGTATGGCTGGAAAGCTGTGGGTATAATTTTACTGTAATAAGATCTGATAATGTTAGAAATTCTCTTGGCATTTACACTCAGTGAATAATTTTATTAGGTCATCAGTTGCATTAAACTGTTGATTAGAGGACTATGTACCTCTCGAATAATTAATTTTAATGATGAATGGAAAGCAAATTTTCGTCAACGCTAAAACGAAAATATGCTGAAAATACTCACCAGGTCAGGCCGCATCTGTGGGAAAAGAAACAAGAGTTAATGTTTCAGGTCGAAAACTCTTTGTCAGAATTTTCAGGTTGAATTCTGTCCACACTAGCGAAAATTATGGAACTGGGACAATCCAACTCATCACACCACTTGGTTCTACCATCTATATTGAAGGCCAACATTAATAATTTATAAGAAGGTTTGCACACTTACATTGACATTGTTAAACCTTTCTCTCAGGCTTACCTGGGTCCTAAGAACCTGAAGTACTCCATTGACTCTTCCCTATTCTTATCCAGGTGTTCCTGCTTTTTCTAGATGGGAAGTACTCCATCCAAAGAATTGTCATAGAGTCATAGAACAGGGAAACAGGCCCTTCAGCCCATTGTCCATGCTGACTATCAAACACCTATTTACACTAATCCTTATTCTCCCCCGGTTCCATCTCTCATCTACACACCAGGGGCAACTTACAATGGCCAATTAGCCTACTAACCTGCACAACTCTGAGATGTGGGAGGAAACCGGACCACCTGTAGAAAACCCTTGCAGGCACAGGGAGAACATGCAATTATCTCTTGTCTTTCTTGCTGTAAAGAATCTGACCAAAGGATGCTGCCTGTCTATCATCACCAGGATGCTGCCTGGATCAGAGAACATGTCTTAAGAGGAAAAGTTGAGCGAACTAGGGCATTTCTCTTTGGAGCGACACAGGATGAGAGGCGACTTGATAGAGGTGTATAAGATTATAAGGGGCATAGATAGAGTGGACAGCCAACACCTTTTCCCCAGGGCAGCAATAGCCAATACCAGAGGGCATCAGTTTATCGTCAGATGAGGAAAATTTAGGGGAGGTGTCAGAGGCAGGGTCTTTACAATAAGAGTGAAAGAGTGGTGGGTGCCTGGAACGCACTGCCGGGGGTGATGGTAGAGGCTGATACAATAGGGACATTTTAAAGACTCATAGATTGGCGCAAGGAAGTAAGTAAAATGGAGGGTTATGGGTTGTGTAGGAGGGAAGGGTTAGATTGATCAGGGAGTAGGTGTTTATATAGGTCGGCACAACATCGTGAGCCAAAGGGCCTGTACTGTGCTATACTGTTCCATGTCGTACATTCAATGTTCTAAATGTTTGAATTAGCAGGTTTCTCGATGTTTTTTGCTATTTACTGTTTTTGCTGCATTTATTTTCAGAATATTATATTTGGTGTAGCAAAGGGATTGCATTGGAATTTAAATTTGATTACACTTGTAGAGGTATGTTAAATACACATACAGAGATACACAGTACCTACACAGATATGCGTGCACGCGCACACGCGCACGCACACACACACACACACACACACACACACACACACACACACACACACACACACACACACACACACACACACACACACACAGATCATACAAGTGCATACACCTTTAATGTTCTTAATGCTTATTGTGTCTGGGAGGCAGATCGTGCCCATGCTCCTGCTCACAACTCCCTGCATGCACCCCTTTAACATCAAGTCTGCCAATAATGGAGACAGTATGATATACATTGCACTGTACTGCTGCCACAAAACACAAATTTCACATCATACGTCAGTGATAATAAATCTGATTCTGATTCTGACATTGGGCCTACCTTGGAGAATACATATGGCTTTGGCTCCACGATTCCAACAGATTTCAGGACATTTCAATCCTTCAAAGTTTTGGCTAACTTTTGAGATTGGTTGTTATGATTAATTGACATCTCCATAATCATTGTATCATCCGACCACCAGGCTGGTATAAGGTAAACTTGTTCTTTAATCTGGCTGTTCCTATGTTGTTAATGTATGTCTTGATTTTAATCATTTGCTTCACTATGGGCACTTCACTGAGTCTTGTTTTATCATCGATGTGTAAAGCACAATTCTTTAGGCACCTATTTAGAGAAGAAACATGCATGTTATACATACCGTTAACCAAGAAAATTAATTCATTTGTTATGGATTTTGAATATAAATTGTACAGTATATAATAGAATATATTCTAACAGGCTTTAGAAAAGGATACAACACCTGCATTGCACACACTTCAGTTTTAGCGGTTGGAAGGAAGTACTGAAAATTTCTTTTTTTCTCACTCTGCAGGTGAAAGTAAAGTATTGAAAACTTCAAAATAAGCTGTTTCTGAGGCATCACACCATTTCAGAACCTTTGAACTGTACATCTGTGCTGCTCTGAAGAGATAAATTTTATGAATGTGAGATATACCGGAAAGAGCGCTTTTGATTTCATATATGATAGTCAATATTTTAGCAAGGACGCAAGAAGAAAGCTCTCAGAATCTCAATAAGTGTATTCATTGGATGCCATAGAAACCACCGTAACCAGAACACAGGAAGCCCTAGCACTAACAGAAGCCTTGCTCCAGCCCATTAAAAGTAGGCCCATGTTACGGTGTGTAAAAGTAAAACATTCAACGTAGGGAATGAAGATCAAAATGGAGCACTGCTGGACATGAAGGGTCGCCAATGGAGAATCATCGGTAATTCTACAAGAGCTGCGCTGGCATTGAGCACATTTGCAGAGTGAAGTATAAAGTCAGAGTCACAGACAGGAAACAAGGGGATTTCGGAAAGACTGCCCCTATTGGTACATCTTCTCTCCCCCTCGGTGATGACTGTATAAAAATGGTCCATTTGTACTTAAGGAATGTCCATTCTCAAGGCCTTCTCATGGGACAGAAAACTTTGAAGATGATCACCAACCTTTCATGTTAATCCGCTGAAGTTGACAAGAATTACTTGGAGCCAGATCACGTTTCAGTTCAGGACTCTTTAGAAGAAGATTCACCGGTGTTGGAGACCATGACATAATTAAATGAAAATGGGTATTTCCTGAGGAAATTTCAAAATGGACAGTAATTATCACAACTTTCCTTCACAAGGTTACAAGACAGCAGCAAAGAAAGGCCTGCAATACAGAAGGTTCCACAACGACAATTCCTCCCCGTCGTACGCTGTGGTGTCTCCCAAAGGAAAGTCGCAGGCGGTCAGACATGTTGCAAAGGACTTTACAGTGACAAGAAGGCAGCAATTCTTTTGTTATCCTCACCCTTCTGAGAGTAAGATGGACAGGACCGAATTTCCAAGTAAGCTTAATGAACCACAATATGATGATGTTCACCCTCCTCCGTTAAACACCAACCAAAAATACAGATCAGCAACAATCAATAGCAACAACAATAACTTTGAGCAGATTTCGGATGAAAACTGTGTGTATGAAAATTTGGATATATACTGGAAACAGCCACATTTTCAAGCATATGCCCAAAATACAATCACCTACACAACTCCATCTGAGCTCTTTGTAAGTGAAGATAGAAAAAAGACACTGAGTAAAGACACAACAAAGATGTCTGATTCTTCAGGTCCTCGGCCTCCGCCGCTCCCTGCAAAGTTGAAAAGGTACTGTGCTCAGCTGAAATCAAAATTTGTACCATACGTAATTGAAAATATCCCTCTGTAAAACATGGCATTATCTCTTAAATGAATAGTGCCCCTCATTTCTCTTTAACGTTACATGCTCCTTCCAGCTTTCAGATGCTTTCCGTGATACACCATGTGCACCATTTATTGCCTGAACTATTTAAGTTATCCCAAAGTAGGAAATGGTATGTAACCAGAGTTTATTGGCATTGCCAATCAAGTGGAGGTTTGTTCATAGACATTATCTGAGAGGATAGGATTGGTAGAAACATGTTCTCGATCTCATATGTGACAAGATATATTAGTGGCTGTACAATCTGATCTGGTTGAAATCATTGGGAATGAATTTTGAGAGTGCAATGTGCAGTGCAGAAACTGCCACACAGCGGTGTGCAGTGCAAAGATGATTTTTTTCCAGACCAAGCTTTGCCGCTTAATTAACATTACCGAAAATAATCCTCCTCTACATTGGAGAAATCAAATTGGCTGACCATTTTGCAGAACCCCTCTGTTCCATTTGCTAGGGTGGCCATAAGCTTCCAGTTGTTTTTGCTGTAGAATTCCCTTAATATAAAAATTGGGACATAAATGGATAGAGTTTACTGCCAGTTAGATACTACAAAAGAATGCCTGCAATTCTGTGGAAGTGGTTTTCCCTGATAAACATTGGGAAAGGGGAACAGGGAGGAATGTGTTGGCGATAGATATTAGATATTTAGATATTTATTTATTAGTCACATGTACATCGAAACACACAGTGAAATGCATCTTTTTACGTTACTGAGAATGTGCTGGGGGTAGCATGCAAGTGTCGCCGCGCTTCCAGCGTCAACATAGCATGCCCACATCTCCTCACCTGTACGTCTTTGGAATGTGGGAGGAAACCGGAGCACCCGGGGAGAATGTACAAACTCCTTACAGACAGCAGCGGGAATTGAACTGGCGCTGTAATAGCGTGATGCTAACTGCTACACTACCGTGCCAAGAGAGGGGATGATTGAAGTTCTGCTGAGGGACAGTGAGGTTCTGCACTGACATGTCCCATTTTAGTGAGCAAGTGTGGGACAGGAGTGCAAAAACACTTCCCCAGTTTCGGGCAAGAAATGAACAAAATGTCTTTTAGTTTTTCTGATTTCCAAGTGAAGGAATTTCCAGCAATTCCACAACTTCATCTCAAATTTAACATTGGGTCATTTATGTTTGCTGAAAGATGGGCAGCACCAAAGCAGTCAGTCACACAACTTAGAGGATTACGCATTCAGTCCTGATGAAGGGTCTCGACCCGAACCATCAACTGTCCATTTCCCTCCACAGATGCTGCCTGACCCACTGAGTCCCTCCAGCATCTTGTTTGTTGTGAGGGGGTTATGCAACAAGACTGGGGCATATGGGTGGACGATGGCTCAATGATCATGGATAATGATAGCAAGTAAGTGAAGAAGAGGCAGAGCCATATTGACAGTGACTGATCATCAGCAGAGGAGAGGACATTGCAGATGATCCGAGTCCATAGGATGCTCAAAGCAGGTGCACAGGTTGACTCTGTGGTTAGGAAGGCATATGGTGTATTGTCCTTCATCAATCGTGGAATTGAATTTAGGAGCCGGGAGGTAATGTTGCAGCTGTACAGGACCCTGGTCAGACCCCACTTGGAGTACTGTGCTCATTTCTGGTCACCTCACTACAGGAAGGATGTGGAAGCCATAGAAAGGGTGCAGAGGAGATTTACAAAGATGCTGCCTGGATTCAGGAGCATGTGTTATGAAAACAGGTTGAGGGAACTCGGCCTTTTCTCCTTTGAGCGACGGAGGATGGGGGGGACCTGATAGAGGTGTATAAGATGATGAGAGGCATTGATCGTGTGGATAGAGGCTTTTCCCAGGGCTGAAATGGTTGCCACAAAAGGACACAGGTTTAAGGTGCTGGAGAGTAGGCATAGAGGAGATGTCAGGGGTAAGTTTTTTACTCAGAGAGTGGTGAGTGCAAGGAATGGGCTGCCAGCAACGGTGGTGGAGGCGGATACGATAGGGTCTTTTAAGAGACTTTTGGATAGGTACATGGAGCTGAGAAAAATAGAGGGCTATGGGTAAGCCTAGTAATTTCTAAGGTAGGGACTTGTTCGGCACAGCTTTGTGGGCTGAAGGGCCCGAATTGTGCTGTAGGTTTTCTATGTTCTATGTTCTATGAAATAGTGACTCTACAGAGGCGGATAGCAATGGAACCATGAAAGGCCTCATTTAAAATAAGGACTTGGAGGTAATCAGAAGAATATTCTACTGGGTATATCCTTACAAGTCTAATTAATGTCTGCAGGGCATTGTTGCATATTTTTTCAAGTGTTTGTTGGATTACATTTCATTGCCTGAACACACGCAATTTGGCATCTGTATTTCCCTTTAGCCTTTCAAGATCTTTCCTTATCAGACCACTTGGGCTACAAGAATTGTGCACTGTAATATAATGTGGCAGGAAGTCTTTTTAACCTGATCTTAGCAGCAGTTGGAGGGTTATGAGTGGAAAATTAAACATTTGCATTTTTGTATAACAGGAAATGGCAGTTTTACTGAAAAGTAATATACTCTCATTTACAAGGTTATAACATCAGTACACATATTAATTGCAATGCTGCCAGTCACTAAACTGGCCAACTGTGCCAACTATTCACTGCGGCATCTTTGGTTTCTATCGCATAACTAATTAAGAGCCTTTTGGCAGAGTAGTGTGTAGATAATTATATCAGCGTTCCCATCTTTCAGTCAACTGCAGAACCATCCATAAAAACAGCCATGCTTCACTGCCTTTCTGTTGCTGCCACCAGAACAGTGTTTGAACAGTACATCAACTTACAACAAATGTAACATGATTGAGGCAGATGGGATTCTGATAGCAAAAGAAGTCCTTTATGAAAACTTACTGCATCATTCAGAGTAACCTACTGTTGTGATGCTGGATTGTCCTTGAGTGGTTTAGAGAAAATAATTGATGTCAGAGTTTGATCCTGACCACATGCTAATCATTACATATGTTACCAGAAGATAATTCTGTTTTCCTTTTCATTGAACTTAATGGAAGCTCCAGTCAAGCAAAGTCAAATTACTTATTCTTCGAACGTAATGCTAAGTACTGAATTGTCAGCTAATAATGATGTGTTTGAGGTCTGTGTCAGAAAGTAAACAGTCCAGAAATGGGATTACACTTCAAAGCAAATGAAAGTGCTCAGGGAGAAAACACCTACATGAGCTCAAAGTCAGAATGAGTTGAGAACGTGCTAAGGGTGGTGAGACAATTCACGCAGAGGTCAATGACAAAGGCCTAATGAGTCTTTGGACTTGCAAAGTTGCATCAGAGTACAGACGGCATAAAGCACAGAAGAGTACGTGGGCATCTATTGGAATCTTTTCCTGATGTATTCATGGGATAGACACATCTCAGGCAATGCAACCATTTATTGTCCAGCTGTAAGTGTCCCTGAACTGTGGCAGTTGTGAAGCAGCCACATAGGTGGGTCAAACATCCCATTTCCAGCCAGATGGGTCTCCTTCATGAGCAGACATAAGAGAACAAAATTTTCTGCAAAAATCCATTTGTTTCTTGGCCCCCATTACTGAGGCCAGCTTCTTTTCTAATGCCAGACTTTTCATGTTAGCTACATTAATTTAAGTAAGGTGTGGCTTTCAAACTCATGTTTCTAGATGAATAGTCCAAGTCTCTGGATGCTAGTTCAGTAATTGAACCAGTACACTACCATATCCAAGCCCCACAATATTGCTGTGAGATTGCAGTGCAAACTCCACATTGTCGGCTCTGACAAGTGAACAAATATAGTGATGGTTATAAGGACATAAAAACACAGAAGCAGGGGTAGTCCTTTCAGCCCTTGTGCCTGCTTTCCCACTCAGTAAGATATCTTATACTGCCACTTCCTCCATACCAACCCCCTATCCCTTGGTCCCGTGAATATCTACCAATCATTTTCTTGAATATATTCAAAGCTTGAGTCAGTAAACCTTCTCAGCCATTTAAGGAGATCATGAATGATCTGATTGTAACTTCAGCTCCACATTTCCGTCGACACTAGTAACCTCCCTCCCCCTTGTTTATCAAGCATCTACCTACCCCATCTTCAAAATATTTAAAGACTCTGCTTCCACTGGACTTTGTCTGATTATACTCAACTTTTCTAAGTGCCTTGCTAAATCACCATAATTGTTCTTAATATCGCCCCAACAACAGACGTTAAACTGACTGGCCTGTGTGTTCTTGCTTTCTGTCTCTCTCTGTTATTTGAATGAGTAATATTTTACAATCTAATGGAACCTTCCCCCAAATCTAGGTAGTCTTGGAAAACTACACCAACACATTATCCATCTCACTGGCCACTTTTTTTAAGACGCTTGGCATGTCCATCAAAACCCAAAGACATGTCAGTCAGCAGTAATTTCCCTCCCTTCCAAATGCTCGATGTACAGCTTTTCCTGGAATATTACTTGAATCCTCTACATTATATACTGATCCAAAGTAAGTGTTGGATTCGTCTATCGTCTCCTTGCTTTCCATTATTGTTTCCCCAAACTTAATTTCCATAGGACTAACTCTCTTTGCTAACTTTTTTTTAATATTATTTATAGAATGTGAAGAAATTCTTACTACATATCAATAGAAAAAAAACTCTTACCAACTGTTTCTTATTTAATTTTTGGCTAGAAGTCTCTCCCTCTTTTCTTAAACGGTGGGGTTACATTTGCTTCCTTACTCTCTATGGGAACTACTCTGGACTCAATGGAATTTTACAAGCTGACGGACGGTGCTTTCACCATCTCCACAGCCATCTGCTTCAGAACCTTTGGTTGCAGGTCATCAAGTCCTGGAGGTTTATCACATTTCAGTCCCATTAATTTCTCTAATTATTTTTTACTGATGCTAATTATTTGAGCTCCACGTTCACCCTTGACTTACAATACTCCACTGTTTCCAAAAGGTTTTCTGTGCCTTTTAGGAAAATGGACACAAAATTTCTTTGCCATTTATTCCCCAATAAAATGTCACAGAGTGGCACAGCACAGAAACTAGCCCTTCAGCCCACCATGTCTACGCCACCCATTTTACCTACCTACACTAATCCCATTTCCCAACATCAGCTCCATAGCCTGCTATGCCTTAGTGATTCACGTACTCTCCAAATGCTTCTTAAATATCGTGAGAGTATCTGCTTCCACCAGGAAGTTCATTGCAGACTCTAACCACCCTCTATGTGAAATAAATCCCCCTCAGGTCCCCTCTAAACCTTCTACTTCTCACCTTAAACCCATGCCCTCTTGCCTTAGACACCCCTATCAAGGGATAAAGTTTTGTTACTCTTCCTCCCTATGTATCTCCCTCAAAATTTTATAAACTTCTATCAGGTGACCTCTCAGCCTCTTGCACTCCAGGGAAACAACCCATCCTACCTAATCTCTCCTTATAATTGAAATGCTCCAATCCAGGTCACACCCTCATGAATCTCCTCCGTAGTCCCTTCAGCACAATCACATACTCCTGTCTCAATCTCTCTGGGACCCACATCAGTTTTGCTTTTGTTTTCTTTTTTTCTACATACTGACAGTCCCCTTCTTTGTCGTTGGCCTGGTTCAGTGTGTAATGCCATCATTGGTGCTCCTGTAGTACTCCATTTCCTGGTAACAGAAGACTTCCCTCTTAACACCAATGTTAATAAGCAACCCTTTAAACTATTCTCTAGCACCCCAGCAGTTCTCAATCAGTTCCATTTGTAGAATTTGCTCCCAGGTATAACTGTTAGATCCCTCAGGTCTGAGCGCAGGTGTTGCTGGTTACAATATGATATCATTTCTTCAAATGAATCCTTTTTTAAGAAATGATTTAGATTTTTTTATCAGGCAGTGACCACTCGACAAGCTGCTGGTTGTGGTCATCAGACAACCGCAAAATTAGGCAGATCAAACAGAAATCAAGGTAACCACATTCGTCAAACTCCACTCGGCCTTTGACGTCTGTGGCCACATTCTGCAGCGTCCTGCAACACTACAAATAACCTGTGAAGGCACGCCCCAATTTCCATGCGATAGAAACGTGTGCTTTGGAAAAACTGCAGAGGAAAATCAGAGAGCTTTACTCTTATGGTGTTGAATGGAGGATTTCATTCCATGCCTATGCACAGGTTAACCTGTTCGTGAACATTCATAGAATGTGTTTAGGAAAGGTTTAGAAGGTTATGGGCCAAACACGGGTAAATGGGACTGGCTTGGATTGGCATCCTGGTCAGCATAGAACTAATGGGCTGAAGGGCCTGTTTCCATGCTGTATGATGCTATGACTCTATAACAGTACAGCACAAGAACACATCCTTTGGCTCACGATATCTCTGCCAACCATGATGCCATATTAAACTAATCCTCTCTGCCTGCACATGATCCATATCCTTCCATTCCCTGCCTGTCCATGTGCCTGTCCAAATGCCTCTTAAACGCCACAATCATATCTGCCTCCACCAGCACCCCTGGCAGCACATTCCAGGCACCCACCACTCTCTGTGTAAGAAACTTGCCCCCCACATCTCCTTGAAACTTTCCCCCTCTCACCTTAAATGCATGTCCTCTAGTAGTTGACATTTCCACCCTGGGAAAAAGATTCTGACTGTCTCCCCTATCTATGCCTCCCATAACGTTATTAAACTCTTATCAGGTCTCCCCTCAGCCTCCATCGACCCTCTCAGACACCAACTATAAGCAGAGCTACAGTGTACCATGATCCAGGCGAAGGAACTTAACCTAAAGTCCACTACACTTTAATCCTAATCTGTCACCTGGAGGAAACAGTGTGAGCCCTGGTCTGATGCCCTTTATATACCCCCAGCTCACTGAAGGGGTGTAAACTGGGGGCCAGTCACAACAGGGTAAATTGTCAGAGCTAAAACAAACATAAATCCTGGAGCTGTAGAAATGGCATGAATCTCTTCCTGCACTGGTTTGCTTGGTTTTCCACTCACTTGCTTGAAACATTAAAGCAGTAGCAAAATGCCACTGTTGTGAACTATTAGTTAAATACCCATTATGGTGTGGATAATCCACTTTCCCTAATACAGGATGGGACTAAGGTAGCCAGAACACATTTGGAAGTATTCTGATATCTTCTGGAGCCTTCTGGATGGAGTTCATAACCAGAGCACAGATTAAAGATATTTGGTCGAACGTTTGGAAGGGAGATGAGGGAACATGTTCTGCCCAGGAGGTTGGTGGGGTCTGGAACTCACAGCCGGAAGGAGTGATTGAGGCAGAAGCTCTCAGCACATTGAAGAAGTGCCTGGATGTGTCCTTAGGGAGCAGTGACCTGAGATACCATGGATCAAGTAATGAAGGGTAGGATTGGGTTGGGTAGCTCTTTTTTGACTCGTACGGACAAGAAGGGTTGACTGACCTCCTTGCATGTCGTACACCTATGATTCCATGACAACAGTTAATCAGCCACGCTCCAGATGCACTTTTAGACACAGCAGAACAACAAAGACTTAGGGTTTGTGGACTTCTGAGATAATAATAATCTTTAAAGGCCAGGGGTAATAAAAGTTGCCACTCTGTGGCACCCAGGCCCAGAGTAGAATCAGAATCAGGTTTATTATCACTGACATATGTGGTCAAATTTGTTGCTTTGTGGCAGCAGTACAGTGTAAGACATAAAGACATAAAAAATTACTATAAGTTACAAAAATAAATAAATCGTGCAGAAGAGGAATAATGAGGTCGTGTTCATGGGTTCGTGGACCGTTCAGAAATCTGATGGTGGATGGGAAGAAGCTGTTCCTGAATCGTTGACTGTGGGTCTTCAGGCTCCTGTACCTCCTCCCTGCTGGTGACAATGAGAAGAGGGCATGTCCTGGATGGTGAGGGTCCTTCGTGATTGATGCCACCTTCATGAGGCACTGCCTCTTGAAGATGTCCTCGATGGCGAAAAGAGTTCTGCCCGTGATGAAGCTGGCTGAATCTACAACCCTCTGCAGCCTCTTTTGATCCTGCGTATCAGAGCCTCCATACCTGGTGGTGATGCAACCAGTCAGAATGCTCTCTGCTGTACATTTGTAGAAATTTGCAAGAGTCTTTGGTGACGTACCAAATCTCCTCAAAGTCCTAATGAAGTAGGGCCCCTGGCATGCCTTCTTTGTGATTGCATCAATGTTAGAATCCAGGATTCCCAAGCTGGCAATTAGGAAGAGCATAGAACATAGAACAGTATAGCACAGGAACAGGCCCTTTAGCCTACCAAGTCTGTGCTGACCTTAGAAAGGTTTTTTTACTTATTTTACTTCATTTTTATGTTTTTAATTGTTCAATCACATTTTAATATGCTTTTGATATATTCTGTTCTTTTATTTGGAAAAGATTATCTTTTTTTCTCTTTTTTAATTTTTTGAAATAATTTTAAAAGGTTTTTTTGAAGGTCTCTGTAGATCAGAAACATTTAGAAACTCTTCCAAAGCTTCACAGACTTTGACAAAAGGTGAGTTTCTGTCTCAGACTTGCCTCCTACTAAAGGCTGCCAGGGTGTCTGGGGAGAGACCTCACGAGTGGAGCTTTGCTGTGCTTGGATGGTCAGCTCCGTGATCTGGAAGTCCGGAATGAGGTATCTGACCCATGTATCTGGACCAGGTTAGCATGCACATGGGACGAGTGCAGGGGCAAATCAGGATGGTGGCGTGAATTAAGCATGATTCAGCATATTACTAAAACTATGCAAAGTTACCACTGTCCTTCATTACTATAGTGACTTCAAAGGTGCTTCACAGGCTGCTAATGCTTTGGGATATTGTAAAAGGCGCCATATAGATGCAGTGTTTTCTTTGTCATGACTGTGTTCAATGGAGGAGCAGAGACAACAGTTAATTGACGCACTCCTGTTTCTGTTTCACGTCTTCTTATGTTCTTCACTGATTGATCACTAGATACCATAAGATACTGGGGCAGAATTAGGCCATTCGGCCCATCAAGTCTGCTCCACTATTCAATCATGGCTGATTTTTTTTAACCCCATTGTCACCCCCTTCTCCCCACAACCCTTAACCCCCTTACCAATCAAGAACCTATCAATCGCTGCCTTAAATACACCCAATGACTTAGCCTCCACAGCCCTCTGTGGCAACAAATTCCACAGATTCACCACCCTCTGGCTGAAGAAATTCCTCCTCATCTCAGTTCTAAAAGGATGTCCCTTTATTCTGAGGCTGTGTCCTCGGATCCTAGACTCTCCTACTAATGGAAGCATCCTCTCCCCGTCCACTCTATCCAGGCCTTTCAGTATCTGACAGGGTTCAATGAGATTCCCCCTGCTCTCCCCCCCCCCCCCCATCCTTCTGAACTTCATCAAGTACAGGCCCAGAGACATAAAACGCTCCTCATACATCAAGCCTTTCATTCCTGGTATCGTTCTTGTGAAGAACAAATGCCAAAGAACAAATATCACTAGATTCTATTGTTTTGGGGCAAAAAAGAAAATCCAGCTTAAAAATTTATCCTTGCTCAGTCCGAAAAGTTTTGACATTGAAATTCCTCTCACCTTTAAAGAACATAAAACTAATGTTTTGCAGTGTTCCCTGGAGTAAAATTCAAATGATCACAAGGATCGAAGAACCATGTTGATTCGATCACCTTTAATTTCCATTGAAGCAGCCTTACATGTGTCCACTACAGGACTATTCATGGTCACAGGTCACAAGCATGCAATTGAATATTGCAGATGTAGCACTCAGACATGCGATGAATGTCATTGGACACCACCGTGCATATCTGGGCACCTCCAAATGCAAGGCCATCATACAGATGCAATCTGGTGTATTTGGGAATCACGCAGTAAGTGCCAGCTCATTTTCAGGAAGAGTTTTTATTCAACTATTCTATCACTTGGTCATCAAAAGTGCAGCACAATAGCACAGCAGTCAATACTGCACATCTCCAGCAACCCCGGTTCGATCCTGATCCCCGATGCTGTGTGCGTGCGGAGTTTACAGGTTCTCCCCATAACTTTTCGTCAGTGCCTCCGTTTCTTCCTCCATCCTAGAAACATACTGACAGGTTACTTGGCTGCTGGTAAGTTACCTCATAGTGTAGATAAGTGGCAAAATAATCAATTGGGGTTGTTCGGCACATGAGAAAGAAGTTGAGGGGTTACAGGGACGTGAGGAGAGGGGGCATGGGACTGATGGGATTGCTCTTCTGATGGACCAAATGGCCTCAACTTCCTTCTGTGTCATGGGAGGTAAGCACCCCACAATAAAGTTGTTGGTGCAACACACAAAAAATGCTCAACAGGTCAGGCAGCATCCATGGAGGGAAATGAACAGTCGACGTTTCGGGCCGAGACCCTTCATCAGGACTGGAAAGGAAGAGGGCAGAAGCCAAACTAAAAGGGTGGGGGGTGGGAAGCTGATGGGTGACTTGTGTCTCCATTAAGTTGTTGGTTCTTGGGCATTCTCACATAAACCCTGTTGGGTATTAGACTACACAACAAAACTGGTAATTTAAGAACAAAGAACTGCAGATGCTGGAAATCTGACATTAAAAACAGGAAAGGTTGGAAATAGTGGATCAAGAAGCATCTGTGGAGAGAGAAACATTTAACATTTTAGTTCAATAATCCTTCCTCTGTTTCTCTCTCCATGGATGATACCTGACCTGCTGAATATTTCCAACTCTTTAAGAATATAAAAAGCAGGAGTGGGGTACTGGCCTCCAGAGATCAACAGAGATTAAATCTACAGGGGAGGGAACGGCAAAGTGGTGCTGAGGCCAAGATTGGATCAGCCAAGACCTAATTGTATGGTGGCAGAGCCCCTTGATTATCAATTGTTAGCGGGATGTTTGAAGCATCTTCCACTGGGAAAGTTAGAATTATTTAGAATCTCTACCATTTCTCTATTTCCCATTATTAATTCCCCAGTCTCATTCTCTAGGTGACTGATGTTTACTTTAGCTACTGTCTCTCCTTCCTCCCCACCTGTAGAAGTCCTTCCTGCCTGCTTTATATTATTCACTATTCACTCTGATGTCCTCTCTACTCCACATTTATTATTTTCTCATCATATTTTGCTGGTTTCTATTTTCCCAATCCTGGCCTGTCACTAATCTTCAACAGTGTACACCTTTTCTTTCAACTTGATACCATCCTTCCCTTTCTTAGTTGGCCACAGATGGAGTATCCATCTGAGAGGGCCCTTCTTTCCAGAATATACCTTTGCTGTATTTTATAAAACATCTCCTTAAATGTCTGCCACTATTGACCTTACACTTTAATCTATTTTTCCAGTAAAATAAAGCCAACTATGTCCCTCACTCCCCTGTAATTGTCTTTATCCAAGTTTAAAACACAAGTTTCTCACCCTCAAACTGACTTTGAAATTCTGCCATGCTATGGTCACTTGTTCCTAAGGGAGCCTATCGTCTGAGATCATTAATTAATCCTGTCTCATTACACAATGCCAGATCTAAAATATCCTGCTCCCTGACTGGTTCCCCTCCATACTGCTCTGAGAAACTTTCTCATTTGCACTCTAGGTACTCACTCAACATTACGCTTGCCAATTTGGTTTGTCCAATTGAAATGATGATTAAAATTGCCTATAATCAATGCATTAACCTTCTAGCAAATCCTTTCCCTGTATTGTTTTCCCTGCTGTTACAATCTATTAATTGCCATAGTTAGTATAATACCTTCCTTATTAACTCTCAGTCCACAGGTCCTGAACTGCTTTGTATCTATGCACAGCACCAGATATGTCTCAGTTGGGTAAATTCTAGTTCTGCTAAGCCAGATAATACAGATCCTCTTCACATCACAAACACCCAACTTATGGACACCCTGTTCACGTGGTCAAATGTTTGGGAGACCGGCGGGATGGATTTGGAATGGGGCATTCCCATGTGCCTTCTCTCCACCCGAGGCTCCACAATCAGGGGTTGGGTGGAGCTGAGCAAAGCCGGGAGCGCTGAGCAGACTCACTCCCTCACTCACAGAGTCAGCGAACCCGGCTGGTGGCCGCTCTTCCCATGCCTGCTCCTTCTACCCTCACTGTTGTTTCTGCCGTCCTCTCCCACGCGCTGGTTCTGTTCATTTCTGACTTATGAGCAGTTCAGGTTACAAACAGTTCTCAGGAACAGTACCCTGTCATAACCTGGGGACTGCCTGTAGCGTAAACTTAAACTTTTTAAACTTTAAACTTTATTTACAGCACAGTAACAGACCCTTCCGGCCCAATGAGTCCGCAACGCCCATTTTAAAACCATGTTAACCCACCCGTACGTCTTTGGAATGTGGGAGGAAACCAGAGCACCTGGAGGAAACCCACACAGACACGGGGGAGAATGTACAAACTCCTTACAGACAGTGACGGGAATTGAACCCAGGTCACTGGCATTGTAATAGCATCACGCTAACCGCTACACTACTGCGCTGAAACTGACACGTTCTTAAGTTTGAACAAGAAACGGCCTGAGAACAACCAGCTAAACCATATGGCTTATTAGCACAAAATGTTAGTAACCTTTCTGCTTCTTATCTCACTGTGACCACGTTATCTGATGAAGCACTGGGTTCCTGTAGTGATGACGTTATCTGTATGTGGCTTTGTCACTAACTTCACAAGGTAGCATGCAAACTCAGCACTAGATGGCATTCTAACCCTTCAGAATGGTAAGGGCTGTAGCTTCTGATCACCTTTAAAGGAGATGCCTGCACTGATCAGGGGTGATAGGGACCCTGATACCCTGACAAGTGGATACCAGAAGCAGAGGAGATCCAAAGAGATCCATTCGCATTGACCTTTAAAATGTCTTTAACAGCTACAGAAAATAATCAGAAAGCCAAATAGAATGCAGAATGGAGAAACAGAGGATCGGTGCTTCGTAGAACAAGTAGGAAAGCAGATTATTTTTTACTTAGGGGGAGTTGGTGTTCAGAGGGGACATACGTGTCCTCATCACTAAAATTAATATGTAGATTTGGTTTATTGGTTTATTATTGTCACATGCGCTGAAATACAGTGAAAAGCTTTTGTTTGTGTGCCATGCAGACAGATCATTCCATACATACTGTAAGTGCATTGAGGTAGTAAAAAGGAAAGCAGAATGCAGAATATAGAGCAGTGCTGGTATGTAATAAAGTACAGGGCCCCTCAAACGATGAAATGGTGTATCACCCCAGAGGGCCACATAAGTGGCAATGGTGCTGTGGTTTTAAATAATATAACACTACTGAATGTAATGACAATGAATGTAAGAGCTTTGCCCTGTTTCTTCTTTTGTATATATTTTTTATTATGAATAAAGTTTTTAAAAGATAAAAAAAACAGCGGGACAGAAGCTGTCCTTAAACCTGGTGGGACGGGCTCTCAAACTTTTGTACCTTCTGCCCGACGGGATAGGGGAGGAGAGAGAATGTCCGGGGTGGGTGGGGGTCCTTGATTACATTGCCTCCTTTCCTGGGGTAGTGGGAAGTGCAGACAGAGTCAACGGAGGAGAGGCTGGTTTGATCCAGTAACCAATAAGAAAGCAAACAGGATGTTGGCCTTAACTACAAGAGGATTTGAGTAAAAGAATAGCAATGTCTTGCTCCGATTAGGTCGAGCTCCGGTGTTACTGTATCTGGAATATTGTGTGCAGCTCTGGTCTCCTGAGGTAAGGAATGATTTATTTGTGATAGAGGGTCTGCAACAAAGGTTCAGAGGCTAATTCCAGAGAAGGCAGGTTTGCTGTATAAGGTGAGATTAAGCCGACTGGGCCTGTACTCTCTAGAGTTTAGAAGTACAGGAGGTGATCTCACTGAAATCAACAAACTTCTTCCGGGCCTTGATCTGTAAGAGCCGATCTTTCCCCTGGCAAAAATGACAAAAACCATGGGCCACAGTCTCAAAATAGAGACCGTGGCCCATTCAAGACAGAGATGAGAAGAACTTTCTATATCCGGAGGGTTGTGAGTCTTTGGGATTCTCTACTCAAGAACCTGTGGGTATTCACTGTGGGTGTTCTAGACAAAGCCTGACTGGTGGTTAGACGTAAAGGGAATCAAGGGATATGGGATCAGTGCTGGGAGGTTTTCCTGAGGTAAAAGATCAGCCACCAATTGAGTGGGAGAACAGACACAAGAGGTCAATTGGCCTATATCTGGTTGTACTTATGTTCTTGTGTTATTATTTTACAAGGGGCTAGAAGCTAATCTCTACTTTTACAAAATCCTGATGAGACCACTACAGGAGTATTGTTAGCATTTGTGTACAGCACACGTTGGAAAGGACATCTTGGCCTTGTAGAGTATGCAGTGTTGAGTTAGCAGGAAAATACTGGAATGCCAGGGGTTAAATTAGATTAGGAAACCGCAGAAGCTAAGGTTGTATTGCCTTGGGTGTGGTGGGTGTGGTTGGAATACAGTTCTCAGGATATTAAGGTGCACTAATAGGTTTCATTCTTCCTTCCAAAGTGGATAATCTCACATATTCCCACATTGTCCCATTCATGCCCATCCACTTAACTACCCAACAAACAATCTGCTGGAGGAACTCAGTGGGTCGAGCAGCATCTGTGGGAGGAAAGGAATTGTCAACGTCTCTGGTCGAAACCCGGCATCAGGTCTGAGAGTGGAGAGGTGAGATGGCCCTTCCCCACTCTCGGTCCTGATGCAGAGTTTCGACCTGAAATGTCGACAATTCCTTTCCTCCCACAGATGCTGCTCGACCCACTGAGTCCCTCCAGAAGATTGTTTGTTGCTCCATATCTCTGCCTCTGCAGTCTCTTGTGTCACCACTGAACTATCTATATTGCTTTTCAGTCAATATGTACCTTCCTCACCATTTGATGACCTATTATTTTTGAATCATCAGCAAATTTGGCTTGGCCCTTTTAAGTCATTAATGTAGATTAGAAATAGCTGAGGCCCCAGCACTAATCCCAGTGACACCCTACTATTTACTGACTGCCAATCTGAAAATGACTCACTTAGGGCAGCACTGCAGCATAGCGGGTAACGCAATGCTATTATAGCGCCAGCGATCGGGGTTCAATTCCCGCTGTTGCCTGTAAGGAGTTTGTACGTTCTCCCCATGTCTGCGTGGGTTTCCTCCAGGTGCTCTGGTTTCCTCCCACATTCCAAAGACATACGGGTAGGTAAACATGGGTTTAAATGGGCGGCGCAGACTTGCTGGGCCGGAAGGGCCTGTTACCGTGCTGTATAAGTAAAGTTTTAAAAAAGAAAAAAGTTTTTATCTGGACACATTTTTCTGTTAGTTGCCCACGTCCCTAACCATGTCAATATATTTCACTCAACCCCATGCACCCTTACCTTGTGCAGTAACCTTGACATGGCACATTGTTGAATGCCTTTTAGAAATCCAAGTACATTGCATCTACTGGTTCCCCTTTATCTACCCTCTTTGTTATATGTCAATGAATCTTGGCAAATTTGCTAAAATGATTCTCATAAAAAATATTGACTCAGCTCAAATGTTTCTGATTTTATGAGTGGTCTGCTATTAGCTCCTTCATAATGGATTCCTTCTTTATGTTTCCCTCCTTTCCTGGAGAATGGCATTACCTTTGCTGCTTTTCAATCCTTTGGGACCGCTACAGAATCCAGGGAATTTTGATAGATTATTGGTATTGGTATTGAATATAGAACATAGAACATAACAGCATAGTACAGGTCCTTCGGCCCACGATGTTGTGCCGACATTTTATCCTGCTGTAAGATCTATCTAACCCTTACCTCCCACATAGCCCTCCATTTCTCTATCATTCATGTGTCTATCTAAGAGTCTCATAAATGTCCCTAATGTATCTGCCTCCACAACCTCTGCCGGCAGTGCGTTCCACGCACCCACCACTCTCTGTGTAAAGACTTCCCTCTGACATCCCCCTTATACCCTCCTCCAATCACCTTAAAATTATGCCCCCTCATGTTAGCCATTGTCGCCCTGGGAAAAAGTCTCTGACTGTCCACTCGATCTATGCCTCTTATCATCTTGTGCACCTCTATCAAGCCACATCTCATCCTCCTTCACGCCAAAGGTTTATTATTATCACATGTACCGAGGTACAGTGAAAATCTTTGTTTACAAGCCATCCAAACAGATTGTTTCAAAACATAAGTACATTGAGGTAGTACAAGAGAAAAGCAATAACAGAATGCAGAATATAGTGTTACAGTTACAGAGAAAGTGCAGTGCAGGTAGACAATAAGGTGCAAGGGACATGACGAGTTAGATTGTGAGATCAAGAGTTCATCTTTAACAGGCAAGAGGTCCATTCAAGAGTCTTACAACGGTGGGATAATAGCTGTCTTTGAGCCTGGTGGTACGTGCTCTCAAGCTTTTGTATCTCCTGCCCGATGGGAGAGGGGAGAAGAGAGAACGTCCAGGGAGGGACAGGTCTTTGATCATGTTGGCTACTTTTCTGAGGCAGTGAGGTGTAGACGGAGTCCATGGAGGGGAAGCTGGTTTTCATGATGGTGTCCACAACTCTCTGCAGTTTTGCCATACCAAGCCGTGATGCATTCAGATAGGATGCTCTCAATGGTGCCTCTGAAAAAATTGGTGAAGGTCAGTGGGGACATGCGGAATTCTGAGGAAGCAGAAGTGCTGGTGAGCTTTCTTGGCCATAGTATTTACGTGGTTGGACCAGGACGAGCCATTGGTGATGTTTACACCTGGGAATTTGAAGGTCTCAACCATCCCCACCTCTGCACCATTGATACAGACAGGGATGTATACTCCATCCCGCTCCCTGAAGTCAATGACCACCTCTTTTGTTTTGCTGACATTGAGGGAAAGCTTGTTGTCCAGAAACCATGCTACTAGGCTCTCCATCTCTTTCCTGTACTCTGTCTCGTTGTTCCATTGTTATTTGAGATGCAATACCACCACTGTCTCTGTAACCTGAGCATGGAAGCCAGCTGGTTGATGGAGCAGGTTCGAGGGGCTGAATGGCCTCCTCCTGTTTCTATGATATAGGGTAGTCCTGCACGTGATCTGGTGCTTGCACTGCCCAGCAGTTGGTGGGACTGCCCTGAGGCAGTGGTCCAACATTAAGTGTTGGCCTTGGTGTGTATGTCATTGAGGCTTGTGACCAATAGAAAGCCTTCCTTTACCCCATCAAACTCACTTGCTCATCTGAACCCAGACTCAACCCTGCACAACAGCAATCGATCTGCTGACCAAATGGTCAAAAACCTCCTGATTTCCTTTTTAATTCATTTTTGGTATCTTGACATCCCTGGCAGAGTCAGTGTTTATTGCCAATCCTGCCCAATACCTGTCGGATATACCCATCTAAAGTGGCGGGTCCTCAAACAACTAACTCATATTTCATATTTCTCACATTTTTCTTCAACATAGGAGGCCATTCACCCCATTGAGTCTATGCCAGCTCTCAGAACAATCCCATCAACACCTTTCCTCCCCTTTGTTCCCTGTAACCAATTCTATCTCACAAGCCCATCAACTTCCCCCTTCTCCAGAGCCACCTACACCAGGAGTAACTTACAGCTGCCAATTAACAAACCCACATGTCTTTGGGAAACCAGAGCACACGGACAAAATCCACTCGGTCACAGGGAGAGCGTGAAAACTCCGCACAGACCACACCCGAGATCGGGAGTGAGGCCGTATCACTGGATCTGTGAGGCAGCAGCACTAAGTGCTGTGTTACTGTGCCCACTGCTGTGAACAGCTAGATGAACCAACCACTTTCAGACTATAAACCTGACATATCAGTGTGAAAATCTGATCGTGCTGCAGCGCTAAGAGAGTGTTAAATTTAGGCTCTGGCTGTCTCCTGTCAAGCATGTGAGAACACATGCACTAGATTAGCAAATTCTCTTTGCTTTCTTCAACTAATACCATCAAAGGCAGGTTCGCAGATCAGATGTGGGGATCAAGCTTTGTTTTTACTGGGATGTGGGCATTGCCGACAAGCCCCGCTTCTGCTGCCCATCTCTCCTTAGAGTCATAGAGTCATACAGCACGGAAACAGGCCCTTCAGCCCTACTCATCCAGGCCAACCAAGATGCCCATCTAAGCTCATCCCATTTGCCCCCGTTTGGCCCATATCCCTCTAAACCTTTCCTCTCCATGTACCTGTCCAAATGTCTTTTAAACGTTGTTATTGTACCTGCCTCAACCACTTCCTCTGGCAGCTTGATCCATATATGCACCACCCCCAGCATGAAGAAGTTGCCCCTCGGGTCCCTTTTAAATCTCTCCCCTCTCACCTTAAACCTATGCCCTCTAGTTTTTGATTCCCTTTCTCTGGGGAAGAAGACTGTGTGAATACACCCTATCTATGTCCCTCATGATTTTATACACCTCCATCAGGTTACCCCTCAGTCTGCTACACTCCAAGGAATAGAGTCCTAGCCTGTCCAACTTTCCCCTATAACTCAGGCCGTTGAGTCCTGGCAACGTTCTCATAAATCTTCTTAGTGCTCTTTCCACTCTCTCCTTGTCCAGCACAAGGTGTTGGTGAGATGCCTTCCTGAACTGTAGAAGGTCCCCTAGTGGAGGGAGTCCCATAACACTTTGGAAGTTCCAGGGTTCAGACCCAGCAATGATGGAGCAATGGTAAGATCAAGATTGTGTGTGACTTGGAAGAAAAACCAGCAGAGAGCGGTGTTCCCGTGCACTCCCTGCCCTTGTCTTCCATAGTAAAAGAGATAATGGGTTTTGCAGATGCTTTTAAAACAGGCTAGGTGAATAAAGAAGATAGAAGAGCTTGAGAACACGTACCAACAGGCCTATTCCACTGTTATCAGACTCTTGAACGGACCTCTCATATGCTAAAGATGAACTCTTGATCTCCCAACCTACCTTGTTGTGGCCCTTGCACTTTCCTTGTTTACCTACAGTACTACACTCTCTCCGTAGCTGCTACACTACATTCTGCATCCTGTTTTTTTTTAACTACCTTGATGTACTTATGTATGGACTGATCTGTCTGGATGGCAATGCAAACAAAAAGTTTTTCACTGTATCTTGGTGCACGTGACAATGATAAACCAATTCAATTCAGCCACTGTACATGGTGATGGAGGGGGTAAATATTTAGGGTGATAAATAGGGTGCTAATCAAGTGGGCTGCTTTGTTCTGGATAGTATCGAGCCTCTTGAATGCTCTTAGAAGCACACTCATCTGGGCAAACAGGGAGTCGTCCATCAGAATCCCGAGTTGTGCCTTGTAGATGAGCGGAAGGCTTTGAGGTGGAAAGTAAGAACATAAGAAATAGGAGCAGGAGGAGGCCATCTGGCCCGTCGAGCCTGCTCTACCATTCAATAAGATCACGGCTGATCTGGCCGTGGACTCCGCTTCACCTACCTGCCCTTTCCCCATCACCCTTAATTCCCCTACTATGCAAAAATCTAACTGTGTCTTAAATATATTTAATGAGGTAGCCTCTACTGCTTTCCTGGGGAGAGAATTCCACAGATTCACTACTCTCTGGGATAAGCAGTTCCTCCTCATATCCGTCCTAAATCTACTTCCCCAAATCTTGAGGCTATGTCCCCTGGTTCTGGTCTCATAACCTCAAGATGGTCACTCATTTGCCAAGGACTACCTAGCCTCTGACCCAACATTTGTAGACACATTATTGATGTGGCTGGTCAAGCTGCAATGTAAAATGAATGTAACATTCTCAGTTGTGTCAGCAGTGATTGCAATTAAGTGCAACTCATTGCACTTGAATAATTTCTGCACTATAGCTGGCGGTGTTACATAACAAGTTTTTTGAGGCTAAATTACAGTTGCCCCTAGAAAGGGAGTAGGGGATACTTATGCAATTAATATGCATGTGTTTGATCCAATACAGGCAGCATGACGATTTTCTGCAGACCTCCCTCTTCTGTTTTTGCTGTGTACAGCCAGTTCTGCAATACTTAAAGCCAACCTGTGCTACATAAAGGGGAGATGTGTCATGCCTGCAGCAAGTTCTGGAACTGAGTGTTGGTGACTGAAGGATTTGTTACATGGGAGAGAATAGAATGCAAATCAAAACAATATGCAGGTGCTTGAAAAATGAAATAAAAACCAAAAATGCTGGAAACACTCAGTAGGTTGGGCAGTCTCTGTGGAAAGAGAAGCAGAGTTAATGTTTCAGGTTCAAGACCCTTTATCAGAAGTGTAAAGTATGTGTGTGCTCCGATCTGTGGCTGCGAGGGTTTCAGCAGCACTGGGTGTGCGAGAGTGCAGTGATGAGTCCTGACTGATAGAGACTGTTGATAACTGAGTGGTGGGGGAGGGATGATGTGAGTAGCGTGTGCAGCTGATGGTGTAGCTGGCAGCCTACAGCACGTCAAGATGCATTCACCAGCCTGCTGTGTAAGACCACTGAGCCTTCTGCCGCACCACTACCTGTTCCTAGGGCTGAAGTCTCAGTGTCCCCACTGCTATCAGAGATTGCCAGGCTCCCCCCCCCCCCTCCCCCCCCCCCCGCTGCATACCCCTCCCTCTCACCTGGAAAAGGAGAACTGGAAGCAGAACTGGGCCAAACAATCCTTTGACCATTTGACAAGATCAAAGCAAATCTTCCTGTCTGTAGCCCACTCCCATCACCTCTCCAAATTTCTATCAATCTCAGCTTTAAATACACTCAATGGCTGAGCATCCACAGCCATCTGCAGACTGAGTGCCAAAGATCCAGGCCCTCTGAGCGTTGAGCACTCTCCCACTGACGGAAACATCCTCCCTATGTCCACTCTATCCAGGCCTTTCAGTATCCAGTCGGTTTCAATGAGATCCCCCCCTCATCCTTCTAAACTCGATCGAGTACGGGCCCAGGGACACCAGATATTCCTCATACATCAGGCCTTTCATTCACAGGAGCATTCTTGTGAATCTCCTCTGGACCCTCTCCAGGGCCAGCACATCCTTCCTTAGATATTGGTCCTAATACAGGATTTTGGGTTTCGACCCTTCATCTGACTAATATCATTAATGAACAGCAACACTTAAAGGGGAGGCTCACCGTGGACACAGGAGGTACATTGGGGTTCAGACTATATCTCAATGACCTCCGAGGCATTGAAGAATGGCCACAGGGATGGGTGATGGGAATTTTGCTGGTTGTAATATATATTAATGACTTGGATGTGAATGTAGGAAGTACCATTAATAAATGTGCAGATGACATGCAGGTTGGTGGTGTTGTGGATAGTCAGGAAATTTGTCTAAGGGTACAGCAGGATATAAATTCAACGGAAAGTTGGGTAGAGCATTGGCAGATGGAATTTAATCCTGATAAGTGAGAGGTGATGCAGTTTGGGAAGTCAAATGGGGGTAGGACATATACAGTAAATGGTAGGGTATTAAGGAATGTTGATAAACAGAGGGACTTTTGGGGTTCAAGTCCATAGTTCCCTGAAAGTGACAACAAAGGTAGATCGGATGATGAAGAAGGCACATGGTATACTTGTCTTCACAGGTCAGGGTAGTGAATATAAAAGTCAGGGCATTACGTTGCAACTTTACAAAACATTGATTCTACCAGTACTTGGAATATTGACACACTACAGAAAGGATGTGGTTGCACTGGAGAGAGTGCAGAGGAGATTCATCCAGAAGTTGCCTGGACTGTAGGACTTTAGTTATGGGGAGGGATTGGATAGAAAAGCTGGGCTTGTTCTCCCTGAAACAAAGGAGATTGAAATACATAAAATAATGAGAGGTAATGATAGGTTGAGTGAGCTAGGGCTTTTCTCTTTGGAGAAAAGGAGGATGAGAGGTGATTTGATAGAGGTGCACAAGATGATAAGAGGCATAGATTGAGTGGACAGTCAGAGACTTTATCCCAGAGCGACAATGACTAACATGAGGGGACATCATTTTAAGGTGATTGGAGGAAGACATAAGGAGGATGTCAGGGGTAAGTTTTTTACACAGAGAGTGGTGGGTGCGTGGAACGCACTGCCAGCAGAGGTTATGGGTGCAGATACATTAGGGACATTTAAGAGACTCTTAGATAGACACATGAATGATAGAGAAATGGAGGGCTATGTGGGAGGGAAGGGTTAGTTAGTTCTTAGAGCAGGATAAAATATCAGCACAACATCATGGCCGAAGTGCCTGTACTGTGCTGTAGTGTTCTATGTATAGATAGGGTAGAGAGTCAGAATCTTCTTCCCACAGCAGGGGTATCAAAAACAAAGAGGGCATTGGTTTAAGGTGAGAGGACGGAAATGTAAAGGGAATCTGAGGGGAACGTCTTTTACACAGAGAGTGGTTAATATCTGGAACTCACTGCCGGAGGAGGTGGTGGATTCAGATACAATCACCACATTCAAGAGGCATTTAGACAGCAACTTGAATAGGCAAGGTATAGAAGGATGCGGTTCTAATGTGGCCAAATGGGATTGGTGTAGATGTGTAAAAGGGTCAGCATGGACATGGTGGGCTAAAGGGCCTGTTTCTGTGCTGCACAACTCTATGACTGAATTCGTCCTGAACTCAGTCCTAAATGCCTGCTCCCCATCCTGATACAACGCCCCTCTTTGACTCTACAACCAAAGGAACAATCTCTCAACACCCACCTCCTCCAAGACTACCTCTAGTGCGGTGCCTAAAATCTTTGTAGTAATACCATTCTTTAATGCCTCGGAGATCACTGAGATATAGTCTGAACCACAATGTACCTCCTGTGTCCACAGTGTCCCCTTTAAGTGTTGCTGACCATTAATGACATTAGCCAGTCCAGATGAAGGGTCAAAACCCAAAATCCTGTATTAGGCCCCATATCTATGGAAGGATGTGCTGGCCCTGGAGAGGGTCCAGAGGAGGTTCACAAGAATGCTCCTGTGAATGAAAGGCCTGATATATAAGGAGTATTTGGTGTCTCTGGGTCTGTACTAGATGGAATTCAGAAGGATGAGGGGGGAAACCTACCAAATACTGAAAGGCCTGGATAGAGTGGACATGGAGAGGATGTTTCCATCAGTGGAGGAGTCTAGGATCCGAGGACACAGCCTCAGAATAAAGGGACATCCCTTTAAAACTGAGATGAGGAGGAATTTCTTCAGCCAGAATGTGGTGAATCTGTGGAATTCGTTGCTACAGAGGGCTGAGGCAGCCAAGTCATTGGATGTGGGAGGAATCTGGAGCACCTGGAGGAATCTCACGCAGTCACAGGATTGAAACCCATTCCCTGGGACTGTAAGACAGTGGCTTGCAGCTGATAGACCCACCGTGTCAGAGACTTCTTTATTAGCAACCACGGACACTCTTTTCTTTACAGGAAATTACCGTGAAGTATTTGCAGAGGTGTCGATGAACCAAGTCATTGGGTGTATTTAAGCAGAGATTGATAGGTTCTTGATTGGTAAGGGGGTTAAGGGTTACAGGGAGAAGGCAGGAGAATGGGGTTGAAAAAAAATCAGCCATGATTGAATGGCGGAGCAGACCCGATGGGCCAAATGGCCTAATTCTGCTCCTACATCTTATGGTCTTATGGTCTTAAAACATCAGCTGTCCATTTCCCTCCACAGATGCTGCCTGACCCACCAAGTTCCTCCAGCAGTTTGTTTTTTGCTCCATGATATTAGCCCTCTCCTGAAGCATGAAGCCAGTGAACATCATAGTTTTACTGGTTCCATGTTGAGGGTCAAGCAAGTGAACAGGTTCTATGAATAGACAAGGATAAATTACACACATGATCCATGCATCCATTCTGGGGAGGTAATTTTATTTAATCCTGTGTATTCCGCAGGAGTACGGTAAAGGGTTCTGGTATAACAGCAGAAAGGATATGTTGTCCCTGGAGGGAATGCAGGATTGATTTTTCCAGTACAATAGCTGGACTCCAAAGTTTAAGCCGCACAAGCTGGTGTTTCCCTGGAGCTTACGCAAAAGGTTGAGTCAACTAAAGGTTTCAGGATATGAAGAGGGATTGATAGATGGATGAAAATAAGCAATCTGGAAATCAAAAAAATCGATAAGAGGAGCTGCTAAGTGTGATCCTTCACTGAAAATGAAAGACAGGTTGGGGAAGTGGCTAGAGCTTTGTAAATAAAGGCATACGAGTAAAAGAGCAAAATAGTCATGATAAAACCTTCATAAAACATTGTTTCGGCCACAACTGGAGTTTGTTTCCAGTTCTTTAGAGAAAATTTTTCAGAGAAGGGAGCAGCACAGTGACACAACTACTAGAACGACTGTTTCATAGCTCTTGTGACTTCCCCAATCTGCCTTTCATTTTCAATGACTCATGTACATAATACCACGTAATCCTCAGAACTCTCTGTTCCTGCACTCCTTTTAGAGTTGTGCCTATATTTTACATTGTCTCTCCTCATTCTTCTTATCAAAATGCAACACGTGCATTTTTCTGCAGTAACTGCCACATGGGCGTCCACTCAGTCCTGACCCCGGCTTCCTGTCTGTGTGGAGTTTGCATGTTCTGTCTGTGACCTTGTGTGTTTCCCCCGGGTGCTCCGATTTCCTCCCACGTCCCGAAGACGTACGGGTTGGTAGGTTAATCAGTCACTGTAAATTGCCCCTAGTGTGTGGGTGAGTGGTAGAATCTGGGTGGAGATGATGAGAATGTGTGCAGTATAAAAATGATGGGATTAATGTAGGATCAGTGTAAGTGGGTGATTGAAGGTCAGAACAGATTCAATGGGCCGAAGGGCCTGTTTCTGCCCTGTATCTCTCTAAGGTGCAAAAGAAATTTATATTCTATGTTTCCTTATAACATAGAAGGAGCACATTCAGCCCATTGGATCTAGACTGGCCCTCAAGAGCAATCCCATCAATCCCACTCTCCTATTGACCTCCCTTCAATTTATTCCTGCTCACATGTTGATTAACACAAAGAATCAAAGGGAAGTTGGTGGGCACATGAGAGAGAATAGGTAGCAGGGGGGCAGGGAGGTAAGGAGAGGGGGGAATGGGACTGGACAGATGGGATTGCTCTGCCAGGGGCCACCATTGACCCAATGGGTCACCTCTTGTGATAGTTAAGGAAGTAAATAAGATGCACATTGCTAAATGGAACAAAAGGAAATGAGCATTTCTTTGATGGAGCTGGTGTCAATGTGGGGAGAATACAATGGGATGGCAATAAGTGGTTGTTTGATGCAGACAGTGGCTGTAATACGTTATGAATCTACAATACCCACCCCCCCCCCACTCCAATTCTCCTACCATGAGAGGCAACTCACAGCAACCAATTCACCTCACAACCAGAATGAGTTACTGAAATGATTCCAGGGGTGAAGGACTTTAGTCAAAGTCAAAGTCGAGTTTATTGTCAGATGCACAAGTCCATGTGTGCACAGGTGCAATGGAAAACTTACCTGCAGCAGCATCACAGACACATAGCATCGGATAAGCAGCATTCACAAGAAAAACATAAATGAAGCATAAATTAGACACAATTTTTATAAGAAAGAACACAATTAGAACAAAGAAAATGTCCGTTTTAGTGATCAAAGTGGTCATAGTGTAGTTAAACTGGAGTGATGACTGGTCGGGCTGTGGTTGAGGGGATCTGACAGAGAGATTTAAAATCATGAAGGGTCCAGTTGGAGCAGTGAGAGAGAAACTGATCCCACTGACAGAAGGATCAAGAAACAGAGGACAAAATATGAAAGTGAAAGGCAAAATAAAAACAGAAGTGACATGAAGAAAATCTTTTTTAATTCAGTAAGTGGTTAAAACCTGGAATTCATCATCCGAGGGAGATTCAATCAGCATTTTAAGGGAAACTGGAGAAGTACTTGAAAGGAAAAGGTTTCAGGGCGATGTAGAGAAGGCAAAAGAGTGCAACAAACAATCTGCTGGAGGAACTCAGTGGGCCGAGCAGTGTCTGTGGAGGGAAAGGAATTTTCGACGTTTCAGGTCAAAACCCTGCACCAGGACTGAGTTGCTCCAGCAGATTGTGTGTTGCTCCAGATTCCAGCATCTGCGGTCTCTTGTGTCTCCAAAAGGGAGCAAGCAACTGCATAGCTTTTGCACTGAGCTATCACAGACTAAATAGGCAGATTACCCCCTTCCATGCTCTAACCTTCCTGTGATCCAACATCTCAACTATAGCATCTGCTGAGACGCAGAACCACCTTCTCCCCCTTTGTAAAGAAGGATGTAAAGTACTCATTTAGTACCTCAACCACACCTCTGACTCCATGAGCAGGTCACCTTTCTAGCTCCAGATCTCCTCTTATTACTCATTTACTGTTTACATGTCTACAGAATAGTCTTGGGTCTCTGTTTGTATTTGCTGCCAGACTTTTCTCCCTTTCACCCATTTGCTTCCTTTTTAACATCTCAGAATTTCTTAAGAATATAAGAAAGAAGAAACGTAAAAACATGAGAAGCAGAAGCAATCAGTTCCTCAAGTGGAACACATATATATTGGAGAAGTAAGATGTAATCTGGCAGGATAAAACCAAAGAATTAAAGAACTAGAAAATCAAAGCCAACTTTATCCCAACAGGTGAATTTCCCACCAGTAGCCCTAATCTGCAGACTGACTTATTGAGAATTGCAAATCTGTTTATTATTGTCACATGTACAAAGGTACAGTGAAAAACTTTTCCACCCTGGTCATTCTCTCTTCTCCCCCCTCCCATCGGACAGAAGATAACAAAGCCTGAAAGCAGGTACCACCAGGCTGAAGGACAGCTTCTATTCTGCTGTTATAAGACTATTGAGCGGTTCCCTTGTACTCCAATGACTCTTGATTGACTTACTCTGATTGATGGTCACCTTGTACCCTGATGAACTCTTGAACTCACAATCTGCCTCATCCTGGCCTTGAACCTTATTGTCATAGAGTCATAGAGCACGGAAACAGGCCCTTCGGCCCAACTGGTTCATGCCGACCGAGATGTCCCATCCAAGTTAGTCCCATTTGCCCGTGTTTGGCCCATGACTTTCTAAACCTTTCCAATCCATGTACCAGTCCAACAGTCTTTTAAAAGGTGTTATTGTCTGCCTGCATTGTACTTTCTCTGTAACTGTAACACTTTATTCTGCATTCTGTTCTTGTTTTACCTTGTACTACATCAATGCACTGATGTGATGAAATGATCTGTATGGATGACATGCAAAGCAAAGTTTTTCACTGTACCTTTACCAATTTACCAGACAGATCATTGCATGCAATAAGTACATTTAGTACAAGGGAAAAGCAATAACAAAATGCAGAATATTGTGTTACAGCTACAGAGAAAAGGAAGCGCAGGCAGAAAATAAGCTGCAAGGACCAATTTTCCAATTCCCAGTCTGCAGACTGACCTATTGCATGCTTCCATTCATTCTTTCTCTTAGCCACTCACTGACTTTGCTTTAGAGACCAGAGAACAAATGCTAAGTTCAAAATCACAAAGCAAAAATGTTCTGGATGAAAAGAAATTCTTTTATCAGCTTCTAATCTGTAACTAACTTTGCAGCCATAACCTGAGGCTACACATTTTGATGCATGGTGACCGTGCCCTGTGCACAGCTCAGCCACTGTTCTCTCTTGCAGTGAAGGAAGCCACCTGACATTTTCAGATAACAACTTTTAAGCCTAATACAGGAAATTTCAGTTATCTCTGGTTTATGTTTCTTTCCTACTACCTATGAGTTTGCTGATCAGATAACTGCATTACAAACCTCACAAAAATGGATAGCTTCTCCAACAGTTAAAAGCAAGAAGTGGTGCTCTACTCTACCATTGAGTAGCACTTATACAATCAGAAAATTTACATGACACCGTGAGTTATCAGCTCAGCAAATGTGACGATATCCTTACATTTTGCTAATGCAGCATTTTTATTTTACATAGAACGTTATAGCACAGTACAGGCCCTTCAGCCCACGACATTTTCTCCTGCTCTAAGACCTCTCTAACCCTTCACTCCCACATAGCCCCCGCCATTTCTCTATCATTCATGTGCCTATCTAAGACTCTCTTGAATGCCCCTAATGTATCTGCCCCCACAACCTCTGCTGGCAGTGCGTTCCACACACCCACCACTCTCTGTGCAAAAATGTTGATCCCAACAAAAGCAGTAGAATTACCAGGAATTACAATCAGTCATACGTTGACAGGAAAATGGAACTTGCAATTAGAACTTGCTTCTGCAGCCTCGGAAGGTCTGAGAGTCTTTCATAGTTAGAATTGATTGCTGAAGCTTGGGTATCATTACTTTGACGACAAACATTGCAGTCAACTTTTGCACAGCAAGGTCTTACCCACAGCAATGAGATAAGAAACTGGTTAGGAGATACAAGAGACTGCAGATGCTGGAATCTGGAGCAACACACAAAATGCTGGAGGAACTCAGCGGGTCAGGCAGCATCTGTGGAGGGAAATGAACAGTCCACGTTTCAGGTTGAGGCCCTTCAGCTGGACTGAAGGGTAGAGGGGAGATGGCCGGTATAAAAAGGTGAAGGGAAGGGGTGGAGCAAGAGCTGGCAGATGATAGGTGGATCCAGGTGAGGGAGGGTGATGGGCAAATGGGGCAGGGGAGGGCGGGAATAGACACAGAGGTTGGGAGGTGATAGGTGGAGGTGACAGAGGGCTGCAGATGACGGAACCTGATAGGAGAGGAGGGTGGATCATGGAACCCTTAACCCCCTTACCAATCAAGGACCTATCAATCTCTGCCTTAAATACACCCAATGACTTGGCCTCCACAGCCCTCTGTAGCAGCAAATTCCACAGATGCAAGGGCCACGATGAGGTAGATTGTGAGATCAGGAGTTCATCTTTAAAAGTCTGATAACAGCAGGATAGAAGCTGCCCTTGAGCCTGGTGGTATGTGCTTTCAGGCTTTTGTATCTTCTGCCCGATAGCGGGGGGGGGGGGGGAGGGTCATGGAGAAGAGAGAATGTCCGGGTTGGGGGCGGTCATTGATTACGCTGGCTGCTTTACCGAGGCAGTGAGGAGTGCAGACAGAGTCCACAGAGGTGAGGCTGGTTTCTGTGATGTGCTGAGCTGTCTCCACAACTCCCTGCAGTTGTGAAAGGTTGGAGACAGGAAATGCAACAGGTCAGGCAACATGTACAGAAAGAGAAACAGTTAACGATTCAGGTCAAAGACCTTCCATGAGCTCTAGAGAAGAGAGAAAACACGTTAGCTTTAGGTACACAAAAGGTAGGACAAAGGGCCAGAAATAACACAAATAAAGATTAAGTGCTGTTTATTTATCTGTGAAATGAGACCAAGTAAGGAAAGAAAGCACAAAGGAATATAAAATCCATGAATGCAGAGCTGGGGGGATTGCTAGGCCTTGCTAACGGAGAGAGAGAAACTGAGCCCACATTACAGGTGGTTGTCCTACATCAGAAATAGCAGGTCTAATAGGTGGAACTAGCAAAGGACAAAGTGGTGGCTGGTGCGGGGGAAAGAGAGGACCAGGGGATCTCTATCCTTGTGGTGGGAGGAGAGGGGCTGAGATCAGAGATTGGGGAAATGGATGAAATGCAGCCAGAGATCCTGCCGATCGAGCAGTAGAAGGAAGAGTGGAAAGTCTCGTCATCAGAGCAGATACGATGGAGATGGTGGAACTGGGAGAACGGAATGATGTCCTTCCAGGATGCATGGTGGGATGATGCACAGTCGAGATAGCTGTGGGATTGTAGGGACTTGTGTCGTTGACTTATCCCCTGGGTTGGAAAGGGAGAAAGAGAGAGGCGGGGGGGGGGGGGGGGGGGGGGGGGGGGGGGGGGGGGGGGGGGGGGGGGGGGGGGGGGGGGGGGGGGGGGGGGGGGGGGGGGGGGGGAGGGGGGGGGGGGGGGGGGGGGGGAGGGGGGGGGGGGGGGGGGGGGGAAGAGAGAGAGAGAGAGAGAGAGAGAGAAATAGGTGGGGGGGGTAGGGGAGAGATAGAGAGAAAGAGAGGTGGGGGAGGAAAAGAGGGAGAGAGAAATGGGGGAGAGAGAGAGTGGGGGGTGGGGGAGAGAGAGAGAGTGGGGGAGGAGAGTGAGAGAGGGGGGTGGGGAGAGAGAGAAAGAGAGAGAGAAAGAGAAAGGAAAAGGAACGGTCTCACATGATCTCTCTGAAAGTGAGAGCAGGGCGGAAATTGACAGCAAAAGTAATGAAATGATTGAGTCCTGTATGGGTGCAGGAAGTAGGCAGGTTGGAGGTGAAGAGACCCTGATTGAAACGTGATGGCGCTGACTGACAGAGGGTGTTGAAAACATGTTAACCACAGATGATTCTTCTGGAGATATAAACAGAAGGAGGTGAATAAGAACAGAGCAAAGAGCGAAAAAGGAACTGAGGACTACACAGATCCCTCTCTCCTCCCATCCAGAGCAACGAAAGTGGTACCTTTGTTCTCATCTCCCACCCCACCATCCTCCTTATTCCGTGGATCATCCTCTGTAATTTCTGCCATCTTCAACAGAAACATCTCCCCTCCTCTTCCAGCATTCCAAAGGGGTTAAATACAGAAAATAGTGGAAATGACTAGCAGGTCAGGCAGCATCTGCGGAAAGGGAAACAGTTAACCTTTCAGGTCAAAGGCCCTTCATCATATTTGCTGTTTTTATTTTAGGTTTCTGGCATCTGCAGTATTTTACTTCTCAATATTTAACATGAATTACCTGTCAACATTCAATTCAGCAGCCCATGTTTTGCCTCATTTAAACTCCAGCCTGTTAGATACTGAAGAATTGAATAAAAACAGCAGCAGGTTACAAAGAGAGGTTGTGTATACTGTGGTCATCATTTACTGGACATGGATGATGTTGAACAGGTCAGTGTTTATGACACGTACCCCGTTGAGCCGAACACTTAAGTTACTTCAGCCCCTTGCTTTGACATAATAGTTTGATCCACCTGAGAGGTTTTCTTGGTCATTTCAGAGTCAACCACGTCAAAAATGAGTCATACGTATGGCATGCCAGGTTAGGGTTCAATCCTGATCTCAGGAGCTGTCTATGTGGAGTTTGCATGCGACTGTATGGGTTTTCTCCCACATCTCAGAGATACATGGCTTTCTTGGTTAATTGGCCACTGCAAAGTGTCCCTCCTGGGTAAATGCATGGTAGAATCTAAGAATGAAACTCTGGGCTTGGGAGTGAGAGTTGTTGGGAATGTGGAGAGAGCAAAATGGGATCAGTGTAGGATTGGTGTAAATGGATTCTTAATGGTTGATGAGGGCAGGCACGGTAGTGTAGGGCAGGCATAATAGTGTAGCGGTTAGCGTAACGCATTACAGCGCCAGCAACCTGGGTTCAATTCCGGCTGCTGTCTGTAAAGAGTTTGTACATTCTCCCCATGTCTGCGTGGGTTTCCTCCGGGTGCTCCAGTTTCCTCCCACATTCCAAAGTATGTACAGGCTAGGAAGTTGTGGGCGTGCTACGTTGGTGCCAGAAGCGTGGCTCACTTGCAGGCTGCCCCCAGAAGACTACACAGAGGATGCATTTCACTGTATGTTTTGATGTAAATGTGACTAAGAAAGATATCTGATCTTATCTTATGTGGACTCGATGAGCCGAAGATTCTGGATCTGTGCTGTATATTTCTATGAATCTATGAATCTAGGATAGGAGATTTCCTTCAGGTGTGAAGCAAACAACAAACTGCTGGAGGAACTCAGTGGGTCAAGCAGGATCTGTGGAGGGAAAGGGACAGTCGATGTTTCAGGTCGAGACCCTTCACCGGTCCTGATGCAGGTACTCGCCCCAAAACATCGACCGTCCCTCTGCCTCCACAGGTGCGGCCTGACTCACTGAGTTTTTCCAGCAGTTTGTTTTTCACTCCAGTTTCCGGCACCTGCGGTCTCTTGTGTCTTCCTTCTGATGTGATTTGTTACGATCACTATTCCTACTATCGGTGTTCTACCCCAGTCTCGATGGGCTGAATGGCCTACTCCTGGCCCTCTCTCTTACATCCTTAATTAATTGAATATAAACTTGGTAGTTACACTAGTAGGATTTGAATGGCCATCTTTATTTTAATAGTGCAGTAACTTAACACAGTGCCACCACCAGGCAGAAAAAAATCCATGTGAAAAGATTAGGGGGCAAACTCAAAATAACTCTGAAAATCATTGAATCAGAGAGTTATTTCAAACTTACTGTTAAGTTTGTTGATTGGCTTGAGCAAAAGCCTAAGAATGGTAAAATGTTAGCTGGCATTCATTGGAGCATAAGAGAATGAGGGGTGATCTTATAGAGGTGTATAACATCATGAGAGGCATCGATAGGGTGAATGCACACAGTCCTTTTTCCCCAGGGTTGGGGAATCAAGAACTAGAAGGCACAGGTTTAAGGTGAGAGGGGTGAGATTTAATAGGAACCTCAAGGGCAACTTTTTCACCCAGAGAGTGGTCAGTATATGGAAAGAGCTGCCAGAGGAAGTGGTTGAGGCAGATACATTAACAGCATTTAAAAGACATTTGGACAGGTACATGGATAGGAAAGGTTTAGAGGGATATGGGCCAAACACAGGCAAATGGGACTGGCTTAAATGGGCACCTTGGTTGACGTGGGCCAGTTGGGCCGAAGGCCCTGTTTCTGTGCTGTATGACTCTATGAATCTATCCGGTATGAAGATCATCACTTCTTTGGTGGTTATCACAGTGGTTCTCCCCATGATGTGCATGATCTGTAATGTTGTGTACTAAACCAGATTAACATATGGAGAAGCTGGCTTCTGCCAATAAACCCAGATCACGTGTGTAACATACAAGTTAGGAGCAAGAGTAGGCCGTCGGGCTCCTTAAACCTGTTCCACCGTTCCATTAGGTCACGGCTGCTCTGACTGGACCTCAACTCAAAGTCCCTTCTACCCACGGTAACCTTTCAACCCCTTCCTCATCAAATATCTACCTAACATTGTCTTAAAAATATTCAAAGACTTTGCTTCCTCTGTCCGTTGAGGGAGAGCTCCAAAAACTCATGACCCTTAACGAGAAAATTTCCACCTCTGTCTCAAATGCAGGCTGTTAATTTTTAAACAATGACCTCTAGTTCTATATTCTCCAGCATCGATAAACATCCTCTTCTCATCCACCCAAGACCCCCTCAGGATCCAATCAAGTCACCATTTAAACTCCAGTTGATACAAGCCCACCTCACCAAACTTTCCTCATAAGACTCTCTGCCCATTCCAGAGATCAGTGTCCACTTTGCAGAATTCTTCTGCCTCTTGCAAGCAAGAAGCCTATTATAGTGACAGACTGAATGTGTTCAATCAACAGGGGCACAATGCACCTACCTCAGATTTTGCATCAGTGGTTAGCAGTAACAAAATGAGAAATGGAAATTTGTTTTAGCCAACTCTTTGCTTTGAGCAGGTCGTCCCTTCCTACAACACTAGCTGCTAGAATGAGTCACCAAGGAAGCAGGACTTGCAATGAACATCAGCTTTTCAATCAACATAAACATTGGGGTGGTATCAGACTTGGAACGTAGAACACAGAACAGTACAGCACAGGAAGAGGCCCTTCAGCTCACACCATCTGCACTGAACACAATGCCAAATTAAACTAATCCCTTCTGCCTGCTCAGTATCCCTCCATTCCCTGCATATTCACGTATCTATCTAGAAACCTCTTGAGCACCTCTGTCATATCTGCCTCCACCCCAGGCAGCACATTCCAGGCACCCACCACTCTCCGTGTGAAAAACTTGCCCCACACTTTCCCTTTAACTTTTCCCCCTCTCACCTTAAAGCTATGCCCTTATTCAAATTCAAAGTTTTATTTCCAGTTGGAAACATCTATATCTTGTACCTCCTCAGGAATGTAATGCTTATTTAAAGCACTTCAGACACATTTAACTAGGGAGAACACATTTTTGCCCCAAACATGAATGACATTTCAGAAATATAGAGAGATATACATAATGCATATGACTTCGGAGCAGGAGTAGGCTACTGAGTTCTTCCCTACCATTTAATAACCCCAACTCCACAGTCCTAACCCCAACAATCTTTCACCCAATGTCTCAACCCCGATAGCACTTGTTAAAGAAAATGAGAGTCTGCTTCCAGTGAATCCCTTGATCCTATTCCTAATGGATACAAAATACAAATGGTGCAAATCTAATTGAGTTACAGCCTGGAGAAAATGGAGCACAAGACTATTCCTAAATCTCCAATCTCTTGGTCTTAATTGTGAACGTGCCCTTGGTGCAGACATCAGAAGGTTCTATTGCAATACAAAATCTAGTACAGGAACTCTTAAATCCTAAAAGAAAATTGGTCTAGTTTGCCATAATAAATAGATATAAGTGGAGGGATGCAAATCAAGATTGAGGCCTAACATTGTTTTGGCACAAAAGCAATCTTGACTATACCTGAACACATGGAGTCACAGAGTTATACAGCACGGAAACAGGCCCTTCAGCCCAAATAATCCATGCTGATCAAGATTCCCATCTAAGCCAGTCCCATTTGCCCACGCTTGGCCCATATCCCCCTAAACCTTTCCTATCCATGTACCTGTCCAAATTTCTTTTAAATGTTGTTACTGTACCCACCTCAACCACTTCCTCTGGCAGCTCATTCCATAAGGACACAAGAAAATAGGAGCAGGAGTAGGTCACTTGAACCATCAAACCTGCCCTACCACTCCATATGGTCCAGGCCGATCTCCCCAGGACTCAACTCCTCTTCTGTGCCAGTTCCTTTTCTCCTTCAATTCCCCAAATCTTCCAAAAAATCTATTTACCTCCAAGCTAAACGCCTAAAATATTTCAGCCTCTACAACCCTCCAAAGTAAGAATTCCTGAAGTAAGTGTTTCACTCTGTCACAGATAGTAACGAGCAAATGTATTCCATGGGTATCCAAGGTTAAGTTTACAGATTTTAATGCACATGAATGCAACTCAATATCCTTTTATATTTGTACTTATAACCATTTTGTGAACATGCAGATAAATCTCTGTAAAGATCCGAATAAGACTGTGAACATTTGTAAAAATAATACCAGTAAACATAATATCAGTCGCAAAGTGAACAGTAATGACACTTGCAAATCAAAAACCCCTTGGCACATCAAGCCGCCTGTCATTGAGTTGAAACTAAGAGCTCATTTACTTTTGTGGTGTGGTGGTTTAACAGAAAAAATTGCATATCCGCTCCACATGACGATTTAGGTGCACTGCACACACATCTGCTTATATATTTGGAGATACAAATGTCCAGAGACAATTCTAAGGACAGGTACCTCAATTGCTTATTTTGCTTTTTGCAGCTTACTGTGAGCACAACCTTGCACTGGTACAGGTTTGTCACATCGCACAGGCAGCTTGCTTCAGAACTTCCTGAATCAAGAAAGAATGTCTGGTCAGTTTAAACTACTGCTTTTTTTTAATCACACAGGGAAAGGTTTGCAGTCAGAATGAGTGGAAGCATCTCAGATGTAGACTCGAGCAGCACTTGCTCGCAAGAGCAAATTTCAATTTCAAATGACTCTGACATATTCAACACTGAAGACTCCATCAGCAGTATAGACTCAGACAGCAAGATCTACGTTAATCTGGGTAAGCCTCACCAGTTTCACGAATAGATGTCTTATGCAGTGCAATCTATATTTTTAGCAACAATATAGTGGTTGTATAAGAGATATTAAATAATAAAAGGATACTAGGAAATAAAAGGCTACGATATAATATTCAGTCCAATTGCAGTTTCTAATTTCTGTTTACCTTAGCTAAAGTCATATTTAACATTTGACATGGTTTAGCAGCTAATAAGTTAAAATTTAAAAAAAAATTCACTATTAATTCTTCAATGCCTGTTACATGAATAATCAGACAGCATGCAACAAATCAGAAATAAATATATTGAGGAATGTAATTGATAGAACATGAAGAATTGACTCCCAGACCCTAAAAAGGACTGTGTTATCATATCCCTTGATGTCTCCTCACCGTCCAATGGAAAGTGCACCCAATATTTGCTATGTCCATAGTTGTGTGCGGCTCTAGATGAGAAATTTTTACCATTGTCTTCTAGATTCTAAACAAATGCCACTTTAGAGGATCTTTTGGATTAGACACTTACTTCACCGTCAGGGAGAAGGGCCAATATAAACTTCTTTAAAAGGACTAAAACAAACAATAGCCATTGTGTAAGAGAGTTACAAGTGACTGTTGAAAGCAACCATAAACGGGTGAGACAGAGGAGAAAAATATCTGCCGTGAATGATAAAGATGTAATTACACCACGTATCAGCTGGCAACATGTGCAGGAATCTATTACTCAAATTGTTAGCTGTTTCTTCATGTTTCCTCTTTGTGTAATACCAAAGAGTGCAGCACCAATAAGCATTCAGAGAGAAATAACATATAAAATTAATGGTAGGAGAAGCAACAAGTGATAAAATAAGACTGTAAAGAAAATATAGAAATTGTTAACAAAACAAGAAGAGCTGGAAACACTCAGCGGGTCAGGCAGCATCTGTGGAGAGAGAAGCAGAGTTAATATTTCAGGTAAGTGACATTTCATCATATTTTAGAAAAGTATTAGATCACTTGTAAACCTTCTGTGCACCATTGCCTCTATATCCTATTCACAATCCCAGTGACCAGAACTGTGCACTGTACTCTGAGTGTGGTCTAAATGAAAATCAAATAAAACGGCAGATGATGGAAATATGAAATAAAAACAGGAAACGCTGGAAACACTCAACAGGTTGGACAGCATCTGTGGAGAGAGAAACAGAATTAACATCTCAGGCTGAAGAATTGATCTAACTAAGGTGAGATAGACAAATACATAACTTTACTACTTTTCAATTCTATCTTTCTAGAAATAAACCTTAGTGTTTGGTTGCCTTTATACCAAACACTGGGGTTTATTTCTGGAAGGATGGAATTAAAAAGTACAATGGCACAATTTTTAGAGTTTGCTGTATTTGTACTCCAAGCTCCACTAGTTACCATACCCAGCCATGCTACAATGATGAAACCAGCAGAGCTGCTGTCTCATAACTCCAGTGACTCATGTTCAATCATGACCTCTGGTGCTATCTATGTGGAGTTTGCATGTTCTCCCTGTGACTGTGTGGGTTTTCCCTGAGTACTTGTGCAGGTTGGTAGGTTAATTGGTTGTTGTGAATTCCCCCTAGTGTGTAGGCAAGTGTAGAATTTGGGGAGGAGGGAAGGATTGCTGATGGGAATATGGGGAGAATAAAATGAGATTCACATAAGTGGGTGCTTGGTGGAGACTAGATGGGCTGAAGGGCCTATTTCTGTGCTGTTTGACTCTAGGACTCTCTATGACTCACCAAAACGAACATTTCAAGTAATAAATGACTTTTGATCTTTCTACATATAACCTTGTATTTGACTGTGTAGCCCTCATTGTCAGCAGCATTTCACTGTGTGTTTCGAAGTAACTGTGACTAACAAATAAATATCTTATCTTTGCTCAGTTTGCAAGCTTATAAACGTCCTCTTCAAATTTGTTGCAGTCCCTTCATTATGGACTCTAGATGGTCTCTTGACCTCACAGTCTACCTCGTCATGTCTTTGCATTTTATTGTCTGCCTGCACTGCACTTTCTCTGTAACTGTAACACTTTATTCTGCATTCTGTTATTGTTTTTCCCTTTGTGCTACCTCAGTGTATTGATGTAATGAGTTGATCTGTATAGACGGCACGCAAAACAAAGTTTTTCAATGTACCTCGGTACATGTGACAATAATAAACCCATTTACATTGACATTTGCAGTATTAACTATGCCCCTCATAATTTAGTATCATCAGCAAATAGTAAATTATTAATGATAAACCTAATGATTGCAACTCCGTCTTGACACCCACTGTATTTTGTGTAGATGTTTTTAATTCTTTCTATTTTTAAGTCAAAATCAGACTGCTTTCTTTGATCAGATAACGTTGTACTGGAACAGTGGCTTACAGAAAAATGATCTGTTTAAATTACTATCAGTTTCAAATGTATTTTGAATCATAGTTGGCAAAAGAAATGTTAAGCTGCATATTTTCTAGCTAGTTTTCAAACGGCATGGAAGAAACTGTCACCACTGTCTTCTGCAAATGTGAAGTTAAAATCTATCCATCTAAAGACATGGGCAAAAAATGTAACTGGTGGCTGCTTTAGTTAGTGGGTGCCAAGCACCTGCAGAAGGCCACTGACAAGCTCAGAAGGCTAGAAACCAGCCCACTGTGAAAGTTACATAGATGTATACAGGATACATCCCATTTACTCAACCCATAAAGTGCTGCTAGAACTGAAGGGGTAGGTTAATCTTCAATCTGATTCCTCGCCTGCTTTTCTCCACGGATACTGCCTGACCTGCTGAGTTCCTCCAGCATTGTCGTGTTTTTCATCCTCGAATCAATCAGCCTGCCTTCACCTCCTTAGTGTGAATGATTGAGTAGAGCTTCCAGCAGGTGGGAATACCGAACCACAGCACAATCCCAACAGAAGGCAAATCGCAATTTGCAATGAATCCATTTGGTTTTCGATCTTGGACTTTACGCTAGACTTTGGGCAGGAGCAGGCAGGTGGGTTGGAGTTATGTGGGACCACTTTTAGTCCATAATAATGAGACAATAGTCACCAATCTCTTAGCAATATCTTATCTTAACTTTGATCTTGGTTCATTTCAAGTCTCGGGTGCCCCCTTCCACACCAACATGCTACTGCCTTTTATTATGGAGTAGGTAAGTGTCTCAATCCCCCATGATTCCAATCAGGGTCAATGGCAGGACGTAGCAGCAGGGAAAAGCCCTGCTTCATTCCACTTTGTTAAAAGTGCCCACTGAAATGTTTAAATGAGAATTTCCTGGTCTCAACTAGTCTTCCTGATCAGCTTCACAGCTAGGATTATATCATTACATTGTGCTCATCCACAGACCCACATGGTAGCAGCTGCTTGCATATAGTTCCATAATCCTTATCTCATATTGGTTGTGAAGAATAATTGCTGTTTGAAGGCTGTTACTTCTTTAAAGATTTGTCACATAACTAACTGCTCCCTGGACTGCAATAATATTTATAGAAAGTAGCAGAGGGGCAGAATGTATGGAGCCCTTGAATAAAGAAGCCATACTTTGTTTTGAGATCTTTCTCAACTGAGTGCATTACCCTGCACACTCCACTCATGGACTTATCGGATATTACAAATCCACAGAGAACATGAGGGGATGAGATGACTTAACTAGTTGGAAAGTCCTCCCATTCACTAATAATAACAAAAGCAGCCTCTTAGAAACTGATTCTAATTGTAGGATCGTTGGACAAATCCTTTGATTTGTATTCAAGTGTGGAGCTTAGATAATACACATCTGTGCAGTAGTAATAAGAAAAACATTCACTTTCTCAGTCAAGAGCTCTTATGCTTAATGGAGTGTAGTTTTCTGATTCTATCTTCCCGGCGGGGATTATACCCATCATTCACACAAATAAATAAATCACAGGCCAACACTTCCCACTGCCTCAGAAAAGCAGACAACATAATCAAAGACCCCTCCGGTCTTGGTCATTCTCTCTTCTCCCTCCTGCCATTGGGAAGAAGATACAAAAGCTTGAGAACACGTACCACCAGGCTCAAGGGCAGCTTCTATCCCACTGTTGTAAGACACTTGACTGGATCCCTCGTCATGGCCCTTGCAGTGTAGTTGTCTACCTGCACAGCACTTTCTCTGTAACTGTACCACTATATTCTGCATACTGGTTTTTTCCCTTTTGTACTACTTCAATATACTAATGTATGGTATGATCCACCTGCATGGCACACAAACAAAAGCTTTTCACTGTATCTTGGTACATGTGTACATTGTGTTCAGTTTTGGTCACCTTGCTATAGGAAAAATGTCATTAAACTAGAAAGAACGCAGAGGAGATTTATGTGGATGTTGCCAGGACTCGGGGGACTAAGTCATGGAGAGAGTTTGAGCAGCCTGGGACTTTATCATTGGAGGGTAGGAGAATGAAGGGTGATATTATAGTGATGTATAAAATCATGACGGGCATAGATAGGGTGAACGCACACGGTCTTTTTCCCAGGGTTGGGAAATCAAGAACTAGAGGGCATAGGTTTAGGATGAGAGGGGAAAGATTTAATAGGAACCCGAGGGACAACTTTATCACTCAGATGGTGGTCCGTATATGGAATGAGTTCAGGGATTGAGGAAGTGGTTGGGAGGTACATTAACAACATTTAAAAGACACTTGGACAGTTACAGGGATAGGAAAGGTTTAGTGGGATCTGGGACAAATGCGGGCAAATGGGACTGGCTTAGATGGGCATCTTGGTCGGCATGGACCAGTTAGGCCAAAGGGCCTGTTTCTGTGCTGTATGACTCTACTACTCTATGTGACAATAATAAACCAATTACCATTGCCCATTGACACTGACTGAAAACAAAATAGCTCTGGCTAAAAACTGGCCGATAATTTAAAGTTGCCAATCACCAACAAAGTGTAATTTCATCCTTTAAACTTCTGAGGGAAAAAAAAAGAAACTTCTGCTAGACTGCAGTGTGACATTTATGGTTAATGGTACATGCACTTCTTACATAAAAACCCAAAACTTTTTAAGGAAGAGAAATAGGCCAAAAACCTATTGCTTTTTGATAAATCTTAACCCCAACTTCCTGTCTTCTCATCACATTGGTCTGCAACTTCCCTCACCAGAAATACGTCCAACTACTTCTTAAATCTAGTTGCAATGCCTGCTGAAAAGTCTTGACCAGAAACTATTCCATAAAAGATCTGCTTTACTCTTCTTCTTACTCCTAACCTGCTCGTGGTATGTCCTCTCATCACCTTGAACATTCACCCATGCAAATTACTTTCATCTGTATTGAATTACACTTCCTACCCATGTTCCTGTCACTTAAATAATCAAGCCCCATTGGACTGTAGCTGAATTGCTCCTTATGATCTCTTCCCATTTTAATTTAGTATTGTCTAAATTTGGAAATGTTGTCTTTAAATTTATTCAATTTATTACCATAGGTTAAGTATAGATAGAGTACCAAGAACTATCCAACAATGCACACTGATGCATTCCTTTTCAAGTTTATCTTCTAGATTTATAAATGCTAATAATAACCAAACATCTGAAAAAATAAAATGTGCTCTTCTTCCCTATTCTAGCTTTATGCCAAAAAACTGATCTCCTTCCTTAGTAGCTACTTCATAGAACCACGTGTGACTGGCTGCTGGCCATGTATGTCAGTCACAAAGCACAATGCACTGATATGACCCGATCTCATCATGGACCACGGTGCAACAATGTGAGTCTTTACATCAAGGGCTGCTCACTGCTGTGCTGTTATTGCAACATTAACTTCTGAAGTTAAGGCCCTCCTTTCCCTATCCCATCAAGGATGTGGCCGAGAACAAATCAGTTTCCCTAACTGTATGGGTCCCATTCTCCTGACAGCTTTTATTTTGTTGGAATTGCCTCCAATAGATTCATTCTTGCAGTTTCTACTTTCAGTATTGGCCACTGTGGACTAAAGCTCCATGTGCCACTTCCTTATCTACGAGTTCCCCATTGTTGGGAAGATAAGTTGTTCCTCCTCCTAGTTTCTGAGGAAGCAACATCGGTAGTTCCATGGGATACCCAGAAATTTAACCTGCTGGGTACACCCATCACAGTCTTGCCTGCATTTGTCTTGCCATTTCCTTATTGCCAAGGTCATGGTTGCAAGGCTGATCTAGCACGTAGTTCCATTGAGAAGTCTATATAAAGCAAGAGGTGAATGACTCTGAAGGAAAGAATTCGTCATAAGGTTTGAAAGTGGAAATTATGTTACAGAGAGAATCCTGTTAATAATGTGGAACTTCTTGCAGATAATCCCAGGAAGAAAGTAAATAATTTTGGCTTTTCTATTATTCCGTTAAGGAGACTTTAAGGCCCAAGTTGTAATAAACATGGTTGCCTTGATGGAGTAAGGTTTGCTCCATCTGCTTATTCTTGTGGTTGGGAGCCTAGTTTGTGATCTAGGCTTAATAGTAAAGCTGCTGACACCTCAGTGGAGCTCAGACAGCATGATAAACCAGTCAGTATTACACTAAGCATGTCAATTGGTTAGATCTAACGGACAGATAATCATATGAGAATGACTGGGAATGGGGCTGAGCTCTTTATGGAAGGGAGCAAAAGCAAACTGCTGGAGGGAACTCACTGGGTCGGGCAGCATCTGTGGTGGGTAATAAACAGTCGACATTTTGGGTATCTAGAGTTCAGGTGAAGGATCTCAACCTGAAACATCGACTGCCCATTTCCCTCCCACAGATGCTGCCCGACTCGCTGAGTTCCTCCAGCAGTTTGTTTTTTGCTCCAGATTCCAGCATCTGCAGTATCTAGTGTCTCCTCTTTATGGAAGGGGTGGTCTCTGCCTTTGTAAAAATGTTCGTGGGCTGTTTTACAAGTGGTCCCCTAAAGGACTGCTGGTTAGGTCACCTGTGAATGAGCCATGTACAGTCCCCCTTTCATAGCTCATGTTGTGTACAGGAGTTTACACTTGGAATACAAAGAGAAATGCTGGACATACTCAGCAGGTCAGGCGGCAACTGTAGAGAGGGGAACAGTTCATGTTTCAGGTCAATGGCCCTCCATCAGCATTTGCTGCCTTTTAGTTGCTTTGTGCACATGTCCTTAACTTGATTCAAGTCAAGTCACACTTATTGCCATGTGCACAAGTACGGTGAGGTACAGTTACAATGAAAAACTTGCTTGCAGCAGCATCACAGGCACGTAGATACAGACAACACACAGAATATAAATTGTACATAACTTATACAAGACAGTGAAGAAAAAGTGTGCAAACAAGGCATTAGTGCATAAAACACAATTAGAAACAAGTGCATGGTGGTGTAAGAGGTGGTCCGTAGGGTTCTGTTGCTGAGGTAAGATTAGGGTTATGTACATCCTTTCGAGAAACTGATGGCTGTAGGAAGGTAGCTGTGCAAGTCAAGACATTAGTGCAAAATAAAACACAATCATGGCAGTGCAAGAGGTGGTCCATAGTGTTCTGTTCCTGAGGTAGGGTTAGACTCTCATGTCCTTTGTCAATGATCACTGAGGGGTTGGAGGTGAGAGACCATGGGATTGAACTCCCTGCAGCTCCATCACCACGACCACCTCCCCTCCTTGCATCAGTCTCTGCCTGTAAATGAAAATTGCAATCGGGATTGGTATTGGTATTGGTTGGTATTGGTTTATTATTATCACTTGTACTGAGGTACAGTGAAAAACATGTCTTGCATACCGATCGTACAGATCAATTCATTACACAGTGCACTGAGGTAGTACAGGGTAAAAACAATAACAGAATACGGAGTAAAGTGTCACAGCTACAGGGAAGTGCATTGCAGGTAGCCTGGAGGTCGGAAGATCGCCAGCCCTGTAAGTAGACTTAAAAGAACTTTATTAGTAACAGTTAGTGACATAGAATTTAAATTTAAAAGTGTAGAATGATTTTCGTAAAAATAATGAGTAGATCTGCAGAGAGCAGCTAGCAACGAGTTGCCTTGCTCCGGCACCATCTTGCATTCCCCACTACGTTGAAAGCTTTTAAGCAGCCTCACATCAATCTCAACAAGAGCTGATTCCCACCAACAACTCAACCATAATATGCCCCAGGTGAGCATTGAGGATTAAATCAGCAACCAACATCCCTTCCCCAACTCCACTTTTAAATAATTGTCTGTCTGTTTCTCATGGGAATAGGTGACCAGCATCTAAATATCACCTTTTCATTTCCTGAGAGTGTTTTGCAACAATTATTTTTTTAAAAAAACTGATTTCTTCATAAGGAACTAACTCCCACAGCAAACCACAATCCCACAGCTGGTTTTTGGAACTGGAATTTCAAGTACATTTTAAAACGGTTAGGTTTTAAGGAAATGCACACATTTTGTTTAAAGGGGTCCAACAAACTAAAAATGAAAGACAGAAGGAAATAGCCTCACTCTATGGGTTTTCGTTGCATGGTTGAATCGAAAATGATGTCACCCTGACTAGCCTTAAAAACAGTACTTTACATTAATGATCATGAAGTCATAGCCTTACTGTTGTCAAATGGGAGAATGAGACAGAGAGAGACAGAGACAGAGAGAGAAAAGAGACAGAGAGAGAGACACACACACACAGGGAAAGGAATGAGAGAGAGAGAGGAGCAAAACTATCAGTGTGGATCAATACAACCAATTGCATTTTCTTCTGTATCAAGACGAAAATATCCCAGCCTTTCCTCATTAAGTTAGCAAGAATTTCTATTGGTCACTCTCACTGTGGAAGCCTAAATCACACTCTCTCTGCTGATTTAGATTGAAAAGTATTGAGGAGTAGAAGCCATTAAATTATGCCGTTATCATCTGGAAACAAAGTTAATGACATATTTACAGCAGAGGTAGAATAGGGAACGTTTGATATAACCATCATTAACATGAGTATTTGCATCAGTAATGGTTGGATGAAATGTCCCATGTTATCAAGAAAGCTTACTTGTCACCAGGAATCTGGCAAGAACTGAAACACTATTCATTGCCTTCTTGTCATGTACTTCATTTCCTCCTGATAGTACAAGTGACCCCGTGTTATGGGGAGGTTGCCTACCTAGATAACAGTACGTGATGTAATTTTCTGTAACATGAAGCGACGGCATCTGCACGTGCTTCAAGAAACGAGAGTTAAAAAAGAAATAAATTTTGTGTTCACACACAACATGCTGAAGGAACTCAGCAGGTCAGGCAGCATCCACAGAGGGAAATAAACAGCCAGTCCTGATGAAGGGTCTCGACCCGAAACGTCGACTGTTTATTTCCTTCCATAGATGCTGCCTGACCTGCTGAATTCCTCCAGCATTTTGTGTGTGTTGCTCCAGATTTCCAGCATCTGCAGAATCTCTTGTGTCCAAATTTTGTGTTTATTTATTTACTTTATTCACATAATGTCTGTGAGAGCGAATTTTATTCTGTATCTCAAATTTTTGGGTAGTGATTTGTGAATTCTGTAAGGGCGAATTTCCATATGCCAGGATCGCCTGTATAAATGAACATGTGTGTTCCCTTAATAGCTATGTGCATTGTGTGGTGTGACTTTTGATGTATTGTTATATCAGATGCTACAATTAGGTGAGTGCTTTCTTTAAGGATCGTGTTATCGGTGGTTCTAACCCTGTTACCCATCCTAGTGAAAGCAACACAAAAGGCCCAAAGGATACTACATTGGCAATGAGTTTAGGATGTTGCTGCTGGAGGGAGATACAGAATAATCATCACAGGTTAGGTAACGGGGATCGAGGTTCCCTCAGAAAAGCCGGAGTGAATGCAGGCAGTGAATGTAGTGGCGAGCTTGAGACTTCAAGCGTCCGGGTGAAGGGTCTCAACCTGAAGCATCGACTGTCCATTTCCCTCCATAGATGCTGCCTGACCTGTTGAGTTCCTCCAGCTTTTTGTGTGCTGCAAGAGATTTCAGCCACTTGCCCTGAGCATGGAATGAGCAAGGAGAGGAAACTTTGTTGTTGAGGTTCTGGGAAAGGACATAGTTGATCAACAGAGTTTTACTGCAGTGATTTAGAGTCATACAGCATGAAAACAGGCCCTTCGGCCCAATTCGTCCATGCTGACCAAGTTGTCTACAAGCTACTCCCATTTGCCTGTGTTTGGCCCATATCCCTCTAAACTTTTCTTATCCATGTACACGTCTAAATATCTTTTGAATATTGTAATTGTACCTGCCTCTACAGCTTCCTCTGGCAGCTCGTTCCATACACCTACCACCCTCTGTGTGAAAACATTGTCCCTCAGGTCCCTTTTAAATCTTTCCCCTCTCATCTTAATCCTATGCCCTCTAGTTTTAGACTCCCCTACCGTGGGAAAAAGACTGTAATCATTCACCTTATCGATGCCCCTCATGATTTTATAAACCTCCATAATGTCATCCCTCAGCCACCTACGCTCCAGAGAAAACAGTCCCAGCCTGTCCAGCCTCCCCTTATAACTCAAGCCCTCCAGTCCCGGGAACATCCTCGTGAATCTTTTCTGCACCCTAAACGATATCCTTCTTGTAGCTGGGCAACCAGAACTGCACACAATACTCCAGGTGCGATCTCACCAATGACTTGTACTCCGTAAAAAAAAAGAAACCAATTGTAGTTGCATAACGCCCTAAAAGAGACATTCGAAGCAAAAATTGTACTGTAATATATAAGCTCGAACACCTCCACTTAGTGATACCCGACGCAGATTGGGGGATCACTTCGTCAGGCACCATCGTTCCGTCTGCTGTACCAGCTGGGAGCTCCCGGTGGCCAGCCATTTTAATTCCAATTCCCATTCCAGACCAACCTGTCTGTCCACGGCCTCCTCTACTGCCAAGCTGAGGCCAGACACTAATTAGAGGAACAGAACCTCATATTCTGCTTTGGTAGTCTCCAACCTGACGGCATGAACATCGGTTTCTCTACCTTCCAGTAACCACTCCCCTCTGCCCCTCTTTCTTTTTCCTTTATATCCCTCCGGCACCCATCACTCCATCTCTTTCCCCTCCCCTGCCCTCTCGATCTGCCCGTCACCCACACACTCCTCCCACCAGTTCCCCTCCCCACCTCCCTCCCTTTACTCCAGGCTCCACCTTCCTCTCCTGTCAGATTCCATCATCTTCAGCCCTTTGTCGCTTCCACCCATCACCTCCCAGCTTCTGACATCATCCCCACTCTCCTCCCCCTCACCTGGATCCACCTATCACCTGCCAGCTCTTGCTCCACCCCTTCCCTCCACCATTTTATACTGGCTAACTCCCCTCTTCCAGTCCAGATGAAGGGTCTCGAGCAGAAACGTTGACTGTCCATTTCCCTCCATAGATGCTGCCCGACCCGCTGAGTTGTTCCAGCTCCTTTGTGTGTTACTCCTGATTTTAGTTGGCGGTGTGGCTGCTATCTTAAATAGGGACAGCTGCATTGCCTGGTTATGGCTGCTATAACTCAGACCCAAAAATATCCAAGTAATGGAGAAAGTGAACAAAGTTTTGCTTCATATCCACATCAAGAAAAATTAACCTGACAGAACATTCACATCCACCAAGAAACAGGATGTGTTAAGTGTGTAGAAATAACTTCAGTTTTATCTAATGATGGTATCCTTGGCTAATCTCCCATGCCAATGAACTCGTTAAAGTGTATGGTAAGTTCTATTGGACATATTATGTAATAATGGTTAAATACAGGGATATGTATTTCTGTTAAGACATTTAGTTTATCTGCAGGAGATTTGTTCTAGCAAAATAACAAGTGTTTTCTTTTTGTCCTTCAGCTGAAGTCCGTTCCAGTACAACTCCTACAAAGACTCTGGAGAGTGTGAGTGAAGCATTAATGGCCTCTCAAGGGAACGCGTATGAAAAGAAGTCCCGCAATGACTCACAACCACCCCCTCTTCCAAAAAAGACCCTCAACAGGACGAACTCAGCTCCGGGAGGGGCTCTGTTGGGTTCAGCGTCGACCAAGAGTCTTCCACCTTCACCTGGATTTCAAATAACCAACCCACTCTATGGCATCTATGAAGGAAAGCCAACGTTTTGGACGAAAACGTGCTTCAGTATGCCTTGTAGTCCACTGAACACCGAAGAAAAGTTTAATCTTTCGGGCGCTTTCAACAGAAAAGCGGGAATGGTAAAAGCTCGGAGTCTAGACGGGGTTACTAGTTGCATTCCTCAGTTAGAGATGGAGAAATTGAACTTCCAAATGTCAGATCTGGAACTACGCTCCTGGATTAACTTTGAAAATCAGGAAGACATTTTCAGAAAGCTTGCCTACCGATGTATGATATCCCTGAAAAGCATTTACACAAAATACACCAAGTTTTTTGTGGAGGATAATATATCTATGCTAAAGTTCAGTGAAAGTGACTGGCCTGATTTCAAGCTGTCATTTGACAAGCCCTGCTGTCACTCCAGAGATGCCATTTACTACAGAGCCCAGTACGTTCGGGAGCCACAAGATGAGTTCACATTGAAGGTAAAAGTCATTTCTTTGTATAAGTTTTTAGAAAGAGAGAGCTAGATTTAAACAACACTATTTATTTGGAACATCCCAGCCACAGAATTAGTTGTGATGACCATGTGGAGTTTGCGCGCTCTCTCGGTGACTGCATGGGTTTCCCCTGGGTGCTCTGATTTCCTCCCACGTCCCAAAGATCTGTGGTAGATTAATTGGACTCTAAATGCCCCTCGTTGTAGGTGAGTAATAGAATCTGAAGTGGTAGGAGGGGGGGAGTTGTTGCAACATGGAGAGGATAAGCTACAGGTAAAATTATTGGTCAGAGAGCTGGCATAGACTCAATGGGCCAAATGTCCTCTTCTATGTCATAAGGAAATCTAGAAGGTCATTGTTATGGTGTAGGTAGTTAATTCGTTGTGATGAATGTCATTGTAAGGATCATCACAAACAGCAGAAAAATATTAGGGGAGATGTTTCTTCCCCATTGTATGTGTTAAGCTGGCAGCATGGTACTGAATGTACATCGAACTCTGCTGCCCAAGCCCAATTTCAGTGGCTCAGTCTGAGTTTTCTCCAGTTGGTGGTTCTATAAAGATCTGCCAGCCAACAGTAGCCCACAAATCTCAACCCACACTTCATGGTCAAAAGTAGAAGTCAGTGACCCTGTGAGAAAATGACAGTGAAGGTTAGTTTATTTGAATATTTTTAATTATTTGCTCGCACTTTACAGAATCAGAATCAAGATTATTATCACTGACTTGTATGTCATCAAATTTGTTGTTTTGCGGCAGCAGTATGGTGCAAAGACATGAAATTGCTATAAATTACCAAATAAATAAATAGTGCAAAAAAAAAAGGAATAACAACATAGTGTAAGATAAGATAAGACATCTTTATTAGTCACATGTACGTCGAAACACACAGTGAAATGCATCTTTTGCGTCGAGTGTTCTGGGGGCAGCCCGCAAGTGTCACCACGCTTCCGGCGCCCACATAGCACGCCCACAACTTCCTAACCCGTACGTCTTTGGAATGTGGAAGGAAACCGGAGCACCCGGAGGAAACCCACACAGACACACGGGGAGAACGTACAAACTCCTTACAGACAGCAGCGGGAATTGAACCCGGGTCGCTGGTGCTGTAATAGCATTACGCCAACCGCTACACTACCATGCCATGTTCATGGGTTCATGGACCGTTCAGAAATCTGATAGCGGAGGGGAAAAAGCTGCTCCTAAATCATTGAGTGTGGGTCTTCAGGCTCCTGTACCTCCTCCCCAATGGTAGTAACGAGAAGAGGGCATGTCCCAGATAGTGAGGGTTCTTAATGATGGATGCCACCCTCTTGAGGCACGGCCTCTTAAAGATGTCCTCGTTGTGGGGAGGGTTGTGCCCGTGATGGAGCTGGCTGAGTCTACAACCCTCTGCAGCCTCTTGCGATCCTGTGCACTTGAGCCTCCATGCCAGGCTGTGATGCAACCAGTCAGAATGTTCTCCGCCATATATCTGTAGAGATTTGCAAGAGTCTTTGATGACGTACCAAATCTCCTCAAACTCCTAACTGCCAGGAACTTGAAGCTGCTCACCCTTTCCACAACTGACCCCTCAATGAGTATTGGTGTGTGTTCTCCCGACTTCCCCTTCCTGAAGTCCACAATCAATTCCTTCGTCTTGCTGGTGTTGAGTGCAAGGTTGTTGTTGCGACACCACTCAAGCAGCCAATCTATCTCACTCCTGTAAGCCTCCTCGTCGCCATCTGAGATGCTGCCAACAACAGTGGTGTCATCAGCGAATTTATAGATGGCATTTCAGCTGTTTTTGTAATTTTTGTAATTTGTAATTAAATTTTACATTGATTTTTGTCTGTTATTTAGTTCCACCTTTGCAGTTTTTAAATTTTGCTGACTAGTAGAACATTAATAAACACTTCCAAAAGCCCGTGTCGGTGGTGAGTTGTCAAAGGCCATCAAGGTGTTCCAAGGGTAGGACCTCAATGTCCCATGCCCGAAGCATGCCCACAGTACAAAGCCTGTTCCACCATGGTGCCCCCTTCAGGTATGGAGGACCAGTGTGCATGTCCAGAACACGTTAGAGGGGAGGAAAGGGGAAGGATGACCTGTGGCAAGTTTGGACATCAAAACTTCAATTGAACCAATTTTCCAAAGTGGAGACTAACACCCATTAGAACAGAGGATGACTTTCTCAAACTGATTCAGAAGTGATACAGATAAGGGGGTGAGAATTGGTAGAGACACCAGGAGATCTTCCTTTCTCTTTTTCACTAGGATGAGAGAGTTGTCCTATCAAGGGAGACTAGATAGTTTGGGTCGGTATTCCTTGGAGTTCAGAAGAATGAGGGGTGACCTTATTCAAATGTATAAGATCCTAAGGAAGCTTGACAGGGTTGAAGTTGAGATGTTTCCACTGGTGAGAGAGTCACAAAAAGGGGGCATAACTACAAATAAAGGGCTGGTCATTTAAAACTGAGGTGCATTGAATTATTTTCCCCACAGTGGGTAGTAAATCTCTGGAAAACTCTCTGCTCCTAAGGGTGGTGGAGACCGGATCTTTCTGGTGCAGATAGGTAAATATTTGAAAAATCAAGGAATTGAGGGTTATGGAGAACTGGCACAGAAGAAGAGTTGAGGGCAACATAGATCAGCCAGGATCATATTGAATGGTGGGGCAAGCTTGTGGGGCCTGGTGACCTACTCCTGCTCCTACTTTCTTGTCAAAGTCAAGGTCAAGTTAAGTATCACATGCACGTCCATGTGTGCACAGGTGCAATGAAAAACTTATTTGTAGCAGCATCACAGGCACATAGCATCAGATAATAGCATTCACATGAAAAACATAAATTAAACATAAATTATACACAATTTTTACAAGAAAGAACACAATTAGAACACAAAAGTCCTTTGTAGTGCAAAGTGGTCATACTGTTGCTGTACTGAGGTGGTGACTAGGGATGCACAGGTTGGTTCAAGAACCAAATGGTTGAAAGGAAGTAGTTGTTCTTGAACCTTGTGGTGTTGATATAGTTTTTGGGATCTTCTATGTGGAGGAGACAAGATTGTGGCTTAACATTTTATTCATAGTGATGGTATGAACAGGGCACTGTTGACAAGTTACAGAAACACCACAAGTACAGCTTGTACAGATGGACATAGTTTCTCTGGGATTTCTGCAGCTTTTCGAGAGAACATCTGAAACAATCTGTTCAAATCCTGCAGGAAACCAATGACTCAGAAAAGAAAGAACTGTCACCGCACCGAGCTTGAGCAAAAGAATATCATGTGAAAGCCCTTCTCTCCTGCTAGCCAATTAGCTTTTGCATTAAGTGCACCAAATGTCAGCTTGTAACCTGATCGTATTTTGATAATTCTGAGCTTTAAAAATAGTTTGAAATGGCGACTCTCCATCTTCAGTGAGCTATCCTTTTGAACTGCTGTAGTCCTTCTAGTGAATGTATCTCCCACGGAACAGGAAAGTGATTTCACAGATTTGGGCTCAGATAATGAAGGAACAGTGACATATTTCAAGTTCAAGTTCAAGTTTATTGTCCTGGACAATGTCATGAAAGTTAGTTTTTTGTAGCAGCAGCACAGTACATTATAAACATGACAAATGTAAATTACATACACTTAAATTAATATAAATTATACATCATTTACATGACAAAAGAAACATAATGGCATCAGTGTAATTTGAGGGAAATATAGTCTGAGGTAGAATTAGGGTTTTTCAGATTGTTTCAAGAACCTGACAGCAGTGGGGAAGAAGCTGTTGTTGAACATTGAGGTGTGTGTCTTCAGGCTCCTGTGCCTCCTGCCTGATGGCAGCATCGAGAAGAGGGCACGGCCCGGATGGTGGGGTCCCTGATGATGGATGTCACCTTCCTGAGACATTGCCTCTTGTAGATGTCCTCGGTGGAGGGGAGAGCTGTACCTGTGAAGGAACTGGCTGAGTCCCACCTCTGTCTATAGCCTCTTGTGTCCCTGTGCATTGGATTTGCCACAGATTAGGTTAGATTAGATGAGATATCTTTTATTAGTCACATGTACATCGAAACACAGTGAAATACATCTTTAGTGTAGAGTGTTCTGGGGGCAGCCCGCAAGTGTCACCACGCTTCCAGCGCCAACATAGCATGCCCACAACTTCCTAACCCGTACGTCTTTGGAACGTGGGAGGAAACCGGAGCACACGAGGAAAACCCACGCAGACATGGGGAGAACGTACAAACTCCTTACAGACGGTGGCCAGAATTGAACCCAGGTCACTACTGCTGTAATAGCATTACGCTAACTGCTACACCACCGTGCCTGCTCATACCAGGCTGTGATGCAATGAGTCAGAATGCTCTCCACCGGACATCTGTAGGAATATGTCAGACTTTGATGACATGCCAAACTTGCAAGACAGTGTGGTGTGGGACTTGGAGGGGAATTCACAGTTGACGGCGCATCAGTGCAGTGGGTGGTGCTGCTGTCTCAGAGCTTCAGCACCCTGGGTTCGAGAAGGCACAGAAAGTAAAATGCATCTCAGTCTCTTGTAGAAAGTGACCCATATGGAACACTAGAAATAACAGCTTTCTCAACAGCAACCTGTTGATATGTGGCAGGGCCTGGGATAAACCAATGCTTCAAACTAGAACTGACATGTACAGACTTGAAAGGGACAATATCAGAGCATTGAGGAAGGATTAACCAGATTGGCTGGAAGCCAATGCTCAGGGGAAAGAGCTGGATGTCAAAGGTTTAAGGAATACATGAGATGTAATGAATTCAGATGAAAGAAATGTATGAGAAAGAGTAGTAGGTAAATAAGAATCATCATAGGTTGATTGAGAGTTAAGACATTGCCTTGGTTGTGGGCATTATCATTTAGGGGGGGAGCGGGATAAAGTGGGGGGTCAATAAATGTTTGTGTGGATCACAAACACCACCGCAGTGGCCTGTGTCTCTGCTGTAGATTCCATGCGCATTGCTGTTGCACAGCTGATCGAGCTGCTGCCTCACAGCTCCAGTGACGGGATTGATCCTGATCTCTGGTGCTTTTTTGTGGAATTTGCACGTCCCTTTGGGCCTCCTCCGGGTGCTCTGGTTTCCTCCCACATCCCAAAGACCTGCGGGTGGGGAGGTTAATTGGCTGCTGTGAGTTGCCCCTGGTGTGTAGGTGAATGGAAGTTTCTAGGAGCAGAGGGTGGGATTGATTGGGAATTTGAGGACAATAGGTTACAGGGAAAATTAGCGGGGAATGGGATTGTTCTGTGAGCCAGCACGGACTCGGTGGGCTGAATGGCCTCCTCTGTCATTATGAAATATAAGGCCACAAGATCAAAGCAGAATTAGGCCATTCAGCCCATCAAGCCTGCTCCGCCATTCAATCCTGGCTGATTTTTTTTCACGGAGACACAAGAGAGACGGCAGATGCTGAAATCTGGAGCAACACACACACAAAATGCTGGAGGAACTCAGCAGGTCAGGCAGCATCCGTGGAGGGGAATAAACAGTCGACGTTTCGGGTTGAGACCCTTCATCAGGACTGGAAAGGAAGAGGGCAGAAGCCAGAATAAGAAGGTGGGGGGAGGGGAAGAAGCACACGCAGGCAGGGGATAGGTGAATCCAGGTGAGAGGGGGAAGGTAGGTAGCTGGGGGAGGGGGGAGACGGTAACAAGTTGAGAAGTGATAGGTAGAAGAGACAAAGGGCTGAAGGACAAGGAATCTGGTAGGAGAGGGCAGTAGACCATGGAATAAAGGGAAGGAGGTGGGGAATAGATGGGTAGGTCATGAGGGTGGGGAAGGGGTAAAGAGGCCACAGGAATGAAGGAAGACAAAGGGGTGGTGAGGTGAGGGAGAAAGGGGAGAGGTTACCAGAAGTTAGAGGACTCAATGTTAAGGCCGTCAGGTTGGAGACTCCCAAGGCAGGACATGAGGTGTTGTTCCTCCAACCTGCGCCTGGCCTCAACGTGGCAGTAGAGGAGGCCGCGGATAGGCGTGCCAGTGTGGGAATGGGATGTGGACTTGAAGTGGCTGGCCACCTGGAATGGAAAGCCTCATCATGGGAACAGATGCGGCGGAGGCGGAGAAACTGGGAGAAGGGGATGGTGTCCTTGCAAGTGACTGGGTGGGAAGAGGTGTCATCAAGGTAACTGGGGGAGTCAGTGGGTTTGTAAAAAATGTCGGTGGATAATCTGTCTCTGGAGATGGAGACAGAGAGATCCAGGGAGGGGAGAGAGGTGTCGGAGATGGACCAAGTAAATTTGAGGGCAGGGTGGAAATTGGAGGCAAAGTTGATGAAATTGATGAGCTCAGCACGGGTGCAGGAAGCAGCATCAATGCAGTCATCAGTGCAGCAGAGAAAGAGTAGGGGAGCTTTACTGGTGTAGGCTTGGAACATGGACTGTTCCATGTAGCTGACGAAAAGGCAGGCATAGCTGGGGCCCGTGTGAGTGCCCATTCCCCCCACCTTCTCCCCAGAACCCTTAACCCCCTTACCAAGGACCTATCAATCTCTACCTTAAATACAGTACACTTGGCCCCCCTCTGCGGCAACAAATTCTGCAGATTCACCACCCTCTGGCTGAAGAAATTCCTCCTCATCTCAGTTCTAAAGGAACGTCCCTTTATTCTGAGGCTGTGTCCTCGTATCCTAGACTTTCCTACTAATGGAAACATCCTCTCCACGTCCACTCTATCCAGGCCTTTCAGTATTGGTATTGGTATTGGTTTATTATTGTCACTTGTACCGAGGTACAGTGAAAAACTTGTCTTGTATGCTGTTCGTACAGATCAATTCATTACACAGTGCAGTTACATTGGGTTAGTACAGAGTGCATTAAGGTAGTACATGTAAAAACAATAACAGAATACAGAGTAAACTACCACAGCTACAGGGACATGCATTGCAGGTAGACAATAAGATGCAAGGTCAAACAAGGTAGATTGTGAGGTCAAGAGTCGATCTCATCGTATAAGGGAACTGTTCAATAGTCTTATCACAGTGGTATAGAAGCTGTCCTTGAGCCTGGTGTTCTGTGCCTTCAGGCTCCTGTATCTTCTGCCTGATGGGAGAGGGGATAAGAGAGAATGACCCGGGTTAGTGGGATCTTTGATTATGCTGGCTGCTTCACCAAGGCAGTGAGAGGTATAGACAGAGCCATGGAGGGGAGGTTGGTTTCCGTATCCAGTATCCAGTAGGTTTCAATGAGATCCCCTCTCACATAGAGGAAAAAGACAGGATACGGAGTAAGATCTGTGGCCAGAAATGAAATTCACAAACATGACTTCCAGGCAGCAGAGAGAAAGAGATAATGTTTCAGTTAATGAACTTGAAAGGTCATTGACCTAAACTATGAACCCATGAATACATACCATGTTTTGTTCGACACTTTATAAAGTTACTGATTCGAGGGTGACTCTGTAAAAGTTGGTAACTAAAGAGCAGCTTATTTCTACATAGAGACTCTGTTACCAATGAACTGTTTCACAGTTTTTAGCCAGCTGCCTCTGTCATTCACTTGTTTCTGTGACAAACACAGTGGTCCAAATATCTCCCTAATGCAGCTGTCTTTGACAGTAGTTATGCTGGCTGTGTATTTTTCCTCGAAAAGAGCACAGCAAGTCATGGCAGTGCCATCTGTTGAATCCTTCCACCATCACAAATTGACCCGCATTATAAAAATACTGTGCACAAACTATCTACAGTAATTTGTTCTTTATGAACATCCAGACTGTAAAGTCAGTGGTACAGCAACACCATTTCTTGATCTGTAATACAATGGACAGAGATATGAAACTGTCTGTTGCATTCCACAAGAAAGGATCTTTTGTTTCCGAAGCAGGCTCTAACACACAATGTACTCAGTCAGGTTAGCCACGTCATTATCTGCATAGCTTTTTGTCTCTGTAAGCTCCAGTCATCAACTGCCGGTAGTTGCTTAGCAATGTGCAAATCATACAAGTCATAGCCTTACAACCCTCGGGGATCTCCGCACTACTTTTTTCTGCCCACTTCCACATCCCCAATTCCCATCACCCTATGGCATTAACCTTTAGAATTTCCTTTGGAAACCTCCTCATCTCCTCCTTCGAGACAAAACTTAATGTGATAGAAAATGAAGCATGAAACAACACAGAATATAAAAATAAATTGCAGCAGTGCATGTAAGAAGGACGAGACTCTTGGTAATTAGTCATTGGTTTATTATTGTCACATGTACCAAGATAAACAGTGAAAAACTTTGCTTTGCATGCCATCCATACAGAAACATACTAAAACATCAGTACCTCGAGGTAGTACAAAAGGAAAAGCAATAACAGAATGCAGAATATAGTGTACAGAGAAGCAGAATATAGAGTTACAGAGAAAGTGCGGTGCAGGTAGACAATAAGTTGCAAGGGCCATGACAAGGTAGACTGTGAGGTCAAAGGTTCACCTTTATCATAAGAGTTCAAGAGTCTTATAATAAGGGGATAGACAGTGTCCTTGACCCTGGTGGTGCCTGTTTTCAAGATTTTGTATCTTGTACCTGATGGAAGGGGGGAGAAGAGAGAATGACTGGGGTGGGAGGGGTCTTTGATCATGTTGGCTGCTTTCCCAAAGCAGCAAGAAGTACAGACAAAGTCAATAGAGGGTAGGCTGGATCTGCACTGGACTGAGCTGTGTCCACAACTCTCTGCAATTTCTTGCGGTCATGGGCAGAGCAGTTGCCGTACCAAGTCGTGATATGTCCTGCTAGGATGCTTTCTGTGGTGCATCTATAAAAATTGATGAGGATCAACTGGGACATTCCGAATTTCTTTAGCCTCCTGAGGAAGTAGAGGTACTGGTGTCCTTTCTTGGCCATAGCGTCTATGTAGTTTGACCAGGACAAGCTATTGGTGATATTTACACATGGAAACTTGAATCTCTCAGCCATCTTGCATATGAGGAGAGACTAAGGGAGCTGGGGCTTTACTCTTTGGAGAGAAGGAGGATGAGAGGAGACATGATAGAGGTGTACAAAATATTAAGAGGAATAGATAGAGTAGACAGCCAGCGCCTCTTTCCCAGGGCACCAATGCTCAGTACAAGAGGGCATGGCTTTAAAGTAACGGGTGGTAAGTTCAAGGGAGATACCAGAGGGAGGTTTTTTTTTACCCAGAGCATGGAATGCGCTGCCTGGGCTGGTGGTGGAGGCAGGTACATTGGTCAAATTCAAGAGATTCCTAGATAGGCATATGGAGGAATTTAAAATAGAGGGATATGTGGGAGGAAGGGGTTAGATTGTCTTAGGCGAGGTTTAAAGGTTGGCACAACATTGTGGGCTGAAGGGCCTGTATTGTGCTGTACTGTTCTATGTGTCCTATCTCCAGCTCAGCACCACTGACACATACAGGGGTGTGTACTCTGCCCTGCTCCCTGAAGTCAATAACTACAGATTTATTAGAGGAAGATTTGGAGAAGGTTATAATGATGACTAAGGAAATGGCAGAGACTTTTGCAGCTATATTCATGGTAGTTGATGTAAAGAACATTTTGGAAAATTTGGGGAACCATTAAGTGATTAACCTAGAGTATTGACAGGGAAAGAATGCTTGAGGGACTCAAGGACAGAATGAAGCTGTGTTAAGTACCAACTTACTGACTGTGACTCCAGCCTGTTCTCCCTTCCTGACACTATGGAGGGTCAGAACAGCTGATGACCAGCTTGCCAGCACCCAGAAAGTGTGCAGAGAGGTGTAGCAGGGCCTCAGCAGGGGATGTGTCTCAGTCGGTGTAGCTCTGGGCCCTGGGTCCCAGAATGGTGTGACAGACAGGGCTAAGAGGAGATCCCCTCCTCCACTCAAATCCGGGACAGAAATATAAAAGTTTTTAAACCGTCTCTGATTTTGAAACACATTTAGAAACTACTAAAAGAGTTGTAATTGATTAAAAATGAATTAAATTAAAATAAAATAAAACAGTAAGAAACTATTCAGAGACACCAGAGACTGCGGATGCTGAAATCTGGAGCAACACACAAAATGCTGGAGGAACTCGGCGGGTCAGGCAGCATCTGTGGAGGAAAATGGACAGTTGACAACTCGGGCCAAGACCCTTCATCTGGACTGATTTCCTTACCTTTTTCCTCTGAATCTCCAGGTCGTGAGTTCCCATTCGGATGAATGGGAGTTGCAGTCGGCACCAGATTCAGGAGGAGAAGGGGTCCCGACGTGCAATGGGGGAATGGGGAATGTTTGGGCTCTGCCACGTGGAATCCAGCGACGGAGCAGAGTGAGAAATGGGCAGCTCCTCTCACTGAAATATGGGAACATATAAAATAGGAGCAGGAGCAGGCCTTATGTGTTTATTGAGAGTGCAGTTAACAGGGTAGATGATGTACAATATCAGATTTTCAGGAAACATTCAAAAACATGGCACACAATAAATTGCTACACAAGATTAGAACTTGTGAGATTGAGGGAGTAATGTAGCAGTATGGATTGAGGATTACTTAGTAGAGAGAAAACAGAAGAGAGCAATAAAGATCGGTTTCAGGTTGGCAGTGCGTAGCTGGTGGGGTACTTCAAGGATCATTGCTGGGCCTTGGCTATTTAAATTCATATCAGTAATTAGGATGAGAGGACAAAGTGCAATGTTCCTGAATTTGCTAGGTTGGAATTTAAACTGTGTCGAGCAGAACCAAGACCAAGACTGATAGACTATTGGGCACTGAGGGAATCAAGGGATATGGGAAATGGTGGGGAAATAGATCCAAGATAAAAGTTCAGGCACGGTCTTGATAAGTGGTGGTGCAGACTCAAGGGGGTTTCTACACCTTTCTCCGGCTCCTACTTCTCATGTCCTTAAAGCTAAATCTTTAACCAAGCATTGGTTACCTGTCACTTTTCTTTATCTGGCTCAGTGCCATATCTTGCCTGATAATGTTCCTGTAAGCCAATACACAAAAAGTGCTGGAGGAACTCAGCAGCTCAGCGTCATGGAGGGAAATAAACAGTCGATGTTCGGGCCAAGACCCTTCATCAGGATCATGTTCCTGTGCAGAGCATTGGGGTGTTTTCCTTCATAAATTACTGTTGTTTTCTTTTCTGTCACGGGTATTTCTAGTCCAATCAGAGTAGAGATAAAGCTCTAAAGCATTAACTTTGGGACTAAAATATTCCAGTAACTAGCTTTCAAACCTAGTAAACTGTCCTTTCAAAATAAGATATCTTTATTAGTCAATGTACATCAAAACACACAATGAAAATCATCTTTTGCATAGAGTGTTGCCACGCTTCCGGCACCAACATAGCATGCCCACAGCTTCCTAACCTGTACATCTTTGGAATGTGGGAGGAAACCGGAGCACCCGGAGGAAACTCACGCAGACACAGGGAGAACATACAAACTCCTTACAGACAGTGGCCGGAATTGAACCTGGGTCTCTTGCACTGTAATAGGTTTATGCTGATCACTACACTACCGTGCCTGCCACTATGATACCTGCTAATTTACACTATTACCCATACCAAATTATACCTGTTCATTCACCTTTTCACTTCCCACCATCCAGGGACCCAAATCCTGCTTATCCAGGTGAAGCAACAATCCACTTTCATTTCTTCCTATGTAGTGTACTGCATTCTGTGCTCCCAGTGTGATATTCTTCAATCAACAAACCAAACAGGCTCAAGGGTACATTTTACCTACTCCAATTACAAGTTCTGATCCTCTCAGGCTCTCAAAGTTAACTCGATAAGCAAGTTTTTGATCACCCACCTTGCAGAGTATGTGGTGTAATGGTGATTTAAACAACTGTATGTATCACATCATGTGTCTTTGAACCGTTGTTATACCAGCCACAGCTATTTAGTTGGGAGTGACTGCCTTCAATGAAAGATATTCTGTTGATAGATCCACCTCAGACATTTCCCCTACAATCAATAAGACTGAACTGTGCATTGAGGTGTGACGTTGCTGATTTAGGGAGTAGCAGGACTGCAATCCATTAAAAAGAGATAAAGAATAGGGTTCCTTAAGTAGACCAGTGACTGTGACAGATGGTGGAGGTGGCGGATTTGTCAGAAAACTCAAAAAATGCAAGTTGACTTGATGCAAGCAAAAAAATGATCTGTAGCTGAGAGGGGAAGGGCAGCAAACAGAGCAATGTGGCCAAACCTGTTGCTACATAATGAGGGCTGGAGACTAAGTGCACCCAGTAAATCTGGAAACCACAGACAAAGTCCCGTCAGGGGACTCAGACCTTGATGGGACATTTTAATCTGTCAGAGATTTGCAATTGTTACAGGTTTGGGAAATGCAACCAAGGGAAATGATGCTACAGTTCAATGAAACAACTGGTTAATCCCTGGTTTGGTTAATCCCAGGACTGGTTAATCCCTGGTCTGGTTGAAGATATGGGACCAAAGGTGCAAGATTCAGACATCCTAAGATCTGGCACTGGGGGGTTGCTCCATGTACAGACTGTACGATGAGAGGACATACATTGTGAAGGACTTAACGGTTGAGGAAGAAATGGGATCATCATCAGTCTGGAAATGACATTTGAGGATGTGAAGCAGTTTCACATGTGGAGTGATTCTGGAAAGTAAATGTTGGACAAGGAAGAAAGGACTGAAATGATGGCTCGCCCTTGTCCACAGCATTAGGTCACCTGGTCACAGGAAGCCACTTCAAGGGGGAATCATTGGGTCACAAATACCCAAAAGGTGGGAAATGCTGGTTCGGCCACTGGGGAATGCCATCACAAAGGGGTGCTCTGCAGGTTGGGACACCAGGCAGCCCAAAGAATAGGCAGCACATTTGCCACCATGAACACAAACACTTTGATCACGATGTGGAGGTGGCTAGCTCACCCCTTCCGGCATGAGCGGTGGGGAATGGGTGAATGCTACTCGAAGTGCGCGGAAGTGTTGCCATTTGATTGTGCAGCCACTGAGGCTCTGAGGTCAGTATTTGCAGCCCCTGGTTTCCCTGAGGAACTGGATTCACAGTGGTCTGCAGTTGAGGTTGGCACAGTTCATCACACACCGCTAATGTGTCCACATACCACCCAGTGTCTCATGAGGAGGCTGAGCACTCTGCCCACCAGCGAGGGAAACACTGAAGCAACGTCATTGGATAAGGAGTCCATGTGGTCCATGAGTCATCCACTGACATCGTGTCTGCTTATGTACAGGACTCACTGCACACAGGCTATTCCAAGTTATGTTGCTGCTTGGTTATTGGTTGTGGAAATGGCTGAGTTTGGTGCAGGCCAAGTAGAAAGGTCTTGTAGACAAAAAGAAGAGGAACCAGAAGAGGTGGCAGATTTTATCAGGATTGGAGGGAGGGCTTCATGTGGGGTATTCCATGAGAGTGTTCAGCCACTGGCCTATGAAAGGTTGTCATAGACCAAGGTATACTGTGGAGGTGCCAGAGGTCAGGAACTATATGGTAAAGATGGATGACATATTGAAAGGTCCCTTTGGATGAGTTGGTACATGCACAATAACCAAGTAGATGGTGATCGAGACCATGACAAGCGGCATTTGAGTTACATGGTAGGTTGATTGCTGCACCTATCACAGGGCAGAACATGAGTCAGAAGGCACTGGAGACCCCAAACCGAGTCAATGACACATGGCCTAAGGAAGGAGATGATCCACCAGAAATGGGAGCTTCTGGATGCTACTTCGGGGTTGCCAAAAATACCTGTGCAGTTGAGAAGATCTCAGGCCATTAGAGTGAATTTATAATTGAATAAGTTGATAACTGTGTATACATATGAAAATACCTAGTCTATTGTAAAACTATGTAGGTGTAAATAATGGATGTTTTTTAATGGGATTATTTCCTTTTCAAATAGGAAGCAGTGTAATGTATATAGTGTAAGAGTTGCATTAAGAACGGAGTGCACTGCGGGGTATGTTCTTGACACATTGTTGCACCAGCCACTACTATGGTAGAAAATCATTGCCTTCAATAAAGGAATATTGTTGATAGCTCTACCTCTGTTATCTGCCTTTGCAAGCAGCACCGATAAGAAGCCAAAAATGCTACTGCCTAATAGTTCTCTGTGTGTCTGATAACATTAGTGTGCACCGTGGGGCATCTTACTGTGCTGACAATGTATCACTAACCATTTACTTGGCCAGACAGCCTTTGTGGCAGGCAAGTTAAACACCTCCCACTGCTCGACGATCTGTGCCAGATCACAATGCACATACATTAACAGCAGTTGGTTAGATGTCCTTCCCCATCACAAGGCGCACTAAGCCACTACTGCAAATGTGGTCAGTGCCAGACAGTGGAAGGCCATCTGACAGCCAAAGTCTATCAGATGGCTCTGCTGTCAGGAAAGGGCAGCATCAAAGTCAATGCTTGGACTCCCGAGCAGTGGACTAGGTGAGGACAGACCCCCTGAAACCAACTTCACGGCTGATCTCAATTGTCCAGTCAGGCCTGGTTTGGTGTGAGTTGCCCATGTTGACTGCCTAGGTGATGTCAATTAATATTTCTTGAACATCATTGATGTCAAAGTTGAGTTTATCGTCATATGTACAAGTACATGTGTGCACAGGTGCAATGTAAAACTTACTTGCAGCAGCATCACAGGCACCGAGCATTAGATAAGCACCATTCACAAGAAAAACATAAATTATACACAATATTTACAAGAAAGAACACAATTAGAACAAAAAAATGTCAATGTTAGTGCAAAGTGATCAAAGTGGTCATCGTGTTGCTAAACTGTAGTGATTAGGGTTGTGCCGGTTGGTTCAAGAACCGAATGGTTGAAGGGAAGTAGCCTGGTGGTGTGGGACTTCAGGCTTCTGTACCTCCTGCCCGATGGGAGCTGCGAGAAGATGGCATGGCCCGGATGATGAGGACCTTTGATGATGGATGTTGCCTTCTTGAGGCAGCGGTTCCTGTACTTCCTGTGGTCTCTGTTCCCATCTAACAACTGGGTGTTACGTGAAGTTCATTTACAAAGCACACAGAAACATTACAATGCACAAGAGGAATTGCAAACTCTGTTTCTGATGCTAACGTCCCACTTAATGGCCTTCACTGCCTCATCAAAGTATTTACCTCAGCTGCCTCAATATTTCACAGCAGAATGAGATAACAGAAACCAATATAACTAGAATAAAATAGCCAAAAGATATTAGTATTCAAAAAAGCTAAAACTGAAGCAATAAAATGCAGGACTTTTTTGTGGTCCTCCCTGTCGGCCTAATTGTTAAATACATGCTTTGTGTAATATTAGGCAGTACAAACTGCGGATTAGATTCCTAACTTGTATTATGTTACAGCAGCAGTTGGTAACTATAATAGACCTCAATGCCAATAAAGCAGATCCAGTGAAACGTCATTCAGTAATAAGCTGCCCATAGATCCCTGTTGCAAGGTACACCACAGCAATGAAGATACTTGATTGTTCTGCAGCGGAAAAGCAGGCTAACTGTCTGATTAAAGCCGTTACTATGTAAATATTCTATCACGAATTGTGAAATCTCCTTCCACCAGTAAGACCATAATTTTGCAATCAGCATCAGGAAATTACCAAACTTTTCATCCAGATCTTTTGGCTTTAGTGTGTAGACAACAGTCAAAAAAAAAGTTGAATTTTTGAGAAGCTTCTTCCCAATATTTATGTGGTAAACCTTAGCTAAAACAATTAAATTTCAGAAATATATTTCTCTGTTTGTGAGGTAAAGTCAGAAGATTTTTGTAACAATTATGAAGAAACTAAGGTAAAAAAATTTAAAGAGTGTGATGGTTTCAAACATTTGCATCAATATAGAGAAAACAGGAAAACAGTTCTTAACTGGACAGTCAGAGACTTTTTCCCAGAGTGACAATGGCTAACTCGAGGGGGCATAATTTTAAGGTGATTGGAGGAAGGTATAAGGGGGAATGTCAGGGGTAAGTTTTTTTACACAGAGAGTGGTGGATGCGTGGAACTCACTGTCGGCAGAGGTGGTGGAGGCAGATACATTAGGCACATTTAAGAGACTCTTAGATAGACACATGAATGATAGAGAAATGGAATGCTATGTGGGAAGAAAGGGTTAGATAGATCTTAGAGCAGGATAAAATGCCGCCACAACAATGTGGGCTGGAGGGCCTGTACTATGCTCTAATATTCTATGTTCTAACTCTTTTATACAGAGTTATAGCGTCATAGAATTATACAGCATGGAAACAGGCCCTTCAGCCCAACTCACCCTGCTGACCAAGTTGCCTCACTGAGCTAGAGCCACAAAGATTTTCAGAAGAATATGGAAGAAAACCTCAAATGATAGACCAATTCTAAATATTTTATAGTTTACCTTTTAACATGGCATACTTTCTTGTTAGTTTAAAGATGGTTTCATTTGGTGACTTTGCTATGGACAAGCAGAGTGGAGATGATTGGGTAATTCCCTTGTCAGTCAAACAAGACCGTACTGCTTTAAGTAACATAGAATTAATACATGCACAAATATTTTTAAACAAATATCCTCCACACACTGGTATTTTTCTGGGATCTATAACCTGTTTTTGATAAGGAAAAAATGCTGTAGTTTCTGTTACATCCGCACTTTATTATGGATTGAATGCGATTGGAATGGATTGAGGGTGAACAGTCTTTTTCTCAGGGTTGGGGAATCAAGAACTAGAGGGCATAAGTTTAAGGCAAGGGGGGGGGGGGGTGGAGATTTAATAGGAGCCTGAGGGGCAACCTTTTCACCCAGACAGTAGTCAGTATATGGAATGAGCTGCCAGAGGAAGTGGTTGAGGCAGGTACACTAACAACACTTAAAAGGTTCTTGGACAGGAACATGGGTAGGAAAGGTTTAGAGGGATATGAGCCAAACGTGGGCAAATGGGACTAGCTTAGATGGGAATCTTGATCGGCATGGACCAGTTGGGCCGAAGGGCCTGTTTCATGCTGTTTGACTCTATGACTCTATGAGTGTCTGTAGGTGGTGAAAGAGCGTAAGGTTTTCATTGGTTTAGCAACAAATGAATATAAATCTATAAGCATTACAAGCGCACTTCATTTAGTTCAGGACACTATACCTGAGTGCCTTTATGATAGTTTCATCTTCTTGTTGCTCTGGAATGAAACCTAATTTCAAAATAACATTGCCTGCTGCTTTATAGTCTGATTGTACACTTCTTATTTTTATCAAATGCAGATCTCCAAAGCTCTAAGTCAAGAATCTCCGGAGATGGAACCAAGCGGTCTCTCAGTACAGAAAAGCCTCCCCATCCATTTCAACGTGCAACAGGTGAGAGGTCTCTTTGTGGCCACTATTCCAGCAAACCTCTCACCTACTGGAGATGCAGCCTTGTGTAGCAATACTTCAGAGACAGAAAGATCCAACGATGAGCCTGGCATTACTGCAGAAAATGCTGAGGCTAATCCAGAGAGCGACCTGAATAATAGGCGCCAGCTTGTGATCATCACACGGGAGACTCCCTACCAAACCATGGCTGAGTTTGTAAATGAGTCAACGTCCCTTCATGAGTCCCAAGCAGATGTCTACGAACGTCAGATAAGCCTCCTTCTTCTGCAGCTGTGCCTAGGGCTGGAACACCTTAAAAATCAGGGTGTTACGCATTGTGACCTACGCTTGGAAAACTTGCTGCTGGTTAAAATGGCTGGCCAGATGTCTGATCCAGGGAGTCAAGCACAAGGTGACAGTCTCCAGTTGCCGAGGCTTGTCATCAGCAACTTCTCCAAAGCTAAGCAAAAGAGCGCTGCCACTGATCAGAAGCTCCACCCTGACCATGCCCGTTTAGCTCCCGAAATGATGTCCTCATCCCAGTACAAAATGGTTGATGAATTTCAGTTAGGCATTTTGATCTACGAAGTTCTGCATATGTCAAATCCCTTTGAGAACACTTCAAGGCAGTATGCAGATGAGGAGTACAATACAAGTGATCTGCCTCAAATCCGCCAGTTATCCAATTACTCCGAAGGACTTCAAAACCTTGCCCACCTGCTCTTGCGAGCTGACCCAAATAAGAGAATACATATCCGTCAAGCAAAAGGCATCTTACAAGCCTTACTGTGGGGTCCATGTAGTAAAGTATTCAGCGTGAACACTGGTCTCAAGGACCCACCACATGTGCTGAGAAGCTGGCTCAATATCAAATGCATCTTGCTGGCGCTGAAATTCGGAGAGCGTTTCCTTGATGAACCGAGCCAAGTAACACTGGAAGACTGGCTTTGCTGTCAGTACTTTGCCTTTGCAACCCCTGAATCAGTGTTTCAGGCAGTAGAAGAACTGCAGATTCTATTGGAAGAAACATGTTGAATAAGGAAACTCACCCTTATGGCTTTAACTCCACAGAATAGCAGATGATTTAGATTAAGCTTCATTTACTCACAAATGTCTGTTAAAATTGATGAATTTGAGTGATGTGACAACCATTAATACTTCAATCTATTCTGTAGTGGTTTTGAGTCTATCCCTGATGGTTTAGTGAATTAAACCGACCACCTTGTGTGACCCTGAATCATCAGATCAGGGAGTAAGCAAGTTTTACTAGCATGAGTTTGGTAAATTAATCTTGTTCAGCGCTGAGTAGGGAGCCCCTTAGGAAGATAAAAGCACCTCAGAAAGTGATCACTATTAGTAAAATTCAGCAGTAGATGCAGTGTATATGTAAATTGGCAAAAGACTGGATCAGACTCTGCTGTGTTGGCTTTTGCAGCCAGTTACCCTGGTAACACTCGCTGTGAGAGCTCACAGAAAGAATGATGGTGTACGTGAGGAATGAGGGAACTGCCGCTCTCACATTACCAAACCCCAGAATAAAATAGATGCACGCAGAAAAAAGCTGGTTAAAGCAGGAGAGTGCATCACGTGCAGGATGATCTGTTGATTTAAATCCTAAAACTAAATGCAAGATGGTCCAAAAATTGTTCAGGTCTTTATCAAGGGTCAAGGGTCAGTTCCTTCCTCACTGCTTGCCCATCACTGCGTGCTCCCTTGGTTTAACCCTTTGTATATATGAACGTACTAAGTGGGATTTACAATCACTACTGTTGCTTTCTTGCACTCATTACTAATATTGCCAACTAACAGAGTGTACTCTACCAATCAAATCTCATTAGTCTCCCTGTATTTTTTACTGTTGCTTGCCACATGTAGATAATAACTGTGGCCACATATTTAAATAACTGCATCTGCAGCATATTTAGCTGGAATAGAACATAAATCATAGAACAGTACAGCACAGTGACAGGCCCTTCGGCCCACGATGTTGTTCCAAACTAATTAAACTAATGACATGCTTAACTAAACTAATCCCTTCCGCCTAAACAGAGTCCATATCCCTCCATCCTCTGCACATCCATGTGCCTATCTAAGAGCCTCTTAAACGCCTCTATTGTATTTGCCTCTATTGTATCACCACCCCTGGCAATTAAACACAGCAACGTCAAAGGAGCGTTGATAATATTTTGATCAGAAAGACTTTGGTTCAGTTGCAGTTCCTCAGTCTGGGGTTTTAGACATTGTTCAACTGGTAAGCTGTAGACGGCAGGCTCACTGCTGATGGAATCTGGTGCTGTAGCTTGCCTACTTCTCTCTATGATGGCAGTTCCTCTACCTATACTTCCTTATTCTCAATATATTTGTATGTTTGCTTCCACTTTTCATGTCCCCTTCTGTGCCTTCCCTCTCAGGCAAGGCCCAGAGACATGCTCCCAGAAGCTCAAGGTAGTGCTGTTGCCTCATAGCTCCAGTGACCCAGGTTCATTCCTGACCTCTGGTGCTGACTGTGTGGAGTTTGCACGTTTTCTCTGTCACCGGGTGGGGTTTCCCCCGGATGCTCCAGTTTCCTCCCAAAAATGTGCAGATTGGTTGGTTAATTGGCCACTGTAAGTTGCCTCTGGTACAAGCAGACGGTAGGAGTATTGAGGGGAAATCGAAGGGCATGCGAAAGAGAATAGGTTACAGGGGGAAAAATGGGGGAATGGGCTTCACGGGATTGCTCTGGGAACCAGCATGGACTCGATAGGCTGAATAGCCTCCTTCTATGTCATAAAGAAACAACATGAGAAAGGTTCCAATTCTGGCCACATTGGAACAAGGGGACAGGTTCCTGCATAAACCCAGCATCAGAAACAAGCCTGCTTGAGAAAAAGATGCAGGTTGAAACTGTCTAGTCCGGCTCCCTTGGGACCTGACCGGTGGCGGACAACAGGAATTGTCCCCTGGTTATCTTCCGCTGAGCAGGAGAACTGTTCTTTTTAAGTACAGTCACTGTAGGCACTCCCCGGTCACGTCAGAGTTCCAAGAACAGTCCATAACACAAAGTTTCCCTCAGCCAGAAACACTATCAGCTGAGAATGCAGAGTTGCACCGGTAGGTTAATTAGTTACAGATTAGTACAGATCTTAGTTAATTTTAGTTAGATCTTAGTTAGAATTAGTTAATTAACATAAATCTGTACTACATATTCAAAACATGACCACCGGGGTTGTCAGACAAGAGAGTTTCCATCTGTATTAAAAACGAAGGCACCACCTCTCACTTCACCCCCCACATCGCTGGGAGCCCATCACACCAGTTCTATCGCAGAATGGGTGCCAAGGTCAAGGCTTAAATCAAGGAAGCTGCAGTGGGAGAGAATCCAGTGACAACTGGCTGGGAACAATGAAGATCTCAGTGGGGAAACACCAGTCCCAAACAGAGAACCCATCACCAACGTAGTAAATAGACAACCTTGAAGTGGGTATGAACTGGATAGCACAAAGCACAGACTTCTCTATACCAATGGAAATCCAAATCAAATGTCAGTTGTGTTTGCAGCAAAAAAGTAGAACATATTGACAAAGACTGCCTTTACCAGTTATTTCCGGGATACACGCCCCACATTCATAACCACAATAGATGCGGTAACCTGGCTCCAGACCTAGACATCAATATAGAAGTTGCTACCACCACAATACCATAAGAAGAAGAGGAAAAACCTCAGGACTTCCGTAAAAACAATGCAAACATTCCTCTTCTGCAACTTAAATACATACTTGTTTTCTAACTCTGCCTGGTTCCACAGAGGGTCACGGACCTAAAACATTAACATGTTCTCTCTCCGCCGATGCTGCTTGACCTGCTGAGTATTTCCAACACTCTTTGACTTCACCTCAAATTTCCAACATTTGCATTCTTTTGCTTTTTTTTCCGCTGGGCTTTGTCTCAATCCTCCTCCAAAGTTACAGGAGAATTCCCCCATGAATCTGAGCTACGTTCTCCATCTGGTCCACCTCACCTTCCAAGAGGACAAGAGATATGGGTGGGGATTCAGCCTGTGTGAAAATGCCAATTCAACTGATGACCGTTAATGTGACCTTTTAGAGTCAATGAGTCACACAGCACAGAAACAGGTCCTTCAAGCCCCCATTCCCATCCTGATCATCAAGTACCCATCCCTACATTGCCACAGACGGCTGTGGAGGCCAAGTGATTGGGATATTTAAAGCGGTGGTTGGTAGGTTCTTGATTAGTAAGGGTGTCAAAGGTTATGGGGAGAAGGCAGGAGAATGGGGTTGAGAGGAAAAAATATCATCCATGGTCAAATGGCGGAGCAGACTCGATGGGCTGAATAGCCTAATTCTGCTCCTGTGTCTTATGGTCTTATACTATTCCCATTGTCCAGCACTTGGTCCCTAGCCTTCTAAGCTTTGGCGAGTCAAGATACTTAAATGGAGAGCCCTACCCCACTAGGACAGAGTGTTCCTCCAGGTGAAAAATTCCTCCCTCAGATCCCTTCTAAATCTCCTGCCCCTCCCTTCAACCTACCACCTCTGGTTTTAGACACCTCTGCTATGGGGAGAAGTTTCGATCTATTCTATCCATGTTCCTCATAGTTTTATATACCTCAATCAAGATCCCCCCCGACCACCATCACCACTCCAAGGAAAATAAGCCCAGTCTCTCCACCTTCTCCTCATAACTGAAAAGGTAAGCAGGAAAAAAGGGGGGGTAGAAAGAAGAGAGACAGGCTAGGAAAGGGAAGAAAAGAAGAGGCCTGGATGGGGAGGTGTGGGGGGTTTGTGGGGAATACTTAAAGTGGGAGAATTCAATGTTCATGCCACATTTCTCCTCAGGTGCTGCCTGGCCTGCTGAGTTCCTCCAGCATCATCGTGTTTTTCATCTAGATTCCAGCGTCTGCAGTCCTTTGTTTCTCAAGTGTCCCATATGCCTTCGCAACCAGCCAGCTACCTGTGCTGCCAGTTTCAGGGATCCTTGCTTCTCAATACTCCCTAGGGAACTCTCATTCAGGGACTATATTCTACCTTTATTAATCCTCCAAAAGAGCATCTCCTCACATTTATCAGAATTAAATCCCATCTCCCATTATTCAGTCCATTTCACCAATTCATCAATATCCTCCTGTAGCCCAAGAGTGCCCTCCTTACTGTTAACAACACCACCAGTTTTACCTTTTGTTCAGAACTGGATTAGGGATGAACAAGTTTTAATAAGAGACACGAGGGACCACAGACGCTGGAATCTGGAGCAACAAACAATCTGCTGGAGGAACTCAGCAGGTTGAGCAGCGTCTGTGGGGGGAAGGGAAATGTCAATGAAGTAGTGAAAGAGAAAAGGAGAAGAATGTGGTGGCGTTGATTGGGGAAGATATTAACCGGCAAAGGGAAAAATCAAAATAAACATAGAGTCACAGAGTCATACAGCACAGAAACAGGCCCTTTGACCCAGCTGGTCCATGCCGACCAAGATTCCCATCTAAGCTAGTCCTGTTTGCCCGCATTTGGCCCATATCCCTCTGAACCTTTCCCATCCATGTACCTGTCCAAGTGCCGTTTAAATGTTGCTAATGTACCTGCCTCTACCACTTCCTCTGGCAGCTTGTTCCATATACGCACCACCTTCTGGGTGAAAAAGTTGCCCCTCAGTTTCCTGTTAAATCTCTCCCCTCTCACCTTAAACCTATGCCCTCTAGTTCTTCATTCCCCAACCCTGGGAAAAAGACTGTGTGCATTCACCCTATCAATGCCCCTCATGATTTTATACACCTCTATAAAATCACCCTTCATTCTCCTACGCTCCAGTGAATAAAGTCATAGCCTGCTTAACCTATATGACTTCAGTGTGAAATTTTGCTAGTGTTTCCCAGTGGTACAACGCTAATCCACTCAATCTGTTTCATTTACCATGCTGTACATTTTATTGCTGATGTTCGTTATTTTCAAGTGTCAATCAAGAGCCACAAATATCATAATGAGTTAAGAATATATTATAATCTTCTGTGATCGGTGTAAAATTTAATTAAAGAAATGTCTGAGTGACTTATTGTATCAGCAGTTGTGGTGTTTACACTGGTCAAATCAGAGGTAATCCCTGGGCACTTTACAGAGTTAATCCAAGGTATCTGGGCCCAAAGTCCTGTCCTCCCATGCACCCCCATCTGCACATAGAACATAGAACACTACAGCACTGTACAGGCCCTTCAGCCCACAATGTTGTGCCAACATTTTATCCTGCTCTAAGATCTATCTAACCCTTCCCTCCCACATAGCCCCCTATTTTTCTATCATTCATGTGTCTAAGAGTCTCTTAAATGTCCCTAATGTATCTGCCCCCACAGCCTCTGCCGGCAGTGCGTTCCACGCACCCATCACCCTCTGTGTAAAAAAATTACCCCTGACATCCCCCTTATACCTTCCTCCAATCAGTTTAGAATTACATCCCCTCATGTTAGCCATTGTCGCCCTGGGAAAAAGTCTCTGACTGTCCAGTCTCTGGACTTCTGCTCCCACTGCCAATCACCTGCCAGACCTGGTTCCTTGGAATCCCCCTGGGAACGTATGACTTGCAATGGCAATTCTCTTTATCCGACTACACCAGGGTAAAGGAGTGGGTGTCGAGTTGCCTTAGCAGAAGGACTTTCTAACACCATCCTCTGAGACCTACCTACAGTCACACTGCATTTTAGTTTATTCATTGTTCAGGGATCTGGGCACCAGTGGCATTGTCGGCATTAATTGCCCACCCCTAACTGCCCTTGAGAAGGCGAGCTATCTTCCTAAACCACTGCAGTCCTTCCGCTGAAAGTCCTCCCCCAGCGCTCTGCAGTAGGGAGTTCCAGGGCTTAGACCCTGCAGAGATGAAGGACCGGCATTATATTTCCAAATCAAGATGGAGTGCACGAAGGGGTACCTGCTTGTGGTGGTGATCCCATCACGCTGGTCTGTCTTGGTGGTAGAGATTGTTGGTTTGGGGGGTGGCTCATGGAGCAGAGCAGTAGATGGTACACACTGCAGCCACTGTGTGCTGGCGACGGAGGGAACAAACATTCATGGTGGTGGAGAGGGTACCAATCAAGTAGGCTGCTGATGTCGAGATTCTTGAAAGTCGCTGGCGCTGCACTCGTCCGGGAAAGTGGAGAGTATTCCATCACAACCCTGACTTGTGCCTTGTAGATGATGGAAGCTGCTTACAGTGTCCCAGGATGTAAGAGCCAGCACCACCATCTATCGATCAGAGTGCGAGAGGAGGGAATCCACTTACCGTATGTCCAGCCATAATAGGGGGGATACGTTGATAAATCTCCATTATTGTCACATGGACCGAGATACGTTGAAAAACTGCTTTGCATGTCATCCAGACAAATCACTTCAAGACATAAGTACATCAAGGTAGTACAAAGGGAATAACAGAATGCAGAATATAATGTTACAGTTACAGAGAAAGTACAGTGCAGGCAGGCAATAAGGTGCAAGGGCCATAATGAGGTAGATTGTGAGGTCAAGAACCCGGACCCTAACCTTCCTCGCACATCTGCCTTTGCACTATTGCAGGAATGACGGACAACAGGAAGAACATCGACAAGTTGCCTTCCATCTCTGCCCACTCTCAGATTCGCTGAACGGTCATTGGTGGTAATGTTAGAAAGCCAAGGGTATGGTCTTCATAGCTGAAAGTGGACAATTCAGCTAAGATAACCAATTGACACAAACAGCCCTGCATGTCCCACAACCTTAACTGTGGGGACTTAAAGTTTAATTTTAGCCAGTGAGAATACCATAGCCACAATTTCACTGCAATATCTCTGATGTGCATGTGGTCTTTGCTGGTGATATATTAGTCATCACGACAAAGCCAACATGGGTGCCGCTACTGACATCATCACCCAATCACTATCCACTGTCCTCAGCATGAAAGCACAGATACTGGGTGGGCATAGGATCAGGGTAATCTGTGATTCCGTCCATAGTTAAACAGGTAAGTATTCATAATTGAGGAACCGAGCTGAACGATGCCATTTAGCCAAGGTATCAGAGACAGCTGATGACCACAGAACCATACCTGGCACTAGTTGTTACCATTACCAGAAGAAAGTGGGGAAAGGCTGAGATTCTGCATATATCTGTGCAAAGATTTAGTAACCAGATGACAAAATCATCCTTTGGTGAATAATACAGGACAGAAGACCTACCTCCTCATTTTAGTTACCTTTGAAAGCTCAAGTAATCGTGTATTTATGATCATTCTGGATGCTCTGTTAGTTTCTACACTCTATAACACCATACCACAGTAGAGGCTCACACTTGTGTGGTTTCCCACTTCTCAAAAGTTGTCTCTCACCTAAAGAGCAAGCCTGAGGAACAGTACATTGTGAAACTGCGGTGTTAATCCTTTCCTATTTTAGATCAAGTTGTCTGTCCATTTACAAACATGACCTTCCAAAAACATAGTGAGATTTACCGTTTACCCAATCCCTCGACAATTTTGCAAAGAAAAGCTTTACGTGAAAGCAACTTTCCAGGCCAGGATTGCCAAGAATGAACGCTCTTCAGGAATAAGACATAGACACGATGGGACATCTGACTTTAATATTCTTTGGTAATGATGCAATGATTAATCTCCAAATTGATTTCAGCAATTTGAGGGAAAATCCTTAGGAGAAAAAGGGATTCCTTTGAACTTTTGTTCGTTAGAGATTTTTTTAAAAACAGCTTTGTGAAGATAATGAACTGCAAAGATGGATGTGCCCATAAAGACCATAAGACCATAAGATATAGAAGCAGAATGAGGTTATTCGGCCCATCGAGTCTGCTCCACCATTCAATCATGGCTGATTTTTTTTCAACCCCATTCTCCCACCTTAACCCCCTTACCAATCAAAAACCTATCAACCTCTTCCTTAAATACACCCAATGACTCGACCAGTAACTGGAAAATGGAGGCATGAGGTCCCATAATTGAAGTTCCTGGGATACATGCAACCGAAGTTGGTAACCCTATCCCAAATATGCATTTGTTAAATTCCACTTGTACACCAGCAAAACAAGAAAGAAAGTGAGGTGCCATGTAAACTGGGAGTGAGCTTCATATAGTCATTACCAACAGCTCGAGGTCCTAGTTGTTTGACCTATGAGAGGTATCTACATTGCAATAGACACCTCCATGCTCAAAACAAATGGAAAGAACCAATTGTTGTTTACAGGCATTAATAATTACCACAGGTTACTCATTAGATAGTGAAATGGGAGTGTCAGAGGTAGCAGATTTTCCATGAAGGAACAACCCTGTTTTTCTTGACTTTACTAAGCAGATCTCAGATGTCATCCCCTTTGTACTTTCTTGACTATATTTGATCAGCTGCCCTGGTAACTCCTTCCTTGGCTCAGTGCCAATCCTCTGAAGTGCCTTGTGTTGTTTTACTACCTTCAAGGTGCTCTATGGTTCCTCATTATTGATGTGGTGTTTGCCAATTCACAACCTCCAATAGCAGATTTCTATTCATCACATGAGATTTACTTGTGTTGTTCCTGCTCAAAAGGTTTTTGAAAATCCAGGTAGATGACTCCTATTTACTTCACTACTTATCTGAGGTTTATTTCATAAAATGTAATCACTGGGAGAAAAAGAAGAAAAGACTGACCTATATATGCCATGCTCGTGACCTTCAAATGTCCCTGTGCATCTTTCAGTTAGTTATGCTTTCTTGGTAACCTTGAATGGTAGAATTCTTTCAAGAGGGAGTTGGATCTATTTCAATCAGGGGAATAATCACCATTTGCAAAAGGAAAGCACTGTAAGAACTCATCAAATTAATTTCAAATATATAAGCTGGGACTTCAGAGAGGTACGTTCCCCTAACCTGCCTGACATTTTCTCTCTATGAACTACATGGTGTTAGGCTGGGTAGGAGAGAATATCTACAAATAGTACACAATTGTAGCTGGATGAGCTAGAGGATCTTTTCCTGTCCATCACTGCTCAGACATTCTTATAATATGTACAGTGGCACAGGCAGTAGAGCTGCTGCCTCAGAGCTCCAGTGACCCGGGTTCAATCCTGACCTCCAGTGTGAAGTTTGCATGTTCTCCCTGGGACCACTTGAGTTTCCTCCAGGTGCTCTGATTTCCTCCCACACCGCAAAGATGGTTAATTGGCCACTGTAAGTTGCCCTGACTGTGTCAGTGAAGTGGTAGAATCTGGGAGGAGTTCATGGAAATCTGGGGAGAATAAAATGGGATCGGTATAAATGGGTGTTAATGGTCGACACAGACTCTGTGATGTATGACCAAATGTAGGCACACAAGTCAGTTTCATCCCTGAATGGCCATCACATCTGTGGAGCCTTGTCCCCAAAGCTATCAAACATACCCATGGGTCACTTGCTGAGTTCAATGGGCATTAACAAATTTTAGCCAGTTTGATGTTTCTCCCTTGTCAGTACCAAGTTATCTCATCTGTTTGTCACACCTCACCGTGAGTAGGCATTGTTGATGGACAGTACAGTAGCCTTTATATGGGGTATGGTATTGTTGTCACAGAGTCACAGTTATACAGCACAGAAACAGGCCCTTTGGCCCAACTTGCCCACACCAACCAAGATGCCTACTTCAGCGAGTCTGATTTGCCTGCATTTGGCCCATACACCTCTAAACTTTTCCTATCAATGTACCTGTCCAAATGTCTTTTAAATGTTGCGATTGTACCCGCCTCTACCACTTCCTCGGGCAGCTCATTCCATATACTCACCCCGTTCTGTGTGAAAAACTTGCCCTTCAGGTCTCCTTTAAATCTTTACCTTCTCACCTTAAACCTATGCATTTAATTTTAGACTCCCCTACCCTAGGAAAAAGAATGTGACCATCCACCTCATGATTGTTGTGATTAAGATTCTGGACCAGAAGCTAGTGTTACAGACCATAAATCCAGAGAAAGGGATTCTAATCTCACTATGGCAATGGCAATGGCAATTTAAACTCAAACAGGCTGTTAAGAAAGCATATGGAGCGTTGGCCTTCATTAGTCGGGGTATTGAGTTCAAGAGCCGCGAGGTGATGTTGTAGCTCTGTAGAACACTGGTTAGACCACACTTGGAGTATTGAGTTCAGTTCTGTTCGCCTCATTATAGGAAGGATGTGGAAGCTTTAGAGAGGGTGCAGAGGAGATTTACCAGGATGCTGCCTGGATTGGAAAGCATGTCTTATGAGGATAGGTTGAGTGAGCTAGGGCTTTTCTCTTTAGAGAGAAGGAGGATGAGAGGTGACTTGGTAGAGGTGCACAAGATGATAAGAGGCATAGATCGAGTGGACAGTCAGAGACTTTCTCCCAGGGCGACAATGGCTAGCACGAGGGGACATAATTTTAAGGTGATTGGTATAAGGGGGATGTCAGGGCTAAGTTTTTTACACTGAGAGTGGTGGGTGCATGGAACGTACTGCCTGCAGAAGTTGTTGGGGCAGATACATTAGGGACATTTAAGAGACTCTTAGATAGACACATGAATGACAGAGAAATGGGGGGCTATGTGGGAGGGAAGGGTTAGATAGATCTTAGAGCAGGATAAAATGTCGGCACAACATTGTGGGCCAAAGGGCCTGTACTGTGCTGTAGTGTTCTATGTTTCTATGTTTCTATGTTAAAATGAATCTGGACTCTTTAAAGTTGAACTGGTCTCAGTAACGACAAATATGGAACCATTAGATTGTCATAAAACTTTACCCTCCTTACTCAGTCCTGCCTTGTTGACTCTTAACTACCTACTTAATTCAGGGGTAATTAGGAATGAACAACTAATAGAGTCATAGAGAATTATAGCGGCACGGTAGCATAACGGTTAGCGTGATGCTATTACACTGCCAGCGATCAGGGTTCAATTCCCGTCACTGTCTGTAAGGAGCTTGTACGTTCTCCCCGTGTCTGCGTGGGTTTCCTCCGGGTGCTCCGGTTTCCTCCCACATTCCAAACACGAACAGATAGGTTAACATGGGTTTAAATGGGCGGCATGGACTCGTTGGGCCGGAAGGGCCTGTTACCGTGCTGTAAATAAAGTTTTAAAGTTTTTAAAGTCTGAAACAGGCCTTTCTGCCCACCAAGTCTATGCTGACCATCAGCAGCCGATCTACTCTGATCCTACATTACTCCCTGTTTTACTCTCCCCATATTCCCCTCAACTCACCTGCATACTCGGTGCAACTTTTAGTGGCCAATTAACCTACCAACCCGCATTGTCTTTAGGATGTGGGAGGAAACCGGAGCACCCGGAGGAAACCCAAGCAGTTACGGTGATGACAGCATTGCTAGGAACATCCACGTCTCACGAATGAAAAATCAGTCTGCCCAAAGCTTCAGAAGAACAGAGGGAGTGGACAAACATGTTAATAAAGTGTTACAAACAGCATCATGGGCTGTTAAACATGTTGATAATTAGCTACACAGCTCAGAGACTGAGAATAATCCTGGTGCTTAAAGGAATGGCTGTTCAGACATTTGGGGAAAATTAATGGATTGTGATGGTGAGGGATTTGTTGTTGCAGTAAGGCTGGCTTATTTTAATGATCCACAAGATACAATTGACCCCTGTTTTCAGTACAAGCTGCCCCCGGGTTAAGAACGCCCATTTTATGAATGGCCCTACATAGGGACAAGCTCCCATAATATATTAAAGTCAAAAGTTCAACGTACGTACATACACGTTCCTATGAATGGTAGAACTAGTTTCTTCTCTCTCTCCACTTTTGGCAATTGTTCATTCTTATCAGTCTTATGTGCTTTTGATACCATTCATCACAATACTGTGAAGGTGTTGTTACTGTATTGAGTGATTTTTTTGTGTATTTTCCAACTTATGGATAAAATTGACATAGGGAAATATGTAAAATCGGAACCCGTTCATTACCGAAGGATGGTCTGTAAATTCTCTGCCCCTCTATAGCATGTGTGCCTTTTTTTGGGAATAGAGACCAAAACAGTACATAGTACACAGGTGTGGTCTCATCAAGACCCTGTATAGTTGTAGCAAGACGTCCTTCATGCTGTACTCAAAACCTCTTGCAATAAAGGCCAACATACCATAAAACTTCTTAATGCTACGGATTATTTGTTTACAGACTCCTGTGTTCACATTCCGTGATTGACATAGAAACCTTGTGGTCTTTCCTACTCTGGGGATGGGTAGTGGCCTCATGCCCACCCATGGGAGAGTTTATCAAGATACAGCCTGCAGTCCAGCCACTATCTTCACTCCTTTGCTCAAAATATTCTCTTCCTTAGCTGGTAGCTTGAACAAACAACCATGTAGGCAACCGTTGGCAACATTCACTTCCCTGCCAACCCTGCAGCCTAGGAGTCCCAGACTGAGCCAGGGACCCTGGGGAAGTCTTGGGTCTCAGGAGGTAGAATCTTCTTGCCACTCAGCAGCCCAGGCACACAGTGGAACTAGATGACTGCCAACACAGGTCGGACGATTCCAGCTCTGGGGGAGTGGGGGACTTCAGCAGGGGAATTGCTTCAATGGCAAGCAACAGACCACTCATAGAGTCATAGAGTCATACAGCACAGAAGCAGGCCTTCAGCCCAACTTATTCGTGCCAACCAAGATGCCCATCTAAGCTAGTCCCATTTGCCTGCGTTTGGCCCATATCCCTCTAATCCTTTCCTATCCATATATTTATCCAATTACATTAACAACATTTAAAAGGTACTTGGACAGGTACATGGATAGGAAAGGTTTAGAGGGATTTTGGCCAAACCCAGGCAAATGGGACTAGCTTAGATGGGAATCTTGGTCAGTATGGATCAGTTGGGCCGAAAGGCCTGTTTCCCTGCTGTATGACTCAATGACTCTAAATGTCTTTTAAATGTCATTATTGTATCTGCTCAACTACTTTCTCCAATCCAGCCACCATCGAACTGGAAATAAAGTCTCACCAGTTACTCCATTGACAGGCTATACCCACATAACCTACAATGTTTTCCTTGAATGAATTAAGGTTGTGTTTTAGTTCCTTCTGCAGACATAGTACATTTCTGAGCATTTCCATTAAGTTGCTAAATGACTGTTGCTCACATTCGGTGACATTAATCCAAATGTTTCAAAGGGTACACTTGTTCTGCACTAGAACTTTAATGTTAAAATATTTCATTGCATTTAATTTGCCAAAAGATTACAGCCTAGGGGATCTGTCGCATGAGGAATGAGTCATGGCTGTTGCCGGGTTTCTGAGGATGCTTACAGGGAATGAAATCCTCTCTGGCTACTGAACATCCCAGGATTCTGCCACGGTGTTCTCGAGGTACCGTGGGTGATGGTTCCTTGCATCACTGGGATGTCCTAATCCTCAGGAACCCCTGACACTCTCTGGGCTTCCAGAAGGAGCAAGTGAACTTGTCTCTGGATTGAAGAGCCTCCATCACTGGGACTCAAGGGACTGAGTTATGGTGAGAGGTTGATCAGGCATGGTCTACTCATTGGAGCGTAGGAGAATGAAGGGTGATATTATAGAGGTGTATTTAACATCAAGAGGGGTGTAGATAGGGAGAATGCACTCAGGAATGGAGAATCAAGAACTAGAGGGCATAGGTTTAAGGTGAGAGGGGAAAGATTTAATAGGAAACTGAGGGTCAGCTTTTTCACCCAGAGGGTGGTCCATATGTGGAACAAGCTGCCAGAGGAAATGGTTGAGGCAGGCACCTTAACAACATTAAAAAGACACTTGGACAGGTACATAGACAGGAATGATTTAGAGGGATATAGGCCAAACATGGGCAAATGGGACTAGCTTAGTAGTCAAACATTCAACAGGTATATTACTTTAAAATTGTCAGGATGGGAACGGATGTTCAAGATAAAAATCACAGGTAGAAATTGCAGGTCTACATGCACTTCACTTTCTCTGTATCTGGAACACCATATTCTTCATTCTGTTATTGTTTTCCCTTGTACTACCTCAGTGTACTGATGTGATGAAATGATCTGTATGGATGGCATGCAAAACTGTACCTCGGTATGTGTGACAATAATAAACCAATCATAACTAGTAGCTTAGATGGGAATCTTGGTCGGCATGGACCAGTTGGGCCAAAGGGCCTGTTTCCGTGCTTTGTGACTCTATGACCTTCCTAATTTTGCAATGTGAGAAATATTTTAACAACGTTCCCAGAACCAGCCTGGAAAGAGCTCCAGGCAAGAAATTTAGTGACCCTCATTGGCATTGCGAGGTGGTATTGATTCTGCGTGTAGCTGCAGCACATGAGAAATCTCTGCCAGAATGTCCTTTGTGAAGCAGAATCTTCCTGGACATTGCCAATCATTGAGGTTGCTGTGGGGGCACTGCTCCCAAGGAGACTCTCTCCGGAGAGGCTCTCCACTCCTTCTGGTGAGCTACCTACCATGAGGGTCCACCCCTCCTCTTCCCTATCATGGAGGCATCCAAAGGTATGACCACCAAAGCTCCAGGTCCAGCAGAGACATTTTAGCTAAAGGTTGTATATCTTCGCTCTTAACGATCCCTCAAGAACTCTCATACTCCAGTGATACCCATCAGTGAAACGTCAGCAAATGACGCCAACCAGCTGCCCTTCACTTCAACTTTTCAATAGTAGGGGAACCGGGGGAAATGGAGATAAGAACATAGAACATAGAACAGTACAGCACAGGAACAGGCCCTTCGGCCCACAATGTCTGTGCCGAACATGATGGCAAATTGCAAATGTCTGCCTGCATATGATCCATACCGCTTCATTCTCTGCATATTCATGTATCTATCGAAAAGCCTCTTGATTGCCACCATCGTATCTGCTTCCACCTCCATCCCTGCCAGACTGTTCCAGGCACCCGCCGCTCCCTGTGTAAAGAGCTTGGCCCGCACATCTCCTTTAAACTTTCCCCTTCTCACCTTAAACCTATGTCCTCTAGTATTCGGTATTTCTACCCTGGGAAAAAGATTCTGACTGGCTACCCTAACTATGCCTCTCATAATTTTGTAAACTTCAATCAGGTCTCCCCTCAGCTTCCACTGCTCCAGAGAAAACAATCCAAGTTTGCCCAACTTCTCATAGCTAATACCCTCTAATCTAGGCAGCATCCTGGTAAACTTCAATGCTGTTAAGGTCCCTGCCATTAACTGTGTACTTTCCCCTTGCACTTGACCTCCCAAAGAGCAACACCTCACAATTGCCCAGATTAAACTCCATCGGCTGTTTCTCCGCCCAGAACCACAACTGATCTATATCCTGCTGTATCCTTTGACAACTTTCTTCACTGTCTGCAATGATGCAGGAAGGTGGTGTTGAGATAAGATATCGGTCATGGTCAAATGTCAAGAGCAGGTATAAGGGGCCGGATTGCCCTTCCTGCTTTTATTTCTTAACATTCAACCATCAACACACCCGTATGTAATTTGTGATACCGTTGTATTGTGCAGGTTTATAAGGGGGTTATCTCCATCCTGACGAACACTGGGTTCACCGTGGAGACGGAATTCATGCTGTTATCTCGATAGTCAAGATCCAATTTGAATGGGCTGGTGTCAAATCAACATTGCACGATTATCAATGTCAGTATCTAGCTACTTTACATATCTCTAGCATGCATGAGGAACCCACGATCAGAATAGGGTGGGGGATGCATGTCGCCCTAGTAACTGATACAAACATGTGTCAGTTGGATATTAGTTAAATAGATATGCATGGTGCACAAACAAACCGCTCAATGCATCCTGGTCTGAGGCCCTTGTCTCAATTGCTCGTGTGTCCCTCTTCCTGCTCATTCTGTCCATCTTTTTCCTGATTGTCTTACTTTTTTATGCTCTCACTACATCAGACACTGATTCCTTTACTTATGCCTCACTCCCCAAACAAGTAAGGTGACCTCTTAAAAGAAGGTAAGGTGATCTATTTTTGACAGTAACACTGACCAATGCAATTGGCATAAAGTGGACTGGCATTTTCAACACTACCGGGACACCAAAGTTCTGGTCACAAATATTAATTATACCCTATGCAAATACAGAAAATGGTGGAAACACTCAGTATCTGTAGAGTTAATAAAACATAGAACAGGCCCTTCGGCCCACAATGTCTGTGCCGAACATGATGCCGAATTAATCTAAATCTCATCTGCCTGCACGTGATCCACATCCCTCCATTCCCAGCATATTCATGTGCCAGTCTAACAGCCTCTTAAATGCCTCTAAATGTTTCAGGTCGAAGATCATTCATCAAAGCCTTTTATCTGATACGGTGAACAGTAACAGTCTTCTCCCCAGGGTAGGGGAGTCCAAAACTAGGGGGCATAGGTTTAGGGTGAGAGGGGAAAGATTTAAAAGGGACCTGAGGGGGCAACTTTTATACACAGAGGGTTGTGAGTATATGGAACGAGCTGCCAGAGGAAGTGTTTGAGGCAGGTACAACAGTGTCATTTAAGAAGCACTTGGATAGGTACATGGAGGGGCAGGGCTTGGAGGGATATGGGCCGAATGCAGGAAATTGGAACCAGCTGGGTGGGCACCGTGGTCGGCATGGACTGGTTGGGCTGAAGGGCCTGTATCTGTGCTGTATTGCTCTATGACTCTATGACCTTAAATGTTAACTCTGTTTCTCATTCCACAGATGCTACCTAACCTGCTGAGTGGGTCCACCATTACAGAGTGATTGGGAGATACAGGGCAGGAACAGGCCCTTTGGCCCACTGAGTCTGTGCTGACCGTCAACAACCCATTACACTAATCCTTCATTAATCCCATTCTTTTATTATTCTCCCCACATTCCCATCAGCTCCCCCCCCCCCACAGATTCTACCACTCACCTACACACTAGGGGACAACTTACAGTGGACAATTACCCCACCAACCCACAAGTCTTTTTAGATTCCCAGCATCTGCAGTTTTTCTTTTGATTTTCAATTTCTGTGCAAACATTTACAATACTCATAGTAAAGGTTTCCTGTCTACAATCAAAAAAATGTGCTGGCAGGAATGTAGAACGAACACAGGAACTTTGCTGAACAAAGATCTAGCCTTTGAAGCACAAAAAAAGTGCTGTGCTAAAATTAAGATTTGAAGGGGAGGTAGTCAGTCTAAGCTGGCCATCTGGAAGTAAAATTTACTTAAGTCACAAAATGGAATGCGTAAATCTATACAGAACATTTATTAATGAAAGGCAGCATGATTCATATAAATATTTGTTAATTTTGAAAAGCTACATAGCTTGAGCAAACCACACACCCTGCCCGACCCTGGAGGGGGCAAAGATCTATAACTAGGATTTCATTCCTGATTCCAGATGTCAGCTGTTTGTTCTGAAGGTTACCCCCTTACAAGAAACCACTTTTCAACCATAAGGACCTGCCGTGAACAGTAAGATAACTTCACAGGATTATACTTTCATTCCCCCACATTTCGGTATGTGACTCTCCTCATTATGTAGCACAGGATGTTCTCATGCACCAGTTGTATGCTTTGACCTTGTGGCTCTGTCTGATTTAAAACACTGTTCTACTCTAGGGCTTCAGATTCAAACAGACATACTGTTTTAATATGTTCGTCTGTAAGTGCTTCTGAAACAAGTTTTTCACTGTACCTTGGTACAAGTGACAATAATAAACCAATACCAATACCAAAACATACATTCCACCCCGAGATGTCCAACTTCTTTTACTAACCGTGGCTTCCCCCCTACTGTAGTCGAGAGAGCTCGCACCCTCATCTCTGCCATTTCCCGCACCTCCGCTCTCACCCCCCACCCCTCCCACACCCAATATTTGATAGGTCCCCTGGTCTTCACAGTTCATCCCACCAGCCTACGTATCCAACACATCATTCTCCACCACTTCTGCCATCTGCAACGGGACCCCACCACCAAGCACATCTCCCCCTCCACAACCATTTTCTGCCTTTCGCAGGGACCGTTCTCTCCATGACTCCCTAGTTCCACCTCCTCCCTCCCCAACCCATCCCACTCCCAGCCCGGAAACTTTCCACTGCCCCCGCCATAGGTGCGGACACCTGCCCTACGCCACCTCCATCACCTCCATCCAGGGACCCAAACAGTCCTTTCAGGTGAGACAGAGACTCACCTGCACCTCCCTTCATATATCTACGGCATTCGGTGCTCCAAGTGTGGCCTCCTCTACATTGGCTGAGACCAAACGCAGACTAGGTGACCATTTCGCAGAAAACCTGTGCTCTGTCCGTAACCGCGATCTGCATCTCCCCCATTGCCGGTCACTTCAACTCCCCCCTCCCACACTATCACTGATATGTCAGCCTCTGCCTCCTCCACTGCCAGGAGAATTCCCAGGCACAAACTGGAGGAACAGCACTCTCATTTTTCCATCTTGGAACCTTGCAGCCTAATGGGTATGAACATTGAATTCTCCCACTTTAAGTAATCCCTCAAGAGCCCCTAACCCCCCCAACCCACAACCGCCACCCTCCCTCACCACGCCTCTTCCTTTCTTCCCCTTTCCTAGCCTCTCTCTTATTTCTACCCTTTTTTCCTCCTTACCTTTGACTCATCCCCCAGTGGATCTGCTCTCCCCAACATCCACCGCACCTGCCTATCACTATCTCTTACCGTGCATCTACCTATCACCACCTTGTGCCCACCCCACCTCCCCTCTTTTGTCCACCTATCACTGCTCTGCATTTCCCTCCTATATATTGGGCTTCTCCTTTTCCTATCTTCAGTCCTGAAGAAGGGTCATGACCAGTATCCTCTGCACCCTCCTAAAGCCTCGACATCCTTCCTATAGTTAGGTGACCGGAATTGCACGCAATACTCTAAATGCGGCCTAACCAGAGTTCTATAGAGATGCATCGTAACTTCTTTACTCCTGTACTCAATACCTCGATTAATGAAAGCAAGCATTCCATAAGCCTTCTTAACCACCCTCTCTACCTGTGTAGCCACTTTCAATGAGCCATGGACTTGCACCCCAAAGTCTCTCTGCTCTTCAACACTGTTAAGGGTCCTGCCCTTAAGAGTGTACTGCCTCTTGACATTAGTCCTACCAAGGTGCAACTCCTTATATTTATCCAGGTTAAACTCCATCTGCCGTTTCTCTGCCACATCATCTGCAGCTGATCTATATCACGCTGTATCCTGTCGCCAGTCTTCTACACTATTCACAACTCCACCATCTTGTATCGTGGACTCAGTGGGTCAAACGGCCTGCTTCTGAACTGTAAAACTTCTCACTCTAACTACATTTCTCTTCAGATTGGGTTCAAAGTATTTTAAGAATCCCCCACTTATACGCATCACCAAGCAAAAATGTCAATAAATTCAAATTGATGTTTGGCAATCCAGCAAGCCATTTTACATTCCATCTGATATCAAAGGTAAAATTTAAAAAAGTCTGTCAGCACACCATCAACCATTTCACACTATGCCACAGTCATAATTGAGCCCAATAATTAGAAAAGAACAAAAGTAGCAAACAGATCAAAAACTGAGTGGATGGAGACAAATTAAACTGTATTATATGTTTTAAATATGGAAAAACTGATTACCTTTAAGGCTGAATGGATCAAAAGCCATTGTGTTGGATGATAAAATTGTTTCAAAGGCCAAAGTTTTGCAAGGAAGCAATCAGCAATTCGGTATTATTATTGTGTCTGCAAATGTTTGTGAATGTCTATTCTATCAAGCATTAAAGCTGTGTTGTAGGACCAAGACTGAGAGTAACAATTTTGCAGTTGACAATACCCATCGATTAAAGTCACTGCCCAGGCAGAATTTATTCCTCTGTCATAGAACATAGAACATAGAACATTACAGCACAGTACAGGCTCTTCGGCCCATGATGTTGTGCCGACATTTTATTCTGCTCTAATACCTTTCTAGCCCTTCCCTCCAACATAGCTCCCCACTTCTCCATCATTCATGCATCTATCTAAAAGTCTCTTAAGTTGTCCCCAATGTATCTGCCCCCACAACCTCTGACGGCAGTGCATTCCATGCACCACGACTCTCTGTGTAAAAACTTACCTCTGACATCCCCCTTATACCTTCCTCCAATCACCTTAAAATTATGCCCTCTCTTGTTAGCCATTGTCGCCCTGGAAAAAAGTCTCTTGACTGTCCACGTCGATCTATGCCTCTTATCATCTTGTACACCTCTATCAAGTCACCTCTCATCTTCTTCTCTCTAAAGAGAAAAGCCCTAGCTCATTCAACCTATCCTCATAAGGACATGCTCTCCAATCCAGGCAGCATCCGGTAAATCTCCTCTGCACCCTCTCTAAAGCTTCCACATCCTTCCTATAATGAGGTGAACAGAACTGAACACAATACTCCAAGTGTGGTCTAAGCAGAGTTCTACAGAGCTGCAACATCACCTGGAGGCTCTTAAAACTCAATACCCCGACTAATGAAGACCAACAACACCATACGCCTTCTTAACAACCCTATCGACCTGCACGGCAACCGTGAGGAATCTATGGACATGGACCCAAGATCCCTCTGTTCCTCCACACTGATAGGAGTCCTGCCATTAACCTTGTATTCTGCCTTCAGATTCGATCTTCCAAAGTGTATCACTTCACATTTTCCAGGGTGAACTCCATCTGCCACTTCTCAGCCCAGCTCTCCATCCTATCAATGTCCTGTTGTAACTTTTGCACTATCCACAACACCACCAACCTTCATGTCATCAGCAAACTTACTAACCCACCCTTCCACATCTTCATCCAAGTCATTTAAAAAAAATCACAAATCACAAAAATCCTGTGGAATACCACTGGTCACTGACCTCCAGGCAGAATATGCTCCATCTACCACCACCCTCTGTCTTCTATGGGCAAGCCAATTCTGAATCCACACAGCCAAGTTTCCCTGGATCCCATGCTTCCCGACTTTCTCATGAGCCTTCCATGAGGAAATTTAGCAAATTCCTTTCTAAAATCCATGTACACCACATACACTGCTCGACTTCATCAATGTGCTTTGTCACATCCTCAAAGAACTCAATCAGCTCGTGAGGCATGACCTGCCCCTCACAAAGCCATGCTGACTGTCCCTAATCAGCCTATGCTTCCCCAAATGCCCATAAATCCTGTCTCTAAGAATCTTCTTGGTAATTTGACCACCACTGAAGTAAGCCTAACTGGTCTGTATAGAAGACATCAGTATAGATTTCTTTTAGACGGTGAGCTTGTCTTCAACGAGCCGGATATTGAGTACAGGAGTTGACACGTCATCTTACAGCTGTACAAGACATTGGTATGGCCACATTTGAAGTACTGCGTACAGTTCTGGTTGCCCAGCTATAGACAAGATCTCACTAAATTGGAAAGGGTGTTACAAAGATTTACAAAGATGTTACTGGGACTGGGAGGGTTTGAGTAATAAGGAGAGGCTGGACAGGCTGGGACTTCTTTCCCTGGAACCTAGGATGCTGAGGGGTGAACTTGTAATGGTTTATAAAATTGTGAGTGGTGTAGATAAAGTGGATGGTCACAGTATTTTACCTAGGGTAGGGGAGTCCAGAACTAGAGGACATAGTTCAAGGTGAGAGGGGAAAGACTTATAAGGGACCTGGGGGGGCAACTTCTTCACATGGAGGGTGGTGGGTATATGGAATGAGCTGCCAGAGGAAGTGGTAGATGCGGGTACAGTTACGACATTTAAAAGACATTTGGACAGGTTCATGGATAAGAAAGGATTGGAGGGATATAGGCCAAACGCAGGTAAGTGGGACTAGCTCAGTTAGTCGGTACGGACGAGTTGGGCCGAAGGGCCTGTTTCTGTGCTGTATGACTTTATGACGCTATGACTATGTGTTGGTCTGTATACATCAGTTCTGCTCACAGATGGTAAACACTGGATTTGTTGAGATCACAGATGCAGATTCCACACGCTGAACACAATGTCTACTAAACACACCGAATTAGGTTCAAAGTTCTTCCAGGCCATGGTGGTGGCACAGAGTTAGGGCCAACTCACAGCTGGAGGACCTGGGCCTGATCCCCACCTCAGGTGCTATCTGCTTGGGGTTTACACATTCTCCCCCGACAGCACCAGTTTCTTAAGGTGGTCTGGTTTCCTCCCACATCCCAAAGATGCTCTGGGCATGTGAGGGAGAATAAGCTGCAGGGCCGCAGGGAAATAAGGAGAGTGGGAATGGGATTGATGGGATTTGGCAAAAACTCACAGGGCCAATGATCTCCTGTGTTTTAATGAGCAAGTAAACAAGCCAGCGAATGTTAGAGGGAAACTGCACAGGCTAACTACAGCACTTCTCTGGTAGTAGGTTCTTTCATGATTGAAGGTCAAACTATGGTGTTCAAATCTCCACTGATTCAGTCATTGCAACAAGGGGAATGGTGGCAAGGTTCGAGCCAGTAGTCAGGTAGTGATGGGATGGAGGGGTAGAGGGAAACATGTGGGAACAGATCAATGGGGGGCATTATGGTATGGGGTAGCATCAATGAGGGGGCATCAGGGAATGGAGCCGGATTGATGCTTGGGCATTGCAAGAGGAATTGGTAAGAAATGGAACAGCATTGGTGGTTGGGCACCAAAAGATGGAGTGGCAGTGGTGATTGGTCGTGAGGAATTGGCACAGCAGTGGTGATTGGTCATGAGGAGTTGGCACAGCAGTTGTGATTGGTCAGGAGGAGTTGGCACAGCAGTTGTGATTGGTCAGGAGGAGTTGGAGCAGTGGTGGTGATTGGTCATGAGGAGATGCAACAGCAATGAAGCAACCAGCAGTTAGTGATAGGCAGCCAGCAGATAACTCAGGGTAAGTTGGGAATGAACATTAAGGAAAATACTTTGAGAATGACCTCCTTCCAAAACAGCAAAAACCTTGGACACCTCAGTGGCAGACCAACTACCTTTAATTAACAGCCATAGCAAGCTTCAACTCTCCATGGTTTGTGCCCCTGATTAGAGCAATTGTGTGTCACCTTCCCCTGTAAAATAGATGGCAGTTTGTTAGTGGTGTTGGTGTGTCTTCGTGGTGAGTCTAATGTGATTAAATACCTGACAGACTTGGGAAGATGTGTTGTGAAACATTAATTAGGGGTCCTGTTTACACTTTTACAATATTGCCACAATTTTCAGGAATCCCAGGCCTGGAAAATTCAACCTGGATTAAAGCGCATGCTAAGATGGTGCTGAGAAGCGGACTCAGTTTCATCGAGGGCTCTGAGGAGTGGTTTTCCTTCACGCACATTAATGGCATATAGTTACAGTAGTTGCATGCAAAACACTAATTTACATCCCACCACAATGTGCCACAATGGCTGACACTCTTGAAGCAGCTGTTCTCAACACAACCACTGGTGAAGGTAGTGGAGTGGATTCATATTACCTGATGCCAGGATTGTCATGTTTCAACGTGTTTCCCAGCAGCGCAGAAGAAAGTTAGAAGCCTCTCCTGGAAACCGCTGATAAATCCGGTCTGTCACTGGGGAAGAATCCATCATTGCGGTGCCCTGACCGTGATGCAGGAAAGGTCTGAACATGAGAATATACATAGGAGCAGGAGTAAGTTGCTTGAGCCTGCTCCAAGTTTCATGACATTTTGTATGTCACCAATATATCAGATGTACGGTGGAGATCATTCTGACTGGTTGCATCACCGCCTCTATGGAGGCTCCAATGTGCAGCATTGAAAGAAGGTTGTAGACTCAGCCAGCTCCATCACGGGCACAACCCTCCCCGCCATCGAGAACGTCCTCACGAGGCAGTGCCTCAAGAAGGTGACATCCATCACTAAGGACCCTCACCACCCGGGACATGCCCTCTTCTCATTACTACCACCGAAGAGGAGGTACAGGAGCCTGAAGACCCACACTCAACGATTCAGGAACAGCTTCTTCTCCTCCGTCATCAGATTTCTGAACGATCCATGAACCCATGAACACTACCTCGTTGTTCTTCTTTTGCACTATTTATTTATTTTTGTAACTTACAGTAATTTTTATGTCTTGCTCTGTACTGCTGCCACAAAACAACAAATTTCATGACATATGTCAGTGATAATAAACCTGATTTTGATTCTGATCCTGATCTGATCTTGGCCTTGGCTCTACGGGATCCTTGAATGGAACTACCTTCTATTAACATTGGCTTTCCTGCTGCCTCCAGACTGCATTTTCATGCTCCAAAAGTGTGGCAGTGACGTCAAATGTGTATTACATGCCAACTCACGTAAATGCTGCATTGTCAATATCTCATCTGTAAGTGAACCACACACAGGGAAATACATGATTCAAAGCTGCATTATGCTTTCTAGGAAGTGCCGATCACGTTTAGCAATGGATTTTCCTACCTCATTTCATAATAAACATGAACCATGCATCTGTATTTCTAGATCCTGGTCTTTTATTGGAACATTTCCAGTATGTATGCAGCCCAGAAAATAAGGAAAGCTTTTATTTGGTATGTTTGCATTCCAATGCACAGAGGGTTAATCTGGCTAATTCCAGAGTATGGAAGAAGAGTTATTGGTATGAAATCTCAAAACTCGTTTAATAAATCTTTACATAGACTTGGTATGTCTTCTATGATATCCCATATGTTAAATATTTGTGTTCATAATTTCTTTGGTACAGTTGTGTAACAAAACAGGATGACAATCGCTGACAGTACAATCATTTGCTGTCTATCGAAGAGTTCCATTTTAATAATTATTTAATTGACGTGGTTCTTTTATTTATCTTGTTGCAATAAATTTCGATAAAACAATCCACGTTTCTTTCTAGATGTCCTAAAAATGAAAAACAGATTGCAGTTACCATGGAAAATTTGCATTTTACTTTTAAAAACAATCTACTATCAATAATCATCAACCGTATGGAATTTACAGCTTCATGCCTGTCTTTCAAGCACATACTCCTGACTAGTTTCATCTGTGGGATGCACTGGTCAGTGATGTGACCATAGAGCTTTGGGTAAAAGCCCCAAATGTACTCTTTATTTAGTCTAGGCCACTGAATATTTCTCTACTTGAGCCAAAGTTGGCAGTAAGAATTTTCCAGTCAGACCTCTTGTGACACTTCAAGTATGGCAGCTTGAGGACATTAGCACCAGCAGTCAGTATAAACTTTCACCTTTTTTATTTGGGTTCAGACCTAATTGAGGCTGATGCACGTCTCTTGAGACTGCTGACAAAGAAATGTCCCAATCTGAAAGGAGCTGGAGGCAGGCCTGTTTCAAGTGGACCATCATACATACCATCATTCACTGCATTGATTTAATGATCTCACTCAAGAGAGAAATTGAATTAAGTGATTGAATCTTGTGCTCAAGAGGACAGAGCAACATTGAATTCCTAATGAAGGGAGAGTTTGCTGACAAGATGTCCCAGCACCAAACACCACCGTAAGTGTTTTTATTTTGGGCAGTCTTACGAAGACGGTATAGTTATATGCACACACAGAATTAACTCAGGTCTGGGTTTTGTGACTCAGACAATTTAACTTCATCATCTGTTGTGATTTTCTAAATATTTATTCAAGGGGTGTGGGCTTCGCGGGCTGAGCCAGCATTTAGTTGCCCATCCCTTGTTGCCTTTGAGAAGGTGGTGGGCAGCTGCCTTCTTGAACCGCTGCAGTCCTTGAGGTGTAGGTGTACCCACCATGTTGTTAGGGAGGGAGTTCCAAGAAGTATGACCCAGCGACAGTGAAGGAACGGCGATATATTTCGAAGTGGGATGGTGAGTGGCTTGGAGAGCGGCTTGGAGAGCAACTTCCAGGTGGCGGTGTTCCCCGTGCTTTTGCTGCCCTTGTCCTTCTAGCTGGTAGAGGTTGCGGGTTTGACAGGTGCTGTCTAAGGATCGGCATAGAGTCATACAGCACTGAAACAGGCCCTTCAGCCCAACTGGTCTATGCTGACCAAGCTTCCCATCTAAGCTAGTCCCATTTGCCCACGTTTGGTCCATATCCCTCTAAACCTTTCCCATCCATGTACCTACCCAAGTACCTTTCAAATGTTGTTAATGTACCTGCCTCAACCACTTCCTCTGGTGGCTCGTTCCATATCCTGACCACTCTCTGGGTGAAAAAGTTGCCTCTCAGGCTCCTATTAAATCGATTGCATTAGCACACTGGAGACCACTTGTCAAAGTAGACGAGCAGAAACTCCACCAACATAAAACTGGGGAAGACTTAAGTCACTGTCTTCTATCCTTGTGACAAATTCCATTCTCTAGCTATTACTTCTTGTTTGAGGCCTTCAGGCTATTCATAACCATTACATCCCTTTTTGACAGTGGAACGAGCTTTTGATCTCATACCCTTTCCAACACCACCTACTTCCTCCTGCTTCACACCATCTGCTGATTAGATCCACAGACACGCTTTACTTACTTCTAGATTTGACAATGGTTTCCTGCATGGTTTTTCATCTGAAGACAAATTTGATTGCATCAAAACTTTGCTGCCTGTATCCTGCCAAGTTCACACCATCCTACTCACTCATCAACCGTGTTTTTACTAAATATTGGCTCAGTCCAGCAAAGCCTTAATTTTAAACCTTTCACAAGCTTCTATGGAATTTCCTCTAAACCTCTTTGATGTTGGACAAACCACAGATGATAATGAGTCAGCTTACTGGATTGGTTGAGTGGTGCTGCAACAACAACCTCAAAGTCAGCAAAACTAAAGAGCTGATTGTTGACTTCAGGAAGGGGGAGGGCAAACGTGCACTAGTCTACATTGGGGGATTGGCGGTGGAGGGAGTCAGCACCTTTAAATTCCTGGGTGTTAACATATCGGATGACCTGTCCTGGGCCCAGCATGTAGATGCAATCACAAGGTAAGCTCACCAGCATCTTTAAGGTTAAGGAGATTCAGTTTGTTACCGAACACTCTAACAAACTTCTACAGATGTATTGTTGAAAGTATCCTGACTGGTTGCGTCATGGTCTGGTACGGCAATTCAAACGCGCAGGGAAGTAGTCGACTCTGCACATCACGGGCACATCCCTCCCCACCATCGGTAGTATCTACAGGTGGCGCTGCCTCAAGGCGGCAACATCTATTTTTTATACCCTACTATTATATTTTATCAGCAATCGTATTTTATCACCATTGTTCCTAGATTTTCAACATTTTAAACAGTAATGGAATCTTTCTCCCCAGTCAAAAATTGACTGCATGTTAAAATCCACTTTTTAACTGACCAATTACTTGGTTCTTCTGGGCAGAACAGTGCACCCTGTTGACCTAGAAGGGAGACAGGTAGGAGTGCTCATAGATTGCACTTAACTAAGAGTGACAAATGGTGTACATGTAGCTGAGGATGTGCATGGACTATTAAATATTTTAGCAGATTGTATTTCATAAGTGTGAATGTATTCCAGAACTCATCAATTATCAAGAATCAAGGTGTAGAAAAATTAAAAATTCAGTCCCCATTGGAAAGCCAATCTTAATAATAGAAAACAAGGAACTACCAGTTTGTCAGCTTCAATCTTCAGTACTGGTTGACCTTCACCGTGGAAGAAAATCTGATTCAACCCACGTTCAACTCCAAATCCACCAACGTTATGAACAAATTCCAACAACGTCCACATCTTGTGAATGAATACACAAGTGTTAAAGGCAGCCAGAGATCAGAAGTCAACCACTTATGTCCAAAGACTGGAGGACATTCATATTTGGAAGGAAAATTTAAAATTTAGTCACAGGGACATTTTAAAATCAATAATTTTACATAGGTAATCAACAACAGCCAAATTGGGCAAAGCAAAAATGTATTCACAATTGAAGTGAATGCAAAGGTTTACCAGACTGATGCCTGCATTAGCTGAGCTGTTGCACAAGAACCAAGCAAATTGAGTTTGTTGCACAAGAACCAAGCAAATTGAGTTTTCACTCAAGAATTGAAGGGTGGTCCCATTGAAATGTACAAAATTTGTACAGGGCTCGACTGAGCAGTTGCAGAGGTTTATGCTTCCCCTGACTATACATTTAGAACCACAACCATTCTAAAAACAAGGGGCCAGCATTCCGAGGCTGAAGAAATGCCTCCCATCAGATAGTAAATCTTTGGAAGCAGACCAAAGATTCAATCAGCAAGTACATTCAAGTTTTTAAAGATACAACAGTATCTGGGGTCAGTGCAGGAAATTGAGTCAAGAATCACCTATGATCTTATGCAGTAATGGCCTAATCATGCTTATCTTGACATTTCATAATAATGATCAGATGTTGTAAAATGTGTTACACAGACTATTTTGATATAGAATCAATTGTTTCTACAAATACATACTTCACAAAGCACTATCTACAGGCAACATCCAAAGATCCCCACCACCCAGGCTATATGCCATCTTCTCACAGCTACCATCAGGCAGGAGGTACAAAGCCTGAAGACCCACAGTCCCAAGTTCGAGAACAGCTACTTCCCTTCAACCATTCAGTTCTTGAACCAACTGCTGCAACCCTAAGCACTAGTTTAGCAACACTGACTTTGCACTAGAATGGACTTTTGTTCTAATTGTTTTTCCTTGTAAAAATTATGTACAAATTTGTTTTCTCTTGTGAATGCTGCTTATATGATGCTATGTGCCTGTAATACTGCTGCAAGGGTTTCATTGCACCTGTGCATACATCTACTTGTGCATAGGACAACAAATTTAACTGTGAATGCTAGTTTACATATTTGTATCAGTATATTACAACTTAGTGAAATCTGGCAGTCCCCTTAGTTGTCCATGAGGTAGTGGAAGGAATTCAGGATTTTAAATATTCAAGTTAGCTGATTTCAGTCAGAGGGAAACAAGGTGGTATGTCAAACTGTTTGATTTATAAATTTAGTAACCCATTCAAATTGAAATACATCATTGGAGTAGCCTTTCCAAAGCAGGTTTCACAGTCAAGCCTGATTTGGGGCAACTGAATTTTGACCCATGTAAACAGCAAGTGCAACTCATCTACATTCCAATTTATTTTTTTGTAACCATACCAATGCTACTGGTATTTAGTTGAACATATCAGCAGAAACAACCCATCTAAAAATAATCTGGAACACTTGTGACTATCAAGAGATTAGATTAAAATCCTACAGCTGCAATTTTAAATATTCACATGAACAGACCAAATTGAATTATAACCAGGTACTGAGGAATCCTTTTAGGTTATGGAAAACCCACCCCTCCCCCACCAAAAGCACCTCTTGTTAGATACAAGACAACCTGAACAGTTAGGAAAACCTAGCATGGTTGCACGGTGAAAAAAAATCAATGCAATTCAACTTTAGTTTGGCAGAAAATGTTGCAAAGCCAGTTAGTGTAGTATAAAAAAATGCAGATTGCTTAGAAAAAACAGCTGAAATTATCCTTCAATTATCAAGTGAAAACAGATTAAAATGTCAAAAAGCAGGCTCAGGAACTGAGGGGCAATTCTTGAGGAACTCAGTGGGTCAGACAGCATCTGTGGAGGGAAATGAATAGTTGACATTTCAGGCAAAGACCCTTCATTCCAGCATCTGAAGTCTCATGTCTTTATTACAATTCCAACTAATCTCAATGATTTACTTTAGCAACCCAAGGCAACTGCAAATGAGTGAATTTGTATTCAGTCCAAAATAGAGAATTCAACAGTAAAATAAATTTTATTATTGCAACATTAGCCTCAAAACTAAAAAAGTATGCAGTTAAATTCATGGCGAGCAATTTATTTGCTATAATCATAACATGCAAATAGAGATACAGTACAAGTGAAATTATCTAACCAACCACTGAACCTTAAGATTCTCCCAAGGCTGTAATTCCAGATAAGACAGAATTTCACCAATACACCTTCACAGATGAAAGAAAATAAAACCCCAGAACATCAAAGCGCCAAGATAAAAGCACACGTTTATTCTTCATCAGATGAGTCTCTTTCAAATGTATACATCATGAAGAAAGCATCTGGTCTTTTTTGGGACAAGGGGATGTCCAGGTCTCACAATCTCAAAGCCAAGAAAGCTAAATGTGCGAAGTAGTGGAGCTGAAATTTAAAAAAAAATCAAAACATTAAGTCAATGTGAAGGTGTTTAAATGGATTTGTTACAATTCATTAGGAGAAAAGTAAGCAATTCTAATAGCCCAAACTATTTACAAATATTAATGCTTCATTCAAGTTTGATTGTTAAACATTCAAAATGTGTTTGATGTGTGAAGTCCATGAAAGCAGGTTTACTTATACCGTCATAGTAGCTCTGTGGCACTAATTGCTGTGAGACTGCCTGGACACTGAAGATTCAACTCTATTTAAAATATTCACTTCAATGCAACTTTAAACTACTAGGTCAGTTAGGAAACAAACTCCATACCAAATATGGCTACAAGCACCCATTATAAAATTTTTCTCAAAACTACATCCAATGCTCAGCTCATTCCCAAGTTCAAGGAGTGCTTACCCTCAATGTTTCAATTATCAATCTGTGACCTGTGCTTTCTGGTATACTAGCCTGACTGTAAAAGGCCAGCTAACAGTGTGGCAAGAAAAACAAAATGCTGCTAACACTCAAGCAGCATCTGTGAAAGGAGAAACAGTTTTTTTTAAATCTCTTTTTTTATTTACAGCATGGTAACAGGCCCTTCCAGCCCAACTAGTTCACACCACCCATTTTTTTTAACCAAATTAACCTACCCATACATCTTTGAATGTGGAGGAAAACCGGAGCACCCGGAGGAAACCCACGCAGACACGGGAGAACGTACAAACTCCTTACAGACAGCGACAGGAATCAACCCCGATCACTGGCGCTGTAATAGCATCGTGCTAACTGCTACACTACTGTGCTGCAGTTAATTAACTGAAACAGTTAATGTTTCAGGTTGAAGACCCTGTCAGAACTGGGGAAACAACCAGATTTTCCTCTTTTGAGTTCTGACAAAGGGCCTTTGACCAAAAACATTCAACTATTTTTCTCTCCACAGATGCTGTCTGACCTGTTGAGTGTTTCCAGTATTCGCATTTTTATTTTCAATGAGTCTGCAAATTACCTGGGTCAACCCTGCAGTCTGAATTGATAGCTTAACACCTGTAGTACTAATTTTTTTTACAACACAAATTACTTATCTGTTATATCCAATGCAAGTTTGTCTCTTCAGTTATTGATACTTTACCCAAACAACTCAGTCAGGAGAGTTAATTTAGTTCCTCAAAGACAGTTAAGTGTAGAATTCATTTTACTCGAGTTTACAACACATCTCCCATAATCCAATGAAAGCTCAACTGAAATATATGCAACAGAACCAACAAACTGCTTCAGGACTAAAGAATCAGAGTAGGGACCACTATTCACAAGCAAAAGTTCCTTAGCACTCACCTGTCTTCATGTAGAAATAAGCTTCAGTATTAAAATCTAAAAGACTAAGCTAAAATATACTTATGCAGTTGTAGACTACTTACACTGCCAACTATTCCTGTTAAACCAGACTGGACTATGGAGAGAACTGCTGCAACTCAAACCTCATCTTCCTTTTCTGCTGATAAACTACAGATTGAAGGGGTTCGAAGTCTTTACCTTCAATATTTCAATTGTCATTGCTCAGCTACTGAGTGGTGCACATTTACCCAAGTATCCTATTGAATGCCATGTACTTATGAGAAGATGGAATTCAACTTCTGAAGTTCAGCTGTTGGATTCAAACCCCCCCCCCCCAGTTCAATAAAGCAGATTTGATCATTAGGCAGGCTTTCATTCTTGAAAAGCCTCCCAATATCACTACAATCTAGAATGGTCAGAGCTCAAGGCAACGTGCTTGACTTTATAGCATGTTAAGAATGGATTTTTAGGTAGATGCAAGTTCAGTCACATAAATGGACTATTCCTACACCAAAATGTCTGGATATACCAATGTTTTGTTCACTCAAGGGACAAATATCCTGTCCTTGGTATCCTCACTTCTCCCACTAAAAGCTTCAACTGAATTGCAGATGATTCACAATTCCTTAGGACAACCCACAGTAACAAGCTGTTTTTACACAGACCACTACTGCCCTCATTAAGATCAACTGCAGTCTCAACATTTACAGTGGATATTTCAATAATTTACACAGTTATGCCTAAATTGATATTTTGAGGAGCACCCAAAGATTTGGCAAGTCAGACTGCAAAGTTAACTGCTCTGTTGAAGATTCTTAATGGTCAACCTGAAAAGCTCATCATTGCCTTGCCCATCAGATGAATACCTACAGCATTAATATTTCACACTTCCATGAACTGCCAGTATTTGGCATTATGATATTCAATCTGATTGCAGAGCTCTTAAAACTAGAATAAAAATATCACATAATGAGACAAACCTTCCCACTTAAATGATTAATATTAATAGGACAATTGTCAAATAGAATAGATACTAAAAGTATCAACATGACATTGAAAGTAGTGTAGATTATAATTTTACCTCGATCATCCCTGTTCTTGTTGAAGCAAACAAAGACATGTTCAACGTGAAGATGTTCTTCTGCAAATTCAAGCAGGATGGTAAGCTGAAAAAGTAATGGATTAAACAGTTAGGGTTTGACACCAGATTTTTTTTGTGCAAAATGGTCTTTGCAATGTTATTAATGCCTGCTTGCTAATCTTGATCTTTCAGTGTTGCAGTGCAACTAAATGTATTAATTGACCAATTCAACTGAAGAATGATCACAACAGCCCTATTAAAGTTAAGTATAGAAAGTAAAAAGCAAGTCTCCATTGTTGTCTCCCATTGCGTATTACAAAAGAATTGACCTAGCATAAACAGTAAATCTTATGAATAAGATGATTTACTAACATGCTCCACCACATACCTTTCTTTGCTTCCCTCAGGCAATACCCCACTTGGGAGTTCAATATACAGATTGTTGTTGTTCAGTATTGCTCTCCAGTGAACAATTCTTGCATCAGTAAGCTTGGACTGGAAATGGAGAATTTTAGTCCTGCTGTTTGCATTCAAATCTTCTGTTACACTCAGCCGATTATCCTGGAGCAAGAGATGTACTAAATATTCATGATGCAATTTCCAAGTATACATTTAATTGAATACCATGTTAATTAATTACCAGATTAGCATTAACGTTTTATAAAACATTATTGTAATCTAATTAGGCTCCAAGCATGGTCATTACAGTGTTAAAATTTCAATTTTCTTTTTCACCAAAAATCAGTAACCCATTGATATTTGCAAACTCATCTTTCAAGCATTGTGCATCATTACTGTTTTTCTGCATTGAATTGCATTTGCCAACATTCTGCCCACCTATATTTTTGCTACGCTGTACAATTTACCAAATGAAGGTCACTAGTAAATACTCACCAGTAATAAAATAATTAATGAATATTCCATGGGATTTCCACCATTTTACAAAATGCAATTGCTCTCTTCCAAAGAAATTTTTAGCAAGATATTTCAAATTTTGATTCAATGTGGAACTTGAATACTTACTGAATACAGTACATTAGCTGCAAGATTGTGATCCCTTTGAGCATTCCTCGCCCACCTGGGATCTTCAAGGGTGGGTGAGGGACATCAGGAACACCACAGAGGCCCCGGACCAGGGTTACGACAGGAAGTGGAGGACAGCCTGGAACTGGAAAGATGGCAATTATTTAACATCTGGCATCAAGTGGACATAAATTCACAGATTCTGTCACTTCCCTTTTTGCTTCAAGTGACCTTACTACCAAGAATCAGCTGTTCTGCCAGTATTGGGCTGCACAGTTAAAACAGACAAACTTTGCAAACATTTGGCATTGGTGTGACACCTATTAAGATGGGTGTTTATTTGAATTTATGCCAAAGAGGGGAAAAATAAGCAAGCAGAAAGTCAATCCATTATACACCATTTACAAAAGCCATTTGCCTTTTAAATCACAACAAGGTGTTATGTTTTTAAAAAAAATCTCTTCTCTTCAAAGTGTAATTAAATAGATTACAATCACAACAGTTTGGCTCTCATTACTTTTTACTCCCCAAATATATGATATTAAGGATTCAAAGCACTTTTTCATATGTGGAGTAACCACATCCAGGATTGCGTAGACCACCTGAATGCAATTTAAAACAGGATTGGATGATGGGATATGCAGAAGTGGCAAGGGTAAAAAGGCCACCTTGTCACTCCCCCACCCACCCTGCGAGTGGACAGGCAGCCTGCTGTTACTTCTGACTGTATTCCCAGTTCTAACACACCCACACACACCACGTCACATCAGCAGACGCAGCCGCGGGGGACTTCCCAAACCTCTCTTTTATTTATCTGCTTAGGATACAAGTGCAGGAGGGAGAAAGGGGGAAATATGTGGGTGGGAGGGGAAAAAAAAACTGCAGGAGGGGAAGGGAAGCAGGAATAAATAACACTCCCCTCCTTCCCTCCCCCCACTTTGCAGCCGCCATTTTATGAACTTTGTGCCGTCCATTACCCGGACGCGGGAGGATCGAGTTATAATTAATGACTGGGTTTTTTTTTGTTTGGTTCCTTTAGCACGTTGTGAGGGCAAAATATTAAGCCAGAGGGGGAGGGGGAGGGGGAGGGGGAGGGGGGGATTCACCCGCAGGAAGAGTTTTAAACCGGAGTCAGGGCAGCGTGAAGCCAGAACCACCCCCCCCCCCCCAACCCCCGTTGTATTCGATGCGAGCAGCGCCTACCTTTCGGTACAAGTGTTACTACTAAACGTCATGGAGGGCATTTTGTTTCCTTCTTTCTCTCTAGCAAAACAGTGACTATTCAAAATGCGCTGGAGGGAGATCTTGACCATCCGGCCTTAGGTTGCTCCACGGGACACCAGCTGAAAGGCGGTGCGGTGCCGGCGCTGGTCTGATCGGGGAGCGGGCGCCTCACACGCAGCGTCCGGCAGCCGGCTCTCTGTGACGCAGCCGCCCGCCGGGCGGGGGGTATTTATAGGCGGCCGCCGCGCCGCCTCCTGGGAGCCGGGCTCCGCGCGCCCCTCCCGCCCTTTTTTTTTCCCAAACTCGCGTTTTCCGCCCGTCCCCAACCGCCGCCGGCGTCCCGGGGAACGGCGGAGGGTTTGTTAAGGGAAATAACGAAGGATTTTTTCTTTTTTTTAAAAATAAAACGACCGAGGAGTCGACGCAGGTTAGCCAGCCCCGGGGCATTGTGGGAAGTACCGCTTAAAATGTCTAAATGAGGTTTAATTTTATTTTTAAAGCTGCCCCGGCTTTTTTTTCGGAGGGGCGGGCGGTTTCAGGGGTATGGGGGGGGGTTTCGGTTGATGTGAGCGGGGCCGCCTCGGTTAACCGGAAGTGGGGGGCTTGCGCCGTCGAGGCGTCCCGTTCGGTGGGGGAGTGGGCGAGGAGGAGGGAGAGGGGCCGAGCGGTCCCCCCCTCCCCGGGGGTGTGGGGAGGTTGTCGCCGCCCCCTTGGACCTCCACTTAGCGTAGCGCCCGGCTCTGCCCGTGACGTCACAGAGCGGCCGCGGGCCATTGCGGGGGGGGAGTTTGCACCAGGTACAACGTGCATTGATATAGCGCCTCGTCCCATGTCCCCAGAGTGTAATGGAGCACTTCAGACACCTTTGTAACCTGCTACACCGGGTTGCTTGCAGCTTCTGAAATATTTTACTCTTCTAAATTTGAGTTTAAATAACTTTGGCCCAAACTTTCTGCATCATTTTTGGGGATTCACCTGGACTCTCAGTCTCCAATTGTTCTGGTTCAAGTTCCAGTGTGTTGTCATAGGCATAAATGCCATGAAAGTTAGCTTTTTGCTGCAGCAGTACATTGCTAATATTGGCATAAATTATATATTATCATAGGCATACATACCTAGGGTATAAATGGCACGAAAGGTAGGTTTTTGCAGCACAGTACATTGCAAACATGATAAGCATGTTAACATAAACTTAAATTAACATTATATATTGTCATAGGCATACATACCTGGGGTCTAAATGCCATGAAAATTTGCTTTGTGCAGCAGCAGCACTGTACGTTACGAACAAGACAAACGTAAGTTAACATAAACAAATTAGCATAAATTAAATATTGTCATACGGTATAAATGACATGAAAATTAGGTTTTTGCAGCACAGTACAGTACAAACATAAGTTAACATAAACTTAAATTGACATAAATTATACATAACTTACATGACAAAATAAACACAATGACATTAGTGCAAGTTGGGAGAGAGAAAAATAACACAGTCCAAGGTACCATTAGAGTTTTTCAGGTTGGTTCAAGAACCTGATGACAGTGGGGAAGAAGCTGTTGTTGAACCTTGAGGTGTGGGTTTTCAGGCTCCTGTACCTCCTGCCTGATGGCAGCATTAAGAAGAGTGCATTCAAAAGTACAGCTTAAGCAAATTTCCTGAGCACACCAGGCTTCAGAAGCATGCCCTTAAAATGTTGTGTGCAAGTTAATTTTTCTGTTTTATTAAGATTTTTTCTCAATTTTTTTTATATCAATTTCCTCTTACTGAGTTCTGAAGCACTGAATATATCTTTCTGACATTAGGATCCTTTGCATTAAAAATAAAAATCTTCCCTAGTTGCATTTTCTTAAATAACTGCCTAATTTGCATGAGCAGTGGTCTCAGGGCTTCAAATTTTAATTTTTACGCATAAAGAGGGATTTAGAAAAGAAATTGGCATGCTTTTTGTTTGCCTCTAGCTCTAACTGTTTACATTAGTTTCTGCTTGTTTCACGCAGATTAAGTGTGCTAATGATAATTTAAAGAAACTTCACTCTACCTTGCCAATGGCAAGATCAGAGTAAATTGTGTATAGCTTGGTAGATGCAATGCACTAAATTGTTTGGGTTCCATTTTTACAGACGTCATTAAGTCAATTTTGTCCAGAAGTCAGAATATACACAAAAATCACTCAAAATGGTAACCATACCTCCACAGTATTGTAATGAATGGCATCAAAAACACGAGAAAACAATTACTAAAAGTGGAGAGAGAGAGGAAACTAGTTCTGCCGCTTGTAGAATTGAACATATCTGGGTCTATCAGACTTCTGAATTTAATAATATTACAGGAGCTCATTCACATGAACAAGTGTCCATAAGTCAGGCGTTTGTAATCCAGGGACATTTGTATTTTGTTTTCACCCAACCCATGCAGTGGACTATCTTTTCAGACATGATTGTTCAAGTATACCCTTGTGCGTTGCTTTAACTTGTATTAATCCAGCGGGTATAATACATTAGCTTTAAGTGTGTCTGGTATTAGAAGAAACTTCAAACAATAATACCCATTTTTTTTTAATTTTCAGTTTGTCAGGCTAAGAAAAATAAGGATTTTTCACTAAATCTAATGGATTCCACTGCTCATTTAACACTCTACTTTTAGTTTGGAAAAGCAGCATAATATCATTATTATCCTTACTTCAAGTGCCAATTAGCAATGTAAGAAAATATTCTGCTACTCTAATTGGGCCTCAAAACCAAAAAGATAAGCTGGTTAGGAGTTGCCCCATTTGGATATTGATTCCATAACCACAGACCTGCCCAAACCTGCCCCAGGAAATTTCTGGACTAACTTGTTTTTGGGCCTGGCAGTCAAGCAAGCCGTATAAAGATTTAAATGCCACCTAAACACATGCAGGGTTCCAAACATAAAGCATGGAAACAGGCCCTTTGACTCACCAAGTTCAAGTTTTTTGTCATGGGCATACATACCCAGGGCAAAAAAATGTTATGAAAATGAGTTTTTTTGCAGCAGCAGCACAGTACGTTACAGACATGACAAACAAATTACATAAGCTTCAATTAACATAAATTATACATAACTTACATGACAAAATAAACAAAAATAAATATAATGACATTCGTGCAAGTTGAGGAAAATATAGTCTGAGCTAGAATTAGGGTTTTGTAGGTCAGTCCAAGAACCTGATGGCAGTGGGGAAGAAGCTGTTGTTGAACCTTGAGGTGTGGGTCTTCAGGTTCTGTACCTCCTGCCTGATGGTGATATCAAGAAGAAGCCCAGATGGAGGGGTTCAGAGATGATGGATGTCACCTTCCTGAGACATTACCTCTTGTAGATGTCCTCGATGGCGGTGAGGGGGGGAGCTGTACCCATGATGAACTGGCTGAGTCCACTACTCTGTAGCCTCTTGCGTTCCTGTACATTGGAATTCCATACAGTGGTCAAGTCGAGTTTATTGTCACATGCACAAGTCCATGTGTGCACAGGTGCAAATGAAAAACTTACCTGCAAGCACCATAGCATCATATAAGCAGCATAAGATAACATAAATTAAACATAAATTATGCACAATTTTACAAGGAAAAACAATTAGAACGAAAAAAACTCCATTTTAGTGCAAAGTGATCAGAGTGGTCATAGTGTTGCTAAACTGTACTGGTGGTAGGGTTTTGCCATTGGTTCAGGAACCGAATGGTTGAAGGGAAGTAGCTGTTCTTGAACCTTCTTGATGCAAGTAATTACTTGTACTAATCCTACACTATTCCCGTTTTATTTTCCCCACATTCCCATCAAACTCCCCACCCCGGGATACTACTTACCTACACAATGGGAGCAATTTACAGTGACCAGTTTACCTATGAACCTGCACAGCTTTAGGACTTGGGAGGACCCAGAGAGAGCATCAGAGGTCAGGATTGTAGCCGCGGTCACTGGAGTTGTGAGACAGCAGCTCTATTAGCTGTGCCAATGTTTTGTCATTGTGTTGCTCCATAAGCATTAGTCATTTGTCACTTCTATAAAAGCAGCACTGAGTCAGTTTGATGGAATACTCCTACAGAGTGCAAAACACTGGATCTTGGTGAGTGTGAAAATTTAGAGAAGGGGAGAAAGAATTGTGATTTTGGCACTTTAGAGAAACAAGGATTGGCCAAGAGAGAGCTAAAGACCACAGAGTGGGAATAACAGAACAAAGAGAAGTTTAAAAACCATCGCAGAAAGGCAAGGAAGTGATTGGCTGGTTGAGTCAGCACAAGGAAATGGGCTGGTTAACATTAAGATACAGTATCTTTATCAGTCACACGTAATCGAAACACACAGTGAAATGCATCTTTTTGCGTAGAGTGTTTCTGGGGGCAGCCCACAATGTCGCCACGCTTCCAGCGCCAACATAGCATGCCCACAACTTCCTAACCCGTACGTCTTTGGAACGCTGGGAGGAAACCAGAGCACCCGGAGGAAACCCACGCAAGACATGGGGAGAACGTACAAACTCCTTACAGACAGTGGCCGGATTTGAACCCGGGTCGCCAGCGCTGTAAAGCGTTACGCTAACTGCTACACTACCGTATGAGTTGCTAGTGAGTGTTTTTCTTCTAAAATTCCATTAATTTCTGCTGTGAGTTAATCTAATAAATAGTAATGTGGTAAGGGATGTCAGATCTGTGGGAACTCCAGGATGTTTCCCGTGTCTTAGACAGCGACAAGTGCAGCAAGTGTCAGCTGGAGGATAATGGTTCTCCAGCTTTAGATGTCCGAGACCACAGATGAAGTAAATCTAGGACTGCAGATGCTGGAATCTAGATGAAAAACACGATGATGCTGGAGGAACTCAGCAGGCCAGGCAGCATCCCATGAACAAAAGCAGTCGGTCAACGTTCGGGTCAGGACCCTTCTTCAAAAACGTTGACTGCCTGCTTTTCCTCCACGGATGCTGCCTGGTCTGCTGAGTTCCTCCAGCGTCATCGTGAAGTAACTCTGATCCGTCCATGAGGCTGAATGTTTCAGGATTAGCACTTTCCAGGAGGCTGACAGAGAGGAATTAGGTGATTTGCCAGACAGAAAAAAGAGCAGGGAGGTAGGATCTAAGGATGCAGTAGGACATAAATCAGCTGGAAGTTGGGTGTTGTGGTAGCAAATGGAATTTAATCCAGACAAGTGTGAGGTAATGCACTTTGGGAGGTCAAATCTGGTGGGAATAGTGTATAGAGGAAAAGGCAGGAGCATTGATGTACAAAGAGACTTTGGGGTGCAAGTGGTGACCAGGAGGATAGGGTAGTTGAAGAAGACATTTGGTATGCTTGCTTCATAGGCTGAGGCATTGAGTATAAGAGTTGGGACATCATGTTGCAGCTGTACAAAATATTGGTTAGACCGCATTCAGAGTATTGTGTACAGTTCTGGTCGCCACACTACAGGATGGTAGCAATAGGGAGAGAGTGCAGGAGAGGTTCATCAAGATGTTGCCTGAAATGGAGGGCTGTAGTTATAAAGAGAGATTGGGTAGAGGGGGTTTGTTCTCACTGGAACATAGGAGGCTGAAGGGTGACCTTACGGAGGTTTATAAAAGTATGAGGGGCAAGGGTAGGATAGATAGTCAGAGTCCTATTCCCCAGGGTAGGGGAGTCTAGAGGGCACAGGTTTTAGGTGAGAGGGGAGAAATTTAAAGATCTGAGGGGTAAGTTCTTCGCACAGAGGGTGGTGGTTATCTGGAGCAAGCTGCCAGAGGAGGTGGTAGAGGGAGATACAGTTACAACATTTGAAAGGCATTTGCACAGGTACTTGGATAGGAAAGGCCTAGAGGGATACAGGCCTAATGCAGGCAAAGGGGATTAGTGTAGATAGGCGTCACGGTCGGCATGGACAAGGTGGGCCAAAAGGACCCATTTCTATGCTGTCGATTCTATGATCTGATGCAGTTCAAGAGATTCCAAGGACATTTTTCTCTTCAGTTCTGAGTACTGATGGGGGGAGAGGTTTCCTCTGGCAAGTGAAGCCATGGCATTATGGGTGCTTCAGAATCAGGTTTATTATCACTGACATATGACGTGAAGTTTGTTGTTTTGCGGCAGCAGTACAGTGCAAAGACCAAAATTATAAGTTACAAAATAAATAAATAGTGCAAGAAAGGAATAATGAGGTAATGTTCATAGGTTCATGGACCATTCAGAAATCTGATGGCGGAGGGGAAGAAGCTGTTTCTGAATCGTTGAGTGTGGGTCTTCAGGCTCCTGTACCTCCTCCTTAGTGGCAGTAATGAGAAGGGGGCATGTCCCGGATGGTGAGGGTCCTTAGTGATGGATGCCACCTTCTTGAGGCACTGCCTCTTGAAGATGTCCTCGATGGTGGGGAGGCTTGTGCTCGTGATGGAGCTGGCTGAGTCTACAACCCTCTGCAGCCTCTTGCGATCCTGTGCATTGGAGGCTCCATACCAGGCGGTGGTGCAACCAGTCAGAATGCTCTCCACCGTACATCTGTAAAAATTGGTAAGAGCCTTTGAAATCTCCTCAAACTCCTAATTCAGCTGTTCAGTGAGGGAGAAGAAATGTTGAGAAACCAATAAATATAGAGTATTCTACACTTAAAGAAGCAGACTGGTGTCTCCAGTGTTCTTTTGCTACTGGGCATGGAGAGGCCGAGTTGGGTGGGGAAGCCCTTCAAACAGTGAAAGGGTGCATCACCCCAGGGGGCCATGTGTGGCAATGATGCTATGGTTTCAAAAAAGTGTTAACACTACGGAATGTATTGACCGAATGACACTACAAATGTTAAAAGTTTTGCGCTGTTTTTCTTTTTGTATCAGAGACCCCACCCACCTGGGTCATTTTCTCTTCTCTCCTCTCCCATTGGGTAGAAGGTACAGGAGCCCGAGCGCACGTACCACCAGGCTCAAGAACAGCTTCTATCCCACTGTGATAAGACTTTTGAACGGTTCCCTTAAACGATGAAATGGACTCCGACCTCACAATCTACCTTGTTGTGACCTTACACCTTATTGCACTGCACTTCCTCTGTAGCTGTGACACTTTACTCTGTACTGTTATTGTTTTTACCTGTACTATATCAATGCACTCTGTACTAACCCAATGTAACTGCACTGTGTAATGAATTGACCTGTACGGTTGGTATGCAAGACAAGTTTTTCACTGTACCTCAGTACAAGTGACAATAATAAGCCAATACCAATACCAATATTTTGTAATTAATAAAGTTTAATTTTGAAATTAAAAGAAGTTGTAGTTGTCCAGGTGCGGGATGTCACAGAGCAGCAAAGATTCTGGAGAGGAAGTAGGATGGACAGCCAGGTGTCCAGACCAGAGCCAGAGCGAAGGCACACGTAGACAAAAGGGACACATTTTGTGGAAAAATTTTAAAGAATTAGGAAAGATTAAGAAACAAATCAAATGCAATAATCTCCAGATTACTCCCAGCACCACATGCCAGTGAGTATAGAAACAGGTGGATAGTGGAGATACCTACGTAACTGAAGAGATGGAACAGGACGGAGGTTTTAATGTTGGTGAAAGAAGAAATCATGTCTGTGAAAAGGGTCCATGTGTTAGAAGGATTATCAACTGAGGCTATATGGGTCGAACTATAGAACAAGAAGGGGCAGTCATGGTGTTAGGAGTTTACAACAGACCTTCAAACAGTCAAAGGCAGATAGAAGAGCAATTTTGTAGGCAGATTTCTACCAACTTTTTTGCACAGTAGGGGAATTAAGGGTTATGGGGAAAAGGCAGGTAGGTGGATCTGAGTCCACAGCCAGATCAGCCGTGATCTTATTGAATGGCAGAGCAGGCTCGAGGGGTCAGGTGGCCGACTCCCACTCCTATTTCTTATGTTCTTATGTAACTGCAAAAAATCTCCCAGGGAAATAAACAAAGGGAGCTTCAGTTACCCTAATATTAAAAGGGAAATGGTTACTGTAGAGGGCATAACCTGTACATGTTGTAATTGGGTGGCACGGACTCGTTGGGCCAGAAGGGCCTGTTACCGTGCTGCATAAATAAAGTCTTATAAAGTTTTACACAATAAATTGGAGGATATTGAGAGGTGCAAGGGGAGTTTAACAGACGGAGACTATGTTGGTCTGAATACAACACTTGTTTAACCACAGCTTGAACACTGCATATAGTTGTGGTCACAGGACAGGAAAGATGTTCTCGCCGTACATTTTCTTCTGGGTTGGAGAAACACAGCTTGGTGACTGCTTTTCCGAGTACCCCTAATCAGTGTGCAAGAGTGACCCTGAGCTTTCAGTAGCCCATCAATTCAAATCTCCTTCTCACTCTAACTTTGAACCCTACATTTGACCTCCTATATTGTTCCAATGAAGCCCAATGTAAGCTTGCAGAACAGCAGTTCACCCTCTGTCTGGGCACACTGCAGTCCTTGGAGTTCAATACTGGATTCAACAGCTTCAGATAACTAGCATTTCCTGTTTGTGTCAGAACTGCCCCAGTTTGATGTAAGATCATCCACCCATTACATTAACTTGGTTTTCTTTCTCCACAGATGCTTTAGTGTTATCTTTTATTTCAGTTTTCCAGCAACTACCATGTTCTGCATCCCACAGTTCCAGCAACATGGTTTTTTTTTCTAAGTGCCCCCTCTTTTATCTCCCTCTATTTACACCCCAGACATTTCAACTATGATTAACTAGACACCACCAAAAGCAAATGTGTCAGCAGCACAAATTTCATCTCTGCCCTATCACAGAAACCCTTTCGTTCTCTCCATCCCTCAGCCTCTCTCCGATTTAAACACATTTGTTTTCTCAATTTTCCGGTTCTGATGATGAGTCACTGACTTGAGACATTAACTCTGTTTCTCTCTCCTCAGATGCTGCCTGATCTGCTGAGTTTCTCCAGCGTTTTCCATTTTTATTTCGTAATTCCAGCTCTGCAGTCCCTTGCCTTTCAACAGGAATGGAATAATTGCGATGGAATGGCTGCAAAGGAGATTTCTGACTGGAAAATTTTGTGAGGAAAGCTCAGTTAAGCTAGTTTTTTTTACTTTGGAAGAAAGGGAAGACTTCATTAAGGTGCACAGATTCTACAGCACCTAGATATTTCCCTATTCCCCTGAGCAGAGAAGGGATGGGTGGTACCAAAAGCTCCGATGTAAAGTAGTTGTTCAACACGTTAGAGGGAACTGAAAAAAAATCTTTTCACCCAGAGACTGAAAAGGGTTTAGAACTCACTGCTTGAGAGGCAGAAACCCTCATCGCATGGAAGATACCTGAAGAGCCAAGACCCACAGGGCTTTGGACCAAGTGCTGGGATTAGACTGGTCAACTTTTGGCCACTATTCACATGAGGGGCCAAATGGCCTCTTTCTGTGTCATAAAGTGTTCTATAAATCTATGCATATTTTTGCATTGTGAAAAGAAGAAAAAGTCTTTACTGTTGTTCCAACCTTGCAGTGTTACTGTATCATTGTTTCTCTAAATACCGCACTATTAGCAACGTTCTACATCAGATGGAGACTGAAAGAGATGATTTATATAAAAAATAACCTGAAAGCAATTTCTTTTTGATAAAAAATATGCAGATATCAAGGATATCAAGACTATACAATTATGAAATAAATTATATTATCCCAGTTTAACAAAGCTCAGTGTTTTTCTTTTAGTCATGAAGTCATAGAGTTACATATCACGGAAACAGGTCCTTCATCCCAACTCATCCATGGTGACCAAGCTGTCTATCCATGCTACTCTCATTTGTCTCCATTTGGCCCATATCCCTCTAAACCTTTTCTATCCATGTACCTGTCCAAACGCATTTTAAACATTGTAACTGTACCCACCTCTACAGCTTCCTCTGGCAGCTCGTTTCATATACCCACCACCCTCTGTGTGAAAAACTTTCCCCTCAGGTCCCTTTTTAAATCTTTCTCCTCTCGCCTTAAGTCTCTGTCCTGGGAAAAAGACTGTGACCATCCACCCCTCAGCCTCCCACGCTCCACAGCCTATCGAGCCTCTCCTTATAACTCAGTCCCTCCGGTCCTGGTAACATCCTCGTGAATCTTTTTGACACCCTTTCCAGCTTAATGACATCCTTCCTGTAGCTGGGCAACCATATCCATTCATAGGAATGTGGCTATCACCCATCAAAAATTATCCTCGTTAGCCAGTTCAGAGAGTTAAAAGTCATCTGCAAAGCTGTGAGTTTGGAGTCTAATGTAGGCCTGACTGGGTAAGGTAGACCCATTTCCTTCCCTGAAGTACTTGAGGAACGAGGTGGGTTTTTACAATAATCCACTGGTTTCATGGTCACCATTCCTGCGCTAGCTTTTTATCCAAAATTTATCTAATTACTTGAATTTAAATTAGCCTGCTCCTGTGATGGGATGCGAGCACATCTCCAGATTAATCATTAGGCCTCTGGACACCGATATAGTAACAACAAATAGCTCACAATTTGGGTTCTACGTCATGGCTGTGAGATATAGCTGCCCTTGAAAAGTTAGTGTTCAGGTACACTCTGTAAGGAGGTGGCTTAATTAAGTTAAGGGCTAATTATTCTTGTTGGAAATTTCCCTGGTTTCACACCTGCTAGGTGTGCCTGTTTGTTATTTTAACTGGCCCGCTAGCTTGGTTCAAGGCTAGGACACAACTGTTTCTTACTCCTCTTGTAAATTTTAAAGAAGATTGTTAAATCTGAATGTATTTGAAGAGAGATACGCATACTTTTGATGCCTACTTCCATGACCTTTGATCATATGTCAAAAATCTGCGTGTGAATCACACTTCGAAAACCATACCAGGGGTTTGAAAAATATTCAGAAGTAAGTAATTCACCACTTGATTAGTTCCTCAGTATTCTGTCACCTCAAACCTCACCTGGAAGGAAATCTCAAAGTCACAGAATATATAAGAACATCTTAAAGATCTGCAGATGATGGAAACCAAAAAAATACATAAAATGCTGGAAAGACTTCTTTGGGATTCGGGAGTCATGGAATTATGTGAATTATACCTGGTATTAATTTAAGTGAGAACCAGTCTTCAGTTCTTAATGTAAATTACAAGCAGTAATCAGTTTGAAATTAAAAGGGCAGCTTTGTAAGCAAACGGTCCTGTCTACAGAGCACAGACTACTGTCCACGGCAGGAGGCTGGCTACTCAGAGATATGCTTTGCAAACTGATGTAACCATGAGATGTTCTCATATGCATAGCCAAAAGTAAAACAATGGGGGTATGTTAATTGACCTACATCAAACCAGGCGTCAACGCTTTAAACTAAGTTATTTTGCATCATTGTGATTTAGATCAAGGAAGATTCCAGACTACACATCAAACATGGTCTGAGGCATATTTGCTCTGTCTACCAATAACTGAGGTATTTGTGTACTCAGGGAATCAACCCTCACTTCACTAATCTGGTGTCTGGGTTCTCTGTCCTCAGAAGTGTTTGGACCAAACATGTGGATTACTTAGTCCCAGCAAAGGTGTTTGAACATTCAGAAGTGTCTTGTCAGGTACAGTGTGTTCCCACTGTAAATACGTAATTCAATGGAACCATTTGTCAACCACAGATTATTGAAGTAAACAATGTCATTGTAGCTATTGAACTTGTATTGAATCACCTGCTGTTATCTTTGTTCTTAAGAGTATAAAAACTTGATGTACTTTGAGTTATGGGAGACTCTACTGAGAGGGTGTCTAGGAGAATGCCTGCTTGCCGTAATGAATAAAAACCTTTTATATCAACCAGCTTCAGTGTCTCTCCAGTAATTCAGTTCAGCAGTCACAACAGACTCACTTTGCAGAATGCCTGTGTTAAGTCCACAGGAGCAACCCGAAGGGTGCAACTTTAATTCCCCATCCTATTCCCGTTCTGACCTATCTGTCTATGGCCTCTTGCACTGTTGCAACAAAGCTCTATGCAAGTTTGAGGATCAGCACCTCATATTTTGCCTAGGCATGTTGCAGCTCTCCACACTCAATACCAGATTCTCCTCTCATAGGTGACTCACTCTTCCTGTCTGTATCAGAACTGTCCATTTAACCCTGTCTTTCTCTTTCCATTAGTAGTATCTGACCTGCTGGGCATGTCCCACAGCCCTTCTATTAGCAACACATAACACAGACAAAGAACATAATCATCTGCTAACGCCACATTAACCCATTTGGTCTCACCCTATCAGAGATATTCCCTTTGTTCTATCCATCCCCTCTACCTTCTCTGCCACCGAAAATTGACTTGCTTTTTCTTCGCTTTCCAATATCTAACAAAGGGTCTGGGACCTCAAACATTAACTGTTTCTCTTTCCACAGATGCTGCCTGATCTATTAAGTGTTTCCAGCGTTTTCTATTTTATATCACAGAATCTGGGTAGGAGATTTCAATGAAATGGCAAAATCCTGTGTTACAAAGGGGTCAGAATCAGAATCAGGTTTATTATTACTGACTCATATCGTGAAAATTGTTGTTTTGCAGCAGCAGTACAGTGCAAGACATAAAAATTACTGTAATTTACAAAAATAAATAAATAGTGCAAAAGAGGAATAACGAGGTAGTGTTTATAGGTTCATGGACCATTCAGAAATCTGATGGTGGAGGGGAAGAAGCTGTTCCTGAAATGTTCAGTGTGGGTCTTCAGGCTCCTGTACCTCCTCCCCGATGATAGAAACACGAAGAGGGAATGTCCCAGATGATGAGGGTCCTTAATGATGGATAGCGCCTTCTTGAGGCACCGCCTCTTGAAGATGTCCTTGATAGCGGGGAGGGTTGTGCCGTGAGAGAGCTGGCTGAGTCTACAACCTTCTTTTGAGTTTTTCAAGGAAAACTGAAGGCAAAATGAAAAGTTACAATCTTCTATTGTTTTCTTTCTTACAAAAAGTAAATAAGACAAAGACAGATATTTTGATTTTAATGAAAATCTTTAACACTAAATTGAAGCAACTTTGTTGCTTTAAAAACATATTAAAGACGAAGCAAAATTTGCAGTCTGCTTTTCAGTTTGAATCACAACTGGAAACTGTAACATCTTATGATACAACCATCTCAAAATACAACCACCTCTCACAATTCCTCCCATGTAATAATATCTGGAACCACGACAGTTTTGTCAAAGGGCTGCTGAAGTTCCTGGAAGAATTTTATTATATTTTGCTTCAGTCTGGAGATAAATTTATCACATTAGGCCTAGAAGAAATTTAAAAGACTTGGAACTAAAATGAGTAATATCTATTTATAACACAATAACATCTAGTCATCTTTATTGTGAACAGTTTCAAGGGATGATGGAATTGGAGATCTTGCTGCCAATAATACATACTTCAATTCCAGGCTAGTTCAAGTCCCACTGTTCAATCCTAGTGTTGCTTTCATTAGAGCCTGTGCTGTGGATCATTATCACACATGATTGGTTGATATTTTGATTCTACCGAAGCTGACACCTGTTGGGTCCCATCAAGCCTAGATTGAGGCAGAGAAGACGCAAGGAGCAGCAAGAGACCTCAGCACTGCATAAAGTCAGGACTTTCCTACACTACAGCCTTACTTCAGACAGAATGTGAGTCTCTTTTGGTAATGTATTTCTCTGGTTTTGGTGTATTCATTTTACAGTTAATAGGCTGATTACTCATTAATTTTTATTGCCCCTGGAGTCCATTACTATTTCTGGAAATGTTGCGATATGAAATTGAAGCCTGCAGATCCAGCAAATTATTGCTGACTTAAAACAATTTTGACAAAAGGAACAAAGAAATTAGAGTAAAGAAAATGACTGAATTCTTGTGTCTGTGGGTTTTGTTCCATTTCGTTTTCTGTATGGGAGTTTATGGAGAAAGTGAGAACTGTAGGTAACATAAACTTATTCTTTGGCAAGAGCGGTATGATTATCTTACTAAATTTAAATTGTGACTGTTTCAAAGTCTCTATAACCCAGTGGCATTGGCTCTAAATATTTTTCCTGAATACTTGAATGTTACCTTCATTTGTATAATAAAGCACCCAGCTCGTCAGTTTTGTTAGTGAAATCAAAATCAGTCAGCTCAAAGTCTCAAGTCATTAGAAGGTGTGTTAATGAGTTGGTCTCAATATAGAGAATGTACAGATTATATAGGTCAACATCAGCCACAGTCTGCTGTTTGCTCTTTTAAACCAAACTGACTACGTTACAGTAATTTTTGTGGGAGCCTTAATTATCTCCTCTTCATTTACTAATATAAAACAGAAAATACATGAAAGAGTCAGCAGGTCAGGTAGCATCTGTGGACAAAAAAGCCGAGTGAAATGTGTTGTCAGGACTGTATTTTTTCTCTTTATTCTCTGTTTACTTCCAGAATGTATCAACCCAAATTATCGTGATGTCAATATAACCAAATGACCCTGCATTTCCCCATTGGTGCAAACGTTTTGGCTGCGTGTCTGGATCTGAACCTATTATTTCTATTTCCCTTTGACTTTATTTCTTCATCTCCTTTAGGCTCTGTGGTCTTTTCTCCTATCCTTCCAGATAACTGCTCAGGTCTCTTATTGCATCTGCACATGGATACTTGGTCAAACCCGAATCTGTACCTGCCCAAACCTTTCAATTTCTCAACCTTTCTACCTGCTCCTACTGTTTCAGGCTTCACTCACTTTCCTCAGTGCCTCTCATCGAGTTTCCCTGAAGGCCCTTCAAAACACTCACCAGCACCTCCCCTCTTACCAAACTTCCCATCCCACATTTCTGCTGGGGGCTGATCTCGTCAATCTTCATTCTTCCCCGCGCACCCCACCTACCACTGACTCTGCCAACAGATGAATCATTGCTCCTTCCCACGACTCAGTCTAAAACGTCCTCCTACTTGAAAACAGTCGTATTATGGGTAACAAAGATCTTCCTGAAGTTTCCTCAGTCAGTCATGCTTTATCTGAACATCCACTCCAACCAACAGTGTGATGGTGGTGTGAGTTAATCACCAAATATCACCTTCAGTCAAGTCTCTTCTTTAAGCAGCTTGCCACCTTCCATATCTATCACAGCTCCTTTAGAATATCCGTCACCACCAGTGACCCACATCCCTCACTGAAATACCCTAATTCTTTCCTTCCCCTCACACCGTGCCAAGCAACTTATTCTTGTTGATTTAGTCCTCTGCTTCAAATCATCTTTCCCACCCTCCTCCAACTTGTCTGACCTCCTGCCCCCTCATACTTTTCTCTCCAATATTCATAGCCACCTCCCCACTATCTCATATGGGCTGTCTAAATCCATTGTCTCAAACACAGACAAGGCCAGCTCTGAACACGCCATTATAATTCTATCTCTCACCCCCATTCCAACACCACTTCCTTTGGTGTCCCGCCCTTGGTGGATTCTCTTTCCAAGTTATTTATAGTGACATTTCCAACTGTCTCAACTTTGACTCTTCATTTGACATAAGTGTTCGACCAAATTAAAGAGATAGATAAAGAGGGTATGGGAATGGAGTTCCCACAAGGCATTTAGGATTCCTTTCTTTATCACTACATAAGAAACCTAATAAAGGAGAATTAACAGATAAACAATGTAAAGGTAGAGGCGCATTTAGGGAATGGAGAGAATAAACTAAAACGTACATTTTAGGATACTAATTGAGAAGAATAGGTATTATGAAGACTGATTTTGAGTTTCTGAGAATAGAGTTTGGGAATGGACAAAGATAATGTAAAACAAAAGTGACACGCCAAATCTGAATATAAATATGAGACAAATGTTGAAAGTAAGGAAAGATGCATTTACTAACTAGGGAAGAGCTTGAAAAAGGACAAAACAAAATGTTAAGAGAAACCAGAAAAAAACGTAAGGCAAAAAGATCAAGGAACCTAAGGCAAGATTGTATAAAATATTCTACCAACAGTCTAAAGGATGACTAAATGGTGAAGAGGATGCAATGATTTCTTTCATGTTCCTTTCAGGAAATCCCAGAGCATTTTACATCCAATGAACTGCTTTTTAAAGTGTGCTTGCTGTTGTAATGTAGGAAAGTGACAATAGAATGGCCATGCTATTAGATAATCGTTTTGCTTCGGTTTTTACCTTGGAAGTCAATTAGATGGATGTATCATCAGAAGAAGAAATTAGAAATTATATAATCACAAAAGTAGAAGAGAATAATGTGTCAAAGATTACATACCCATATTTTAAAAGAAGAGCTACCAGAGGTGTTACTATACAAAATAATAATTTATTAGAAGGAAATGTAGTTCCAGAAGGAAATATTGTTCCAGAAGGCTGGTAGACAACTAACATAATAATGATATTTAAGAAGGGAGTTAGAACAAGTCCAGGGAACTCTCAACCAATCAGCTTAATATTGACAGTAAGAAAACTAATCAAGCCAATACTTAAGCAAAAAGTAGAAAATCAGCTAGAAACCAACAATATCAATAGGCTTCCGTAGAGTGTCTCTCTTAACCATCCTCGTTAAATCCTTTGAAGAGGAAATAGGGTCGATAAGAGTAATGTAGTTGATGAAATTTATCTAGATCTTCAAAAGGTCTTTGATAAGTTATCACCTAATAGATTAATACATATGATCAGTGAATGGGGACCACGTAGATTGACTAACTGGTTGGTTTTTAGAGCGACTGCTGGGACTAGTGGTGAAGAGTTGGAACTTAAGGATGGGAAAAAGTGGAAAGTGGGTTTCTACACAGATCAATGTTGTTCCCAATTTATATTATACCATGAGATGGACTCTTGACCTCACAATCTACCTTGTTGTGACCTTACACCTTATTGTCTACCTGCAATGCACTTCCCTGTAGCTGTGACACTTTACTCTGTACTCTGTTATTGTTTTTTTTACCAGTACTGCCTCAACGCATTATGTACTAATTCAATGTATCTGCACTGTGTAATGAATTGATCTGTATGAACGGTATGCAAGACAAGTTTTTCACTGTACTTCGGTACAAGTGACAATAATAAACCAATACCAATACCAATCAACTACACAGACTTTGGAATAAGGCCTGGATTTTGCATTTAGAAGTAAAGCAACAGTGCTCAACAGCTGACCCCCAAAGAAAGTCACTCACAAAAATATAGCCATCTTGTCTGTGTCGCGTTCCTTTTACTGACATTATTTGCTGTCACGCTTAAATTCAGGGAGGCCCCTGAGGTACATTAGCAATAATTTCAAGAGACTAATTGAGCAACCAATTAAACAGTATGATTCTTCATGGACAACAAACCAGAACGTAAAGATCACATTTATTAACCATTAATGTAAACACGTCACAGAGACCAAGGTAAAGATTTGGATGTACAAATGTGTTCAAGGTGGAAGCTAAAATTTCAGAAAGATATTTTTTAAAAATGCAAATTTTACATCCATTAAAGTTTGCAATAAGTAAAGTTGAACTTCAGCACCTGAAGTTTTTATAAATTCGACGACCTCTGAAGCTTGTCTTGGAGGAGGCTGGAAACCAGTAAATGTTGTGGTGGAGCAAGAAATGTCGGCGGTAACATCTGGATCTCCACGCTTAACTATGCCTGAATCCTCCGGAAGTTTCCCTGAGTTTTGCAGCATTTTGATGGTGAACACTGAGAGTTTTGCCAACTTTATGACTGCAAAATCTGTGGCAATTTCCAAATTGTTGTAGGAGTGGTCTGCAAGAAGAGATTAACAGGCTTGGGGCAATGGACCAGAATCCAGAATCAGATTTATATTCACTGGCAAATTATGTGAAATTTGTTGTTTTGCGGCAGCAGTACGGTGCAAAGACATAAAAATCTATAATTTACAAAAATAAATAGTGCAAAAAAAAGGAATAATAATGAGGTCGTGTTCATGAGTTCATGGATCATTCAGAAATCTGATGGCGGAGGGGAAGGAGCTGTTCCTAAATGGTTGAGTGTGGGTCTTCAGGCTCCTGTACCTCCTCCCTGATGGTAGTAACAAGAAGAGGGCATGGAAATTTTGCACAGGTCACTGTGAGATCTAAAAATCTGAAGAGCAGAAATGATTGAGAGTACAAACACTTAAATCACAAAGTAACAGGACAAATTAGTAGGTCCATGTGTTAAAAAGCATACGCCAAGCCTAATTCAGATGAAAGATCATTGACCTAAAATGTTATCTTTGTTTCTCTTTCCTGGGTGCTAAAAACCACATAGACTACATCAAATGCACTGTCTGGGCTGCTGAGTATTTCCAGCATTTTCTGGTTTTATTTCAGATTCCTAGCATATACAGTGTTTTGTTTTTCAAGCATTACGATTTGGTTGGAATTGAAAAGAATACATCAAGTATCAAACTGGAATCAGACTTTGGTTAGATGGAACTTGCAGCACTGTGTACAATTTTGGCTGCCACATTAATGAAAGGATATATACGCACCACCCTCTGGGTGAAAAAGTTACACTTCAGGTCCCTTTTAAATCTTTTCCCTCTCACCTTAAACCTATGCCCTCTAGTTTTTGGTTCCCTTACCCTGGAAAAGGGACTGTGTGCATACACCCTATCTATGCCCCTCATGATTTTGTACACCTCTATAAGGTCAGCCCTCAGTCTCCTATGTTCCAATCAATAAAGTCCTAGCCTGCCCAACCTCTCCCTATAACTCAGATCCTCAAGTCCTGGCAACTTCCTTGCCAAGGGAATGTGGTAGAGGCAGGTACAATAACAACACTTAAAAGACAGTTGGACAGGTACATGGATAGGAAAGGTGTCAAGGGATGTTATTCAAAAGTGGGGAAATGGGACTACCTTAGATGGGCATCTTGGTCAGTATGGACGAGTTGGGCTGAAGGGCCTGTTTCTGTGTTGTGTTATTCTATGACTCTACATAGAGACAATAAAGAGGATGCAAAAGGATTTACAAGGCTGGTGCCAAAGAGAAAATATAAGCAGGATAATCTAAAATGATCCTGCTTATATTTAAAATTGTGAAAGGATTTGACAGAGTAGTCATAGAGTGTATTTCCACTTGTAGGGAAGAGAAAGACTAAAGGCCCTCAATATACAATAGACACCAAAGAATCAAATTGGGAATTGAGCAGAAATGCCTTTACTGAGAGGTGATGAGGAAGTGGAACTTTGGTCCCACAGAAAGTGATTCAGGTGAACAGTGTGGATGTAACTCAGCGTGAGCAGGGAACTAGAAAGGTCTGCTGATCAGATTATAGCAGGAAAGATGGGAAGATGCTCAAATCGAGCATAGAGTCTGACAAGGGCTGGTTGGGAGAAACAGTCTGTGCATTCCTTATGATTCTATGTGAGATCATCTTTTTTAATGCAGTGTCTGAGAAAAGAGTTACTAGTGCAGATATACAAGTTTTCTGAAAATTGGGATCTGATAAATGTCGGCTCAACGCAAATCAAGGAAGCTCTTATTTGCAGCAAAAGAGAGTGATAAGTAGATAGTTAAATAGATAATGTATTCTGCTTCAACAACAGACATGATCTCAAAATTCCACAGGGAGATTTACTATGATTAATAGCTTCCTCAGAGTTGAAAACAGTAATTGTTGGGAATACTCAGCAACTTAGACAACATCTTTGGAGAGAGGAATGGAGTTTAAATTGGTAAATTGCTAAGTTGTTTTTTTTATTGTCACATGTACCGAGGTACAGTGAAAAACTTTGTTTTGCATGCCATCCATACAGATCATTTCATCACATCAGTACATCGAGGTAGTACAAGGGAAAACAATAACAGAATGCAGAATAAAGTGTAACAGTTACAGAGAAAGTGCAGTGCAGGCAGACAATAAGGTGTAAGGCCGTGACAAGGTAGATTGTGAGGTCAAGAGTACATCTTATAGTTCAAGAGGTCCATCCAATAGTCTTATATGCTTCAGGTCAATGAAATTTCAGCAGAACTGAGAAAATTTAGAAATTAGAAATGTTTTAAGTGCAAGGAAGAGGGAAGAACAGAGAGATAAAGGAGAAACAAATCCACAGTGCTGGAATCGTGAGATAATCTTATTTCAGAGTTGTTAAAATTGAAAAGTAATTCTAATTTATTGTAGAATGGTGATTTAATGATTGTTTGATCATGTAAATGTGACCCATTATGCTGATACACCAGAGCACTGTGTCACACAATCATGGTTATTTGTTGGTTATTCATGAGGTTTGAAATGAGTTGGGCAGAAGGTCTCCAATGGAAGAGGGGAGAATGCTGGTAGGAGAGATATTCCAGGATACTCCACATCACAACCCCATAACCAGACGTACGTCAGCAGAGAAAATCCCTTGGAGTTTTCTTGCATGCAATGTTGCTTGGACAATATTATAAAAGAGTACAAGAAATAGAGTCATAGAGTCATACAGCACAGAACCAGCCCCTTTGGTCCACCTTGTGCATGTCAACCATCTACATTAATCCTATTTAGCAGCCCTTGGTCTGCAGCCTTCTATGCACTGGTGATTCAAGTGGTCAAGCAAATACTTCTTAAGTGTTGTGGGAGTCTCCGCCTCCACTCAGGCAGTGCGTTCCAGATCCCAACCACCTGCTGGGTGAAAATATTCTTCCTCAGATCCCCTCAAAGTCTCTTAACCTTTACCCTAAACCTATGCTCTCTAATTTTAGACATCTCGGCTCTGGGGAAAGGTTTTCTCGTTTCTACCCTCTCTATGCCCTCATAATTTTGTACACCTCCATCAGGTCCTCCCTCAGCCTCCTCTGCTCCAAGGAAAACAAACACAGCCGAGCCAGTCTCTCCTCATAACTGAAACACTCCATCCCAGGCAACATCCTGGTGAATCTCCTCTCCAGCCTCTCCAGTACAATCACATCTTTCCTACAGTGTAGTAACCTGAACTGTGCACTGTACTCCACCTATGATCGAACCAATGTTGTACCATAACCATAATATTCAACGCCCCAGCTAACGAATAGAATAGAAAAGAATAGGTTTGTGTCAAAGAATTCTAATTCTGTACTACAGAGTGATCAAATATTGCTTTGCACCTACAGTTCCACAGAAGATAAGAACAATAAATTGATATAATTGATATTGGAACTGACCCCTGTTGTTTTGATACTGGGAATATAAAATTGGGTAAGAACAAGTCATTCTGAATGCATTTGGAACAATTGGGGAATGTTAGTAATGGCAGATAAACAATTCCCGAAAGACTTTCCATCATCATGGGCGGCACGGTAGTGTAGCGGTTAGCACGACGCTGTTACAGTGCCAGTGATCGGGGTTCGATTCCCTTCACTGTCAGTAAGGAGTTTGTACGTTCTCCCGTGTCTGTGTGGGTTTCCTCCGGGTGCTCCGGTTTCCTCCCACATTCTAAAAGACGTACGGGTAGGTCAATTTGGGTTTAAAATGGCGGCGCGGACTCGTTGGGCCAGAAGGGCCTGTTACCACGCTGTAAATAAAAAATTTTTTTAAAAATTTTTAAAAATTTAGCATCGACAAAGTAAAAGTCAGAAGTGATGGAGCACTCTTCACTTGCCTGGATAATACAACCCCAACAACCTTCTTGAAGCTCAATACATTCAGGACATAGCAGCCTGCTCATTTGTCAAATCATCTACCACTCTAAGTATTCACCTGCTGCAATGTGTACCATGTGCAGAATACAAAGCACGAACTCACCAAGTCTTTAATCAGCACTCCCAAAACTAGAACCTCGACCACAAAGGACAAGGGCACCACCTGCAGATCCCCCTCCTTGTCTCACATTATCCTGTCTTGGAAATGCATCCATTATCATTGGATCAATATCTTGTAACTCCCCACCTAACAGTACTGTGGGAGTACCTTCATTAGAATGACTGCAGCAGCTCGAGAAGTTAGCTCACCACTATCTTCTCAAGAGTAGGGTTTGGCACCAAATGATGGCCTTTTCAATGGGATCCAGACGCTATACAAAAGGAAAGGAATTGAGGGCAGTAAGAGAAAACACAACACTCTGTATCGCTGCAGCAACACACAAAAAGCTGGAGGAACTCAGCGGGTCAGGCAGCATCTATGGAGGGAAACGGACAGTCAATGTTTCGGGTTGAGACCGTTCGTCAGGACTGGAAAGAAAGAGGGGAGATAGTATAAAAAAGTGGGGGGAAGTGGTGGAGCAAGAGCTGGCGGGTGAATGGTGGATTCAGGTGAGGGGGTGATAGGCAGATGAGGGAGGGGGGAGAGTGGGGATGATGTCAGAAGCTGGGAGGTGATAGGTGGAAGTGACAAAGGGCCGAAGAAGATAAAATCTGATAGGAAAGAACTGTGGACCGTGGAATAAAGGGAAGGAGGTGAGGAGGGGAATCGGAGGGAGGAATGTGTGGGTGGTGGGCAGATCTTGAGGGCAGGGGAGGAGAAAGAGAAGGGGTGATGGGAGTCACTGGGATAAGGGCAAAAAAGGGGACGGGGGGGGGGGAGTGCTTACCAGGAGTTGGAGAAATCGATGTTGATGCCGTCAGGTTGGAGACCACCAAGGCAGAATATAAGGTGCTGTTCCTCTAATCTGCACCTAGCCTCAACTCGGCAGTTGAGGAGACCGTGGACAGACATGTCGGTGTGGGAATAGGAAGTGGAATTAAAATGGCTGGGCACTGGGAGATCCCGGCTTGTCCGGCGGATGGAGCGAAGGTGCTCGATGAAGTGATTCCCCCAGTGGTCTCTGTATCACCGCAACATGTGCCATTTTGCAAGTCTATAGCTGTTAGAAATTGTTCAAAAATCTCAAATCTTCTGCAGTCACAATGAAATCAATGTCGTGAATTCCAGTCTTGCAATTCACAATGCGGTACAAGTTGTAAAGTAAATGTTGCAACTTTGTGATGAGCTACCGAATTTTACCTTAAGTGGTCCTTAAGTGCACATTTGAATAGATGTCATATTATGACCATGATGCTCCAAATGATTCTTATAATAATTCAGTGACTCATTATTTGAATGTTCCTTTTTAAAGCCTCAGGAACAATTAGCAGTGATAAAAGGAAGAAAATTAGTTTTAATCCCTAAATAATTCCTCAATAAATATATGGCACTGGGAGTATTGGCAAGAGTCACTGGGCAGTTGTGTGTAAAATTGAGAAGGTTATATTTCAAGATTCTCAATTACAAGTCTCCAGGATTTGGAAGTATAATTTATTAGAGTGATGCAATATTGTGGAGCTGAAGCTTGGTGGTTACTTGGATGAGATTTTAAATCATGAGACTTAATGTCCTATATTAAGATATGACATTTTTTAAATGGTGTTATCCACTGGACTTTTTAGCTCTTAAGTAGAATACCTCGTAATTCGGAATCAGGTTTATTATCACTATCTTATAGACCTGAAATTAGTTGTTTTGCAGCAACAGTACAATGCAAAGATATAAAATTACTTTAAGTTACAACATAAATAAATAGTGGAAAAATAGAATAATGAGGTAGTGTTCATGGGTTCATGGACCATTCAGAAATCTGATGGCGGAGGGGAAGAAGCTGTTTCTGAACCATTCAATCAATTTATACCCTCTGCAATGTATTTGGTTCTGGTTTCCTTCCCTCCATAAAAACTGTGATTGTATTTCAGCCAAGTAATCTTGCATGTCATACTTTGAACCGTTTCCCAGAGGTGCGATCAGATGCTACATAAACAAAAGTTAGTTTCTTTACAACCTAACCTGATCGACATGACCTGTTCTTTCTGACTTCATACAAGGGAGTAACATTTCCCTGTGTTAATGGTGAGCTTTTCTTAACACAATCATAGGTGGGGGGGGGAAAAAGGAGCTGGAGAACAGGAACCCGTCAAGAAAAATAAACAGAATTAATGCCAATGAACAGGTTTGTCGACCTACTTAAAATTCCTATCCTACAGCAACAGCACACCTCCGGATATTTTGTTGAAACAGGATTTTTTAAATCTATACATCCTTGAATAAAATTATAAATGTATAAAAAGCAATATCTCTCATTATATCATGCATGAGAGAATGCCAATACACATTAAAACACAAGTTCCTTTCTGCTTTATAACTTTGCCGTTAGAATTGCTTATCTGCCTGCTTTGAATGTTTGCATTCTCAAGGTTATTGAAACTAGAACATAATGCTCATAAATTAGTGTTCTTAACATTCTGTCATCCCCACAGATAATCTTCAGAAATCACTCTCAGGTTAGTCAATATGAGTCACACTTTAACACTCATGAGAAGTGCAAGATTAGTATATCAGAAGATATATCTTTTGTTCTTTGTTTGGTCACAGAAGAAGACCACTAAATCCAGAATAACTCTGGAAGAAAATGCTGGTTTCATTACTAATGATCATGAAACCACCAAACTGTTGTAAAAACTGATACATCGATGCCCTTTAGGTAATTCACCTTCCTCATTTTGCCTGGTCCGTTTGTGATTCTGCACCCAAGCCAATGTGGACAAAAGAACATATCAAAAAAGGAGCAGGAGTAGGCCACTCGGCCCCTCAAACCTGCCCCACCATTCAATATGTTCGTAGTTCATCTGCCCCAGGCCTTATCACCTTTACTGTGCCAGTTCCCAATAGCTGTCTATTCCCTGACTTTTCAAAAATGTGTCCACTTCCTCCTTAGATATCCTCAGATGGTCTAGCTCCACAAAACCCCAGGGAAGAGAGTTCCAGTGATTCACCAACCTCTACAAGAAAAAAAATTACATGCACTTCAATTTTAAATGTTCCAGAACAGCTACTTTCCTACTACCATCAGGTTCTTGAACCGACCTGCACAACCCTAACCCTACCTCGGCGAGGGAAAATTACAGACCTCTTGCACTACTATGGACTTGTCTCTGATTGTGTTTTTTTGCACTAATGTCCTGTTTTGTCTTTCTTTTCTCTTCACTCTTGCATAATTTATGTTTTGTGAGTCGTCTGAACATATGTTTCTGTGATGCTGCTGCAAGCAAGTTTTTCATTGTACCTGTACCTCACTGTACTTGTGCACATGACAATAAACTCGACTTGACTTGACTTGACTTGACTTGACTTAACATGACTGTCCCCCAATCTTGTAACTATGTCCCCTTGATGAGGATTCTCTCATTGATGGGAGCATCTTAACAACTATCCTGTTAAGCCCTCAAAGGATCATACATCTTTCAACAAAATCACCCTTCATTCTTCTAAACTTTTAAAGCTAGAAATAAGATAAATAGTGTTATCAAATGTTATCTAAGCTCCAATTATGTGGTTGTCTCTTACCTACTCTTAAGCTCTTTAGAACTCTGGTCAGACCACACTTGGAGTATTGTGTTCAGTTCTGGTCGCCTCATTATAGGAAGGATGTGGAAGCTTTAGAGAAGGTGCAGAGGAGATTTACCAGGATGCTGCCTGGATTGGAGAGCATGTCTTATGAGGATAGGTTGAGTGAGCTAGGGCTTTTCTCTTTAGAGAGAAGGGGGATGAGAGGTGACTTGATAGAGGTGTACAAGAGGCATAGATCGAGTGGACAGTCAGAGACTTTTTCCCAGGGTGACAATGGCTAACATGAGGGGACATAATTTTAAGATAATTGGAGGAAGATATAAGGGGGATGTCAGGGGTAAGTCTTTTATACAGAGGGTGGTGGGTGCGTGGAACGCATTGCCGGCAGAGGTTGTTGGGGCAGATACATTAGGGACATTTAAGAGACTCTTAGATAGCCACATGAATGATGGAGAAATGGGGGGCTATGTGGGAGGGAAGGGTTAGATAGATCTTAGAGCAGGATAAAATGTCGGCACAACATTGTGGGCCGAAGGGCCTGTACTGTGCTGTAATGTTCTATGTTCTATCCTCTGAAATGGTTTGACAACCTTTTAGTTCAAGGACAATCAAGATGAGTAATAAATTCCTGCCGTGACAGTGACTCCTACATTATGCAAAATGTATAATTACTTGTTTGCACTTCAACTTCAAGAATTGAGCCAGAATATGATTCTCAAAATTAGAACATAGAACAGTACAGACAGGAATGTGCCCTTTTGCCCACGATGTTGTGCCAAACTCATTAAGCTAATGGATGACTAATTAAACTAATCCATCTGCCTGCAGATGGTCCATATCCCTCCATTCTCTGCACATTTGTGTGTCTATCTAAGAGCCTCTTAAGCACTTCTATCAGTTCTGCTTTCACCACCACCCCTGGCAGTGCATTCCAGGCACCAACCACTCTGTGTAAGAAACTTGCCCCACACTTCTCCTTTGAACTTTCCCCTTCTTATATTTTGACCCTGGGTAAACGATACCGGCTGTCTACTCTATTTATGCCTCTCATAATTTTATAAACTTCTATCAGGTCTCCCCTCAGCCTCTGCCGCTCCAGAGAAAACAACTCTAGTTTGTCCACGCTTTCCTTATAGCACCTGCCCTCAAGTCCAGGCAGCATCCTGGTGAACCTCTTCTGCACCCTTTCTAAAGCCTCCACATCCTTCCTATAATGGGGCAACCAGAATTGAACGCGATACTCCAGCTTGCTGCATTTTTTATTGCAATCGCAATTTGTCAGATCTCTCATGACAATTAGATTAATTTAGTGCATATAGCCACCAGAAAGTCACTTAAACGCAGGAAAACAAGTACAACTTTGAGAGAATGCAGCAAATTTGGAAGGTAACAAACATGTGAAATGTGTCTGCAGTTGCGAACGTTTGGCTTCTTCACAGAAGAAATCAGCGGTCAGTGAAATAGTCCGATACATCCCAAATGTATCAAACCAATGGGTCGGTTTCAGTAAGTTCATTTAAAGCTACAAATAAGATCAATAATGTTATCCAGTGTTAGCCAACCTCGATCCTTTCTCACATTTATTCTTGGTAATTAATTTTGTTATTGACAAGTACTTGGTGTAAAGCTGGTGACCAACCAGCTTGAAATGAATATCACTTATGACATCAGAAAATATGCAGTTGACTCACAGCAGATCTCTGCACTAATTACATAGCACACAGCATCTAATATAAGATTTCTTTATCAGTCACATGTACATCGAAACACACAGTGAAATGCATCTTTTGCGTAGAGTGTGCTGGGGGCAGCCCGCAAGTGTCGCCACGCTTCCGGCGCCAACATAGCACGCCCACAACTTCCTAACCTGTATGTCTTTGGAATGTGGGAGAAAACCAGAGCACCCGGAGGAAACCCATGCAGACACGGGGAGAACATACAAACTCGTTATAGACAGCGGCGGGAATTGAACCCAGGTCGCTGGCGCTGTAATAGCATTATGCTAACCGCTACACTACCGTGCCTGCCAAGCATACACTGTCCAAAAATACTTTCAATATACGGATTATGTTAAAAACATGTTGAAAGGGTATGGTTACAATTTTGGTATGAAAAGTGGCCAAAAGAACTCAGTGATGTGTATGTATTTAATAATGCGTCATGTCTACAATAGATATAATCTTAAAAGTTTTCTCCATTAGAAATGTCTCAGTCCAGATCTGTAATATGAACTGACCAGAAAGCTTGCTGCACTTAAGTTATATCCTCCCACCACTGAGGACGCTGTAGTGTCTCAGTTTTACATCTCATAGTTTTTTTACAGCCTGCATCACAGATAACCTCTGAGGATTAATTTGGGCTGTGCACCATCACTTTTTAGATGCCTCACAACTAATGCTCGAAAATAAGGCCTGAGTTGTAACGACAAATTTCAGGGAACTGATTTGATGCTAACGTTGCCATTTTACAACCACATACCACAGCCAGTACCTTGCCTTAATCACGCTAAATTGAACACAATGTTTAATTGTATGAAGGGACCCACAAAAGTGCTACTTCCATGAAAGTCAAGAAACACTGCTGATGCTGTAAATTTCAGGTTCAAGTTTATTGTCATGGACAGACACACCCAGGGCATACGTGCCATGAAAATTAGCTTTATGTAGCAGCAGCACAATACATTACAAACATAACCTACATAAACCTAAATTAACACAAATTATACATAATCTGAAATGCTGGAAACACTCAAAAGGTCAGGCAGCATCTGTGGAAAGTGAAACTGAGTTAACATTTAAGGTTGAAGATCCTTTATCAGAGCAATGCTATTTAAAGGGATCATTAATAATTTACAAGTAAATAAGTCCCTTCAGGGGAGCCTCAGGCAAATCTAGGCCTTCAGGACCTGGTGTCACGTTGTATCCCTGCAAGGACAAGAGTAGAAGGCAAATAGGATCACCCGTACTCGCTGCAAGTTCCCTTCTAAGTCAGACCCTATCCTGAATTGGAATTATATTACAGTTTCTTCATCACCAACATCTCAATGGCAATTCAGGTTGACTAATAAATGTTGATCTTATAAATGTATGAAAAAAAAATCATCTTTCCCCTAGTTGAGTGACAATTGCAAGGTCACTGTTGGAATGGCAGAGTTAGAAGCAAAAATGCCAATCTCCTGAGAACGGGCAGCAATTTGTTCCATGGAGCATACAGTCTTCTGTTGCTAACCTCCCAATGTAGCATTGTAGCATTCCCACTGTTGCAGAACTGATTGATGGACAGCTGTCATACAGTTGGAGCCAGATGCACAATGGCAGCAGTCTGTGCTTCCCACGCTAGCAGTCTGAGCTTGCATTACAGCACCCAGACCTTTGATGGAAACTATTTGTGCTACAGCGAAACATATGAACATCAAGACTAGAAGCAGGAGTAGACCATGTGTTCCCTCAGGCCTGTGTCACCAGTCAGTAAACCGTGGCTGATCCTGTGTCACTTTTCTGCCCAATCCCAAATCTCTGATTCTCTTTGTATCCAAATATCCTCTGGCTCCATTCATGAAATACTCCAGATCTGAGCATCCACTAACCTCCGAGATCAACAGTTCCAAAGATTTACAAGTCCCACAAAAAAAAATCTCTCCTCATATTGGATGTTAATGGAGCTGTAATTATGTCCTGATTTTCATTCATTTCAACTGCAATAATTATGTCCATAGTTTCATGTCCTGACATTATGCCCCCAGTTCTATATCCTCCAGATAGATGGAACACCAGTCAACCCCTCTCAGAATCTAGAATGTTTCAATATAATCTCATCTTCTAAATTCCAGTGATAACAGGTCATTTTTAATTATTCTTTCTTTTCAGGCAAACTCCCCTTATTCCAGGAGTTGATCTAATTAAGCTAGGCTGCATTTACTCCAAGGTTAGCACTGTATATCCTCCTTTAGGCAGGTAGACCAAAACTACAGAGGATGTCAAATGAGGTCCCAACCAAACCCTTGGACAATTATGTGGACACAAGAGAGACTGCAGATGCTGGAAATCTGGAGCAACACACACAAACTGCTGGAGGAACTCGGCAGGTCAGGCAGCATCTGTGGAGGGAAATGGACTGTTGGCATTTCGGGTCGAGGATGAAGGGTTATGTTTAATTGTGTGAGGAAGGGTCTTGACCCAAAACGTCGACTATCCATTTCCCTCCATAGGTGCTGCCTGACCCGCTGAGTTCCTGCAGCATCTTTGTGTGTCGCTCCTTGTACAATTATAGCTAGATTTTCCTTTTGTTTTCTAATCCAAACCCTTTGGAATATGGACAACAAACCATTGCCTTCCTAATTACTTCCTGTATTTACATGTTTACTTTCTGCATGGACCGGTTAGACAAGACCCCTTGGCAAACCAACAACCAACGTTCACCAGCTTCTCAGGATTTTAACTTATTCTGTTTCCCTTGTACAGAACCTCACATTTACCCACTCAACTTAACCGGTTTCTGTCCCTTTGCTGCTACTTCACAACTCTCTCACTCACATTGCAGCGTACAGGCTGTCCCAGGGTAATGAACGGGATCCGCTTGACAGGCATCCATAAGTCGATTCTGTGCATAAGTCAGAAAATGCACAAAAATCACTCGATACGGTCACCACACCTCCACAGTATTGTAATGAACGGCATCAAAAGCACATAAGACTGATAAGAATGAACAATTGCTGAAAGTGGAGAGAGAGGAAACTAGTTCTGCCTGTCATAGGAATGATGTAAATATGTATGTCGGACTTTTGTATTAATCAGATCAGATATTTTTATTAGTCACATGTACATCGAAACACACAGTGAAATGCATCTTTCTTGCGTAGTGTTCTGGTGGCAGCCCGCAAGTGTCCGCCACGCTTCTGGCGCCAACATAGCATGGCTACAACTTACTAACCCGTACGTCTTTGGAATGTGGGAGGAAACCGGAGCACCCAGAGGAAACCCACGCAGACATGGGGAGAACGTATGAACTCCTTACAGACAGCGGCGGGAATTGAACCAGATCGCTGGCACTGTAATAGCATTACGCTAACCACTACACTACCGTGCCTGCCCATAATGTAATAATATAATAATACTATGGGAGCTCATTTGTATGTACAGATGTCCATAAGCCGGTGTTCTTAACCCAGGGATGGCCTATATCATCAACTTAAATAGATTGTTCTCTCCATTTTCATAGAGTCATCCAATACAGACACGTACCCTTCAGCCCACGGGTTCTGCACCTACTATCAGGCACTATTTACACTCATCCTACACTAATCCCATTTTATTCTCCACACATTCCCATCAACTCCTTTCTGATTTTACCACCTAGCCACATAGTAGGGATAATTTCCAGCAAAATGGGAGGAATTGGAGCGCCCAGGGTTATTCGTATAATTATGAACAGCTGTCATTCAGTACTGTTCCCATTGGCTTCCCAATAGTAGCAGACAAGCAAACAAAAAATGACCAGGTTTTCCCTACTCACAAATTTCCTGTCCTTTAACCAATCCTCCATCTATGCTGGATGTTATCCCTCACCCTGTTATGTAACAGTTTTGTTCCTCATCATGTGAAGATCCAGATATGCTGAATATATATATCACGTAACTCTGCTGATGATATCCTCAAAACAGTATCACATTTGTTAATGTGATACTGATGCAGGGTTTCTTAGAAGGTGTGTTAGTATGTGATTGAGAGCTCCTCTCTGTCAAATGTGGCACTAGGTTGTGAAAATCTTGCTCAGTTTCAGACAATTTTCGGGATGGGGGTGGACGGGTTTTGCAATGGAGACCAAAGATAAATGCTTCGTCTCAACATTTAGTTGGAGAACGTTGCTGCCCAGCCAGTTCTAGATGTCAGAGAGGTCTTCCTTCTGGTGTCTGGTCAGATCAACCTCTTCTTTCCCAACCTTATTTTTCCATTCACGTGTGTCGGGTATTTTTGGATTCCCTTTATGTTGCTGCTGATAGTTTCTGATGTTCTTTCTCTCTCTCTCTCTCTCTCTCTCTCTCTCTCTCTCTCTCTCTCTCACTTCCTTTTTTTCCTCTTTTCCTGTAATTTTCTGTAATCAGCTGAATTCTCACTTGTATTAACATCCTGGGATCTGCTCCACATCCTCTTTATTCCTCTGTTTTACTCTCCATATTTTCGCCCATCTCTGATTTATTTCCCCACCTTTCCTCCTTCAGTATACAGACCACAGCTGAAAGATCTCCACTTTAAGGGTTTCCGTTGTTCAATTAAAGTATTGACTCCAATTTACCCAAGCCAGATCCAATGGAATTGGCCCTTCTCCAATGAGCTCTTTTCCCTTGGACTTGGTTAGCCGAGCATAAGGGACGAGCCAGTTTATCCCTTCCGTATTCCATCCAGCACTACTTTGCTGCTTGCCACGTCCATTGATTTCTTTTTAAACTAAATGATGGTGTCAAATTAAGAAGTTAGGTAAAATTAAATGCAGAAGATATGACTTTAAAATGGGCATAAAAAGAGAAAATGCAGGTACGCTCGGCAGGTCAGACAACATCAGTGACAAGAGAAACAAATTGATAAATTGGTTTATTATTGCACATGTAACAAGGTACAGTGAAAAATCTTTGTTTTGCATGCCATTTCGTCACATCAGTGCATCGAGGCAGTACAAATAATAAACAATAATAAAGTGTTACAGTAACAGACAAAGTGCAGTGCAGGCAGACAATAAGGTGCAAGCCATGACAAGGTAGATTGTGAGGTCAAGAGTCCATCTTATCGCACTAGTGTACAGTTCAATAGTCATATAACAGCAGGATAGAAGCTGTCCTTGGGTCTGGTGGTACACCCTTTCAGCTTCAGTTAACGTTTCTGGTCAAAGACATTTGATTCTGAGGATGAGTCTTCAAGCAACCACAGTTTTTTAAAGTGAGTATTGAATTACTGATAAGATCAGTAATTACTCCTTAACCCCCAACTCCTCTTCATCTCAAAAATGATATTCTGCAAACTATACTGAAAATATGCATGGATTGACTACAGAAATCAGCACAATAAAATGTGTTAGGCTGTCCAAATATAAGATCACAGTGAAAATGCAACCATATTCAGTACTTTCCTGAGAAGGATGAAACTTTAATTGTACATTGCTGTTTTACTTATTGCTTATTGATAATTCCATCCCAAGTTCCTTGAAGGTTGTATCTCCTTTGAATTGCTTTCTCTGTCACCAAAAGCAGATATGCAGAATAATTCATTTGTGTACACATTTACTTATTGGTATTAACCTCCAAGGATCAACCGTACAAGGCATGCATGTCAAGTGCTGTGGAAAACTTTTCACCAGCAACTCACTCTTGTGCATCTCACAGTCAACCAATGGTAATACAGATACTTTTAGCTCAGAATAGTTGGGTGCAGAAGGTGTAGATGATATTTTGCTTTGCATAGCAGGGGTGAAACCTATATGTGTTTCCATAGAAACACACGTATGTATTCCACCTGCACTGTACTTTCTCTGTAACTGTAACACTATATTCTGCACTCTGTTATTGCTTTTCTCTTTGTAGTACCTTGATGTACTTATATTTGGAATAATCTAGTAGAAACAAAGGACTGCAGATGCTGGAATCTAGATGAAAAACACTATGATGCTGGAGGAACTCAGCAGGCCAGGCAGCATCCGTGGAGAAAGCAGGCGGTCAACATTCGGGTCAGGACCCTTCTTCAGGAAGAAACGTTGACCGCCTGCTTTTCTCCACGGATGCTGCCTGGCCTGCTGAGTTCCTCCAGCATCATAGTGTTGGGATAATCTATATGGGTGGCATGCAAAACAAAGATTTTCACGGTATCTCAGTACATGTGACAATAATAGTTACTTGTACTTAAGCCACCTGCAAAACCTTCAATCCGTAAGTGGAAATCAGTCCTTAATTTTTGCAAAACTTCCTTAGATTAAAATAAACTTGGTTAACTGGCAGGAGCTGCATCTTTGGTACTGTACTTAGAATTTAGATTAATTACAATAATCATTTAGCTTACTGAGTCACCTTGGCAATTATGATGTAGGACTCTTCCTTTGTGGTTTTATCCCAAATTCTCTACGATTCCCATGAAGGAGAACCCATTATTTGAAATTTAGGACATACATGCTTTGGGATATTGGGAATTAAAGAACGTTCATTCTACATTCAGCATTAATATTGTGATAATATTCGTCATTCCATTGTAAAACCTATTGTTAATAAGAATATAATGTCTGTCTTTCACTACATAATGTATATAAGGTGCCATAGAGTGAATATATTTTCATGGCGTAGAGGCTTAAATAGTTTATGTGCTTTCATTCTCCTGTCTGTAGCTACTGAATTTAAAAATTGTAATCAGTCATCCCAATGTGCTCTAAGTTCCCAGAGCAAAAAACAAGCTGCTGGGGGAGCTCAGCAAGTCAGGCAGCATCCAAAAGTTTTGAGTTGGGACCCCTGCATCAGGACAGAGAGTGCGAAGAGGGAGCTAGCCAGTATAGTACTAGGGCGGCACGGTAACATAGCGGTTAGCTTAATGCTATTACAGCACCAGCGATCAGGGTTCAATTCCCGCCACTGTCTGTAAAGAGTTTGTACGTTCTCCCCGTGTTCTGCGTGGGTTTCCTCCGGGTGCTCCGGTTTCCTCCCACATTCCAAAGATGTACGGGTTAGCAGGTTTAACACGGTGTAATTGGGCGGCACGGGCTCGTTGGGCCGGAAGGGCCTGCTACCATGCTGTATGAATAAAGTTTTAAAAAATAAATTTTAAAGGAGGCCAGGCAGGGGCAGGTGAAGGGAGAGCGGTGAGGCAGGAGCTGGCAGGCGATTGGTGGATCCAGGTGGTGAGGGGTTAATGGGCAGATGGAGACACAAGAAATTCTGTGGAAATGCTGGAATCTGGAGCAAGACACAAAAAGTGCTGGAGGAACTCAGCAGGTCAGGCAGCATCCATGGAGGGAAATAAACAGTCGCCGTTTCAGGCCGAGACCCTTCGTCAGGACTGGAAAGGAAGAGGGCAGGAGCCAGAATAAGAAGCTGGGGGGGAGGGGGAAGAGCACACGCAGGCAGTGGACAGGTGAGTTCAGGTGATAGGTGAGTCCAGGTGAGAGGGGGAAGGTAGGTGGGTGGGGGAGGGGAGAAGATGTAGTAAACTGAGAGGTGACAGGTTAGAAGAGACAAGGGCTGAAGGAGGAGGAATCCGGTAGGAGAGGGCAGTGGACTGTGGAATAAAGGGTGGGGGAGGGGAGGAGAGGAGGTGGGCAGCTCATCAAGGCGGGGGAAGGGAGCCACAGGAATAAGGGAAGACAAAGGAGTTGGGGGGGGGGGGGGTGGTGGTGGGATTACCAGAAGTTAGAGGACTCAATATTGAGGCCGTCAGGTTGGAGACTCTCAAGGTGGAATATGATGTGTTGTTCCTCCAACCTGCGTCTGGCCTCAACGTGGCAGTAGAGGAGGCCAGGTGGGGGAGGGAAGAGTGGAGATAGTGACAGAGGCTGGGAGGTGACAACAGAGAGCTGCAGACGATGGAATCTGATAAGAAAAGTGGAACCAGATAAGGGAGGGATGGTGAGCACATGGGGACGGTGAGAGGAAAGGGACAGATCTCTAAATTCTCAACTGAAGCAGATGTGAATCAATGGCAAGTCATTTTAGTTAATGCTGTTGAAGAAAATACATCTGCAAAAAACACACAGGGAGAAAAGATAAGAATAATGATAACTAAACACTCCGGATTGTTAGAGGACCAGCAGTGTGCAAAGCACTTCTCCTTCTGAAACTTACTTATTTTGCAATGCAAATTACAAATTTTGTACTGTAATGCAGAATATTTATTTTGTAATGCAAATGATGTTGTCCAAAATTTTAGCATTTGTAAATTTCATGTGGAGTCAATCACATGACTACAGCACTCAAGCCTGTCATTTTTGTTTAACGTCATAGGTGTATGGTATGCTTGCCTCTGTTAGTTGAGGCATTGAGTCCAAGAGTCAGGACATTATGTTGCAGCTTTATAAAACTCTGGTCAGGCTGCATCTGGAATATTGCATTCAATTCTGGTCGCCCCATTAGAGGAAGGATCTGGAGATTTTGGAGAGGGTGCAGAAGAGGTTTACCAGGATGCTGCCTGGATTAGAGGACATGCACTATAGGGAGAGGTTGGACAAACTTGGGTTGTTTTCTTTGGAATGGTGGAGGTTGGGAGGAGACCAGATTTTTTTTTACAAAATAAACTTTATTCATAATAAAAGACAAACTATATACAATTACAAAACAGTGCAAACCTTTACATTCTTGTACAAATCATTCATTAGTGTTACCTTTTGTATATAGAAAAACAGCACCAATGCCACACGTGTGGCTCCCTGGAAGCTACCCGGTCCCGTATTTACAATATTTAGGGGCTTTCTCCCTGTCCCTGCCCCTCCCTCTCCAGTGGCAGAAGAACCCTAAACTGTAGTCCTTCCCCACCGAGCCTTTGCGTTGGCTGCGCCCAGCTCCAGATAGAAGTTTATAAAATTATGAGAGGCATAGATAGACAGCCAGTATCTTTATCCCAGGGTTGAAATGTCTAATACTAGAGGGCATGCATTGAAGGTGAGAGGGTGAAAGTTTAAAGGAGACGTGTGGGGCAAGTTTTGTACACAGAGAGCGGTGAGTGCCTGGAATGCACTGCCAGGGGTGGTGGTGGAGGCAGATACGACAGAGAGAGTCAAGAGGCTCTTAGATAGACACATAAATATACAAAGAATGGAGGGATGTGGACCATGTGCAGGCAGAATAGATTAGTTTAATGAGTTGCATTGGCTTAATTAGTTCTGCACAATATTATGGGCCAAAGGACCCGTTCCTATATGTTCTATGTTCTGCGTAGTAGAATCACACATCTCTTTATTGCCTTTTTCCTCATTCCACTATTTCGTACCATGCGGCACCCTCACACAAAAAGAAAAATAGAAACAGGCACTGGAGCAACCAAAAGGATAAGCTGAGAGGAGAAAGGATGGGGGGAAGCAGAAGAACAAAGGGAGAAACAGAATAATCAGGAACATAGAAGCAGCAGAGGTATGAAAGACGGCAACGTTCAGAAATCTTACCTCTATCATCTTCCTGACAACAGTTTTCCATCATAAAAACACATCTACATTTAAAATGGAAATGCAATGAGGAACATTGTGGTGTTAGAGCATGGAAGGTTTACAAGTGGGAAATTTTATTTAATTATTTTTGGGATCTGGTTATCGCTGGCAAGGTGGGCATTTATTGCCCATGCATAACCATCCTTGGAAAGTTGGCGGTGAGTCACCATTTTGAACCTTCTGATCCTTCTAATGAGAGTCCTGCTGGATAGAGGATTCCAGGTTTTAGACCCAGCAGTGATGAAGGACGACCAAGTTAGGTGGGAACCCGGAGATCCCAGGCATCTACAACTGTTCTCCTTCTTAGTGGTTGAGGTTATGGGTTGTGTGTTGGAGTAGCTCGAACAAGTAACTGCTGTGTATTTTATAGATGGTAAACACTGCAGCCACTGTGCACTGGTGGTTCAGGATATGAACAGTTGAAGTGATGGGTGGAGTGCCAATTAAACAGGCTGCTTTTTCTAGCCAGTGTCAAGCTTCTTGAGTGACTTGTAACTTGCAACTGATGGAAAGAGTTTGAGGTGTCTGGTGGTGACTCAGTCACATGGGATACTTAGTCTCTGACCCACTCTGGCCGCAGTATTTCAGTGACTAGTCCAGTTGAGTCCCTGGTCGATGATGACACCTAGGACATTAAGGGTGGGGGGACTCAATGAGGGTCGTGTCAGTGAACATCAGTGGTAGGTGTTGTTGGAAATGATCATTGCCTCGCATATTTGCAGTGTGAATATTACTTTTCACTCATCACCACAAGTCTGAATTTTATCTAGTTCTTGCTGTATCCAAGCATGGATTGGTCCATTTACTGAGGAGTTGCAAAGGGAATTGAACATAGTGCATCCATCAGTGGCCGTCCCTGCTTCTGACCTTATGATGGCAGGAAGGTCGTTGATTAGACAGTAAGGCCAAGGACACTGCCCTGAGCTCCTGCAGCAATGTCCTGGGGCTGAGATTGACTTCTAACAACCACAACCATTGGAGTCATGCAAGATTTGACTCTAACCATCGGAGTGTTTCTCCTTGACGGGTATTGAGTTCAATTTTACAAGGGCTCCTCGAAGCCACACTCAGTCAAATGCTACCTTGGTCTCAAGGGTTGTCACTGTTCGCTCACCTCTGGAGTTCAGCTCTTTGGTCCATGTTTGGATCCAAGGCTATGATAAGGTCTGGAGCCAAGTGCTCCTGGCAAAACCTAAAATGGGTGCAGGTGAATGGCCTATTGGTGAGTAAATGCTGCTTGATAGCACTGTCAACAATATAGTGTCATAGCATCATACAGCATGGAAACAGTCCCTTCAGCCCATTGAGTCCATGCTATCAAGTGCCCATTTACATTATTTTATTCTCCCCACATTCTCTTCAACTCCCCCAACTTCCACTGTTCACCATCACACCAGGGTCAATTTACAGTGTCCAATTAACCCACCAACCCACACATCTAGGGATATGGAAGGAAACCAGAGCACCAGGGGGAAACCTATGCTGTCACAGGGAGAACATGCAAACTCCACACAGACAGCACCCAAGGTCAGGATTGAACCTGGGTTGCTAGAGCTGTGAGGCAACAACTCCTCTAGCTGTGCTACTGTGCCCCCGGCACATCATCCATCCCGACTCTAATGATGGTTGAGAGTAGGCTGATTGTGTTGGAGCTGCATTCGTCCAAGCCAGTGGATTCCATCACCATCCTGACTTGTAGCATGTAGATAATGGGAAGTTTTAAGGGCACCAAGAAAAGAGTCATGTGCAGCCTCCGACCTGTTCTGACACCTCAGCATCTATGTGACAGGTTCAGTTGAGTTTCTGGTCGGTGGGTGGGCAGTAATTGGCCAGAATTACTTCTGGAGGAGTTGGGTTAAATTACTCACAACTCACTAGGCGGGCACGGTAGTGTAGCAGTTAGCATAACGCTATTACAGCACCAGTGACCTGGGTTCAATTCCAGCCGTTGTCTGTAAGGAGTTTGTACCTTCTCCCCACGTCTGCGTGGGTTTCCTCCGGGTGCTCCGGTTTCCTCCCACGTTCCAAAGACGTACGAGTTAGGAAGTTGTGGGCGTGCTATTTTGGCGCTGGAAGTGTGGTGATACTTGTAGGCTGTCCTAGAACACTCTACGCAAAAGATGCATTTCATTGTGTGTTTCAATGCACATGTGACTAGTAAAGATATCTCTCTCTCTAATCGAAATGAACCTGATTTCTGCTCTAGCTCAATCCCTCAAATTTAGCGGCACAGGGAATTATATCATTTCAACACAAGCCAATACTAAAGGCATGAATTAATACATATGGAGACAAAGTCAAATTGTTTAACCAGTTTATTATTTCGTCTTTCAATTCCAATCTCTTTCTGCACCGGTAGGTTTCAGGTGCTTTGGGGCATTTAGCATTTGGAATTTGCTCTATGTTATTATATGTTTGCAAGGTGACTCTCTAAACTAAGCAATCTGTCCTTCAATAGTAACCCAGTTCTGATTGGTCACTTGAAGGGCTGAGACACAGTGATGTTAAAAATGAACTGGACCCAAATAGTCCCTGGATGTAGCAACAGATCTGAACCATCAGAAAAACTCATCAGAATTTAACCTTTGATGATGAACTATCTCTGTGAAAAAAAAGGTGTGAGATTAGAAAGAACAAATAAAATACAGCAATAATCTTATCTTAATGGTCTCTTCAAAGAGGTTTAAGGCTGAATTGGAGATCCACATACAACTTGGGTCATTAGAATGTGCCAAAATCTCAGTTTGGGAAAAATACTTGGTGAAGTTTTGCAGGGAACTCGGGGTGGTAGTGGTAAACACAGCCATGCTGGGAATAGGCAACAATCCCTGCCCTGTGACATCTGCAAAACTTTGACAGCTGGTTAAGTAGCGTGCCTTAGCTTAGCTCCCTGTCAAACCCATCAAATACTTAGAATGACTCTGACATACAGAATCATACAAAAACATTTAAAAACTATTAGAAGTCGATGAAACATTAAGTTAACAAAAATGCATTAAAACACTTACCTGAGTTCAATCAATTCAAAGAAATTAAAATTAGTTAATACCTTTGCCTCACAGTTGTTCCTCTCCATTGAAGCAAATGGACTCAATTGCTCTTATTTGCTCTTCTGTTTTTAGTTTGATGGCTGCTTCAGAAGCAGATTAATTAAGACCCAAAGCAAAATAGTGCAGATTCCAGAAATCTAAAATATAAACAGAAAATTCTGGAAATACTCAGCAGGTCATGCAGCATCTGTAGAGAGAGAAGCATCTTAGGCGAAGACCTTCCAACTGCAAGGCATTTCATTCCCTGATCATGCAATGACCTGTAACTGAATTAGAAGATGGTATTGGTTATTGTTTGATACTCAGGCAATGAACAAAATCATCTTCTCGCATCAACAGCGACAATGCCTTCAGATTAAGACAGTCTGCTATTCTCCCAGTCTTTGGGCCAACATGCACCCCCAGTCTGTTAGACTCCAGTCTGAAGCCACTGCATGAGGTGTGTGCCTACAGCACAGCATTGCTGTCACCTGCAACAACACCAAGCAAATCATCAGAACCAAAATCAGATTCATTATCACTGACTTACATGAGGTGAACTTTGTTGTTTTGCAGCAGCAGTACAGTGCAAAGACATAAAATTACTATAAATTACAGAAATAAATAGTGCAAAGGAATAATGAGGAATAACGAGGTAGTGTTCATGGGTTCATGGACCGTTGAGAAATCTGATGGCGGAGGGGAAGAAGCTGTTGCTAAATCATTGAGTGTGGGTCATCAGGCTCCTGTACCTCCTCCCCAGTGGTAGTAATGAGAAGAGGGCATGTCCCGGATGGTGAGGGTCCTTAGTAATGGATGCCGCCTTCTTGAGGCACCGCCTCATGAAGATGTTCTTGATGGTGGAGGGGGTTGTGCCCATGATGGAACTTATAAAGCCCCTTGCAGTACATGGAAGAAGCCTTGCAGTGCTCATTATAAAGGCTCTCCAACTTCATGGCCATGTGCTGCAGGGATTCAGCCCTCACCAACCATCGAGGAATGGAGATTCTGAACATTAAATGAAACTATTTAAAACAAATGAAATGTTTCTCTGGCAATTGTGCTCTTCCTTGATTTGCACTTTGTCATAAAACCCCAAGAAAGGATGCTCACCACTTCAAGCAGTGTCTGTGTGTGCTAGGCTCAGTATTAATCGTGAAGCACAATGTGATAAGATGTTGCAGTAAATTTGTCTGAATTAAAGTTAGGAAAGAAGCTAAGAACTCTTTTGTCTTATCTCTTCAAAGATCTGACATGGAACAAGACATCTCTAAATCAGTTGAGGAAGATCTTGCAGAAGCCATACAAGAAATAACACCACAAGAAGAAACGCTGCTAAATTCAGGTGTATTAAAGTCAAAACACTGTATAAGTACATGTTGCAGCTACAGGTTAAAAGGGGTTCTGTTTCTCTGACCTGGAAGTATTTTAGGAACATTGGCCGTACATCAGTCTGATTGTAATAATGATGAGAAGGGAATATATTGACTTAGCTTCAGCTGTCTAAGTGATGGTGGCACCATTTTCAATTTCAGGGCACAGAAATATATTTGCATTAACGATACACTTGACTCATGTACTGAGAAGTGTGAGCATGGTGACTACAAGTAACTCACCCATTGATGGTTCCCCCACTCCTGTGGAGAAGCACATGCCTTCACTCAACAAGACACATTTTGGTTTAGTTGAGATTAAGGACGTCCCGTGTGAGAGATCGTACATGTGCTCTTCCATTTGCTGGTGCATTGGAATGCTTCACCATTGCTTTGCCTTCCCTTTTCTTTATGTTCCAGCTCGACATGATATTAGACCATTAGATATAGGAGTAGAATTAGGCCATTCGGCCCATCGAGTCTGCTCTGCCTTTCAATCATGGACTGATTTTCTTTTCCAGCCCCACTCTCCTGCCTTCTCCCTACAACCCATAATCCCTTACCAATCAAGAACCTATCAATCACTGCCTTAAATACACCCAATGACTTGGCCTCCACAGCCCTCTGTGGCTATGAATTCCACAGATCCATCCCCCGCTAGCTGAAGGAATTCCTCCTCATCTCAGTTGTAAAAGGACATCCCTTTATTCTGAGGCTGTGTCCTCGGATCCTAGACTCTCCCACTGATGGAAACATCCTCTCCACGTCTGCTCTGTCCGAGCTTTTCAGTATTTGTTAGGTCTCAATGAGGTCCCCCCACTCTCATCCTTCTGAACTCCATCGAGTACAGGCCCAGAGCCATTAAATGCTCCTCTTCTACAACTTTTTTCCAACTCTACTTCTTGCACGATGATCTGCCATTGAATGAATATTGAGAATCTAGACCAAGCAGGGTCCTCATATAAAGAAGGTTGAGAGGAGAGGGAAACAACTAAATCAAGGACACAAATGTAGCGCAAGAAAATTATTGTTAGAGTGTTTTAATTCTGCATTATTTAGAGATAACCGCCAAGCTAAGGCAATTTTGGAGTCTGTTACATTGGATGGATTGGAGTTAAAATGTTCCTCTGCAAGTCAGGTTGAGATGGTATAAAATATGAAACTGAAACACTATAGCACGGACACAGAACGTAGTTAACATAGAACACAAACACAGAACAGTACAGTACAGGAACAGGCCCTTCAGCCCACACTGTTGTGCTGAACTAATTAAGGTAATGACGCCCAATTAAACTAATCCCTTCTGCCTGCACATGGTCCATATCCCATTCTCCGCATATTCATGTGCCGAAGAGCCTCTTAAGCACCTTTAGTTAAATTGGTGCGACAAGTTTACGTAGGTGGTTTCAATTATAAGTGCGGTGAGAATTTGTGTTGGGAAAACGTGACAAAACCATGGCAACAGGAAGTAAAGTTTACTAGACAGGAGACATTGTGTAGATGGAAGAAGTTTGATACGTGACAGATCTTTTGTCAGGTTCCACCCATGAAATTGACTTGTCCTTCCGTTGTTTTTTTCACAATGTTAGAACATAGCACAGTACAGCACAGATACAGGCCCTTCGGCCCACAATGTCAGTGCCAACCATGATGCCAAATTAAACTAATCCCATCTGCCTGCACGTGATCCACACCCCTCCATCCCCTGCCTGTTCACGTGTCTGTCTAAATGCTTTTTAGACACTGCTATCGTATCGGCCACTGAACAGCTCATTATCTCTTTCTCACATTAGTGTCTCTCCCATTTCCCTTTTCCACACACAGTCCCAGTGCTACCATTGTGCAAGTGGACAGGTGAAATGATTATAATGAAGTGTAGGTTCACATAGGAAGGGCTCAGCACAGAGCTTCCTGAAGTATGTAACCATTCACTCTTTCACTACAGATGTTCCTAGTTTGAAGACAAGTAAAAAGATCAGTGAAAAATTAGATGTAAGTGATCTTTCATATACTTAAAGAATGTTTTTTGGTGCACTGAATTACATCAGTGGGCATTTGAGCAAAATGGTTATGTATTGACAAGCAGGATTTACTTCCATGGTCACCACAACCCCTATTACATACCCTTATGTTCCCTCTCAATGCCCGTCCCAAATCATCCAAAATTCCCGCCAATTCCCCTATCGCTGACCCTGACTACTTACCCCTGGCCCCCAAGACCAACCTGCACACCGTCCTCCCAACCCCCAACGCCTGTTCCCACCAGCAACGCAAAAAGCGCTAGAATAACTCAGCAAGTCCGGCAGAATCTATGGAGGGAAATGGACTGTCCATTTCCCTCCATAGATGCTGCCTGGCCCCCTGAGTTCCTCCAGCGATTTTTGTGTTGCTCCAGATCCCAGCCTCTGCAGTCTCTCGTGTCACCAATTCCCACCATCTCCTCTCAATCGCTTTCAACAATCTTCCCACCGTAACCAAAACCTACAATCCCTCCCAAACATTCCTCTCAACCTTCCAACTCTCCTCTATGCATCATCTCTCTTTCCCTTCCCTAGATCACTGCCCCTCTCCATATCCCCTGTTATATCTACCTCCAAAAACCATAAAGCCTACTGAACCATGGCTATAGTTTTATCTTGTGTAGTCACACTCCTGCTCAACTTCCCCCCTTCCCCTCCCCTTCCTCCCACCCCCAACACATGCAGCCTATGAATCCAATAAGGAATTCCAGAGAAACTTCTCTACAGCTAATGCCAGACTCCTCTGCTGCACTGGGAGAGGAGACTATAGATGCTGATCAGGGACATTTCTCTGGTCACTGACTTCTTCCTCCTGCTCCTCCTGTTCTTGCCATGGTCCTCGGAATCTGGGTCACCTTGCTCTTTCCTGCAGCATCATCTGTTGTCCATGCCTTGCCAGATTGTGAAGCTGAAGGTTAATGAAGTCTCCGCACCTACGTGGCTTCCACCACAAAGAACCCTGGACTGATGCCGACAACAGGATCTCAATTTGTGAAGGCAGTTGGTGATCCCGGTATCTGTATGGCTTGGGGAGTATCTGTGGCCAGCTGCTGTGGTTGGAGAATGTGTCAGTACCATGTTCCCCAGATCCACCCCGCCAGACAGTGCCAGCCATTGTAAATGTCCGGCAGTGCAGACTCCCTCAGGTTGAGGTAGACATCTATTCTTCAGGGAAACATGGCATTAACCATGAGGAAATTCTTCTCATGGTCCACAACCACCTACACATTGAGTGGGTGGAAGCCTTTCCCATTGTCAAGAAGGTCCGGGTAATTAAGGTGTCCATGAGTGCACTTAATGGATGCCAGCATTGATAGGAAGCCAACAAAGGTGGCAAATCCCAGTGCCCGAGATGTCATCTGCTCCACACTGATAGCAAAGAAGATCAAATCACTGTCAAAACAACCTCAATCTTCATGGAGAAGACAGTCATGACACCAGAACATGGCCAAAGATCTTTCTTCCATGTGTTGCATATCTCAGTGAAGACAGCCTTGGAAAACCTGAGCATTGTTCATCAGAGAAGACCAGATGGTATGGGACTAGCTTCTTGGCTGATGGGCTTATGTTTGCCTCCTGCCCTGAAGTTCCTGAGCCAACTGGAGTGGTCAGCCATGGCTATAATGGTGCTTCCGGTGCAGTCACCACCCAGGCTTCAGATGAATGAGTAACTCAACATCTAAATGCTGGAGAAAGCACTCCCAGTCTGTGGACTTTGGCTGGTCTTTGAGCTGCCTGAAGCCAGTTTTGAAGCTACCTTGTCAGGTGCCCCTGTGTCAGCAGAGAGCCCTTATAAGCTGCAAAACAACAATAAACTAGCACAATGTGTTCCTATTTTTACTGAGACTTCTCCACCACAGATATGGTGTACACCTGATGCCAGAGAAATGTTAGGTGAACAGCATGTTGAAGTGTCCAGTCCAATTTTGCATCTAGTGTGATTCCACCCTGTCTGGTCTATTTTGAGTAAAATTGGAATTGCATCACAAACGTGTTAAAAGGACAGGCACTGTGCCATCCAACTTCTATGCCCTTGTAATCTTGTGTGTTCACAAGTCTATTTTCATGGAGACGCAAAAAACTGAAGATGCTGGAATCTGGAGCAACAAACAATCTGCCGGAGGAACTCAGCAGGTCGAGCAGCATCAGCCAGAAGAATTGTCGGTGTTTCAGGTTGAAACCCTGCAGGACCTGTGTTCCTTCGGCAGATTGTTTGTTGCTGTATTTTCTTGTATACGATGAGGGCAATAAACAGATGTGTTGGGATAAGGTCAGGTGTTCTCAGAACCTTAGAGAAGGTTACTGGCATTGGCCTTGAGAATGAACATCAAAAACCAATCACCCCGAGCTTATAACAGCTGAGCCTCAACCCATCCTCAACGCACATTCAGTTCCAACAAGAATCACTACATAATGGTCAGGAGAACTCTGTCTGAGTTTCTCATCCCTCTCCTAAGGACACAGTGGGCTACTGTAATACACCTGCTATCACCTGGCTCAGATTAGCTAATTCTGAGTATTGACTGTGGGACCTTCTACTTCTGTATGTCATAGAGTCATACAGCATGGAAACAGGCCCTTCAACCCAACTCGTTCATGCTAACTGTGTTACCCAGCAAGCTAGTCCTGTCTGCTTATGTTTGGCCCATAGCCCTCTAAACCTCTCCTATCCACGTACTTATCTAGATGGCTTTTAAGTGTTGTTAATATCCCCACCTCAACCACTCTCTGGCTCTACAGCTCTACAATCTAGTGAAATTATTAAGTAAATGATAGAGTTAGTTTCGCAGTAAGAAATCTTAACCCAGATTTATTTTGCCTGTTAAAGAAAGTAATATCTTCTGCTTTATAAAGGATGAATTGAAAACTAATTCAGGTGGTTCTGAGACTTTGATTTAAGTGCTCATAAGACCTCAGATTTAGTGAGGTCCTTGTTTTTAAAATAGAGAGAGTATCTATAAAACATAAACAGCAAATTATTTTTACAGAAACTAGGCTGAAGAACAGGAGTTTGCTTGTAGTATATGGAAAAAGAAATGAGCTATTCTGGAATTTGGAAACAAGTATTCCTCTCAAAGAACTAAATAATAAAAGGACACCAAATAATCAAAGAAATGTAAGGATCATAGGGAGCCTATTCTTCCCACTCCAACCGTTCCTTTTGGAAAAGCTACTTTGGCTAATCCCAATCCCATTTCCCAATTTGATCTTGGAGGTTGGTAGCTTAGAGCACATTAAGTGCTTATCGAGAAATGAAGTCAGGTATCTACCGCCACCATCCTATGGAGCAGTGAGTTCTGAACTTCAACCATTGCCCTCTAATCCTTCTACCAGTTATGGTAGTTCTTTGCCTCATTGCATTGACCTCTCTACTAAGGGAGACAGGTAACTCCTATGCATCCTTTCTGGGAGTCATAGTTGAGTCATCGTCATACAGCACAGAAACAGGCCCTTCGGCCCACCTATTCCATGCTGACCACTGGCCACCCATTTACAGTGACCCTACAATATTTTATTCTCTCCACATTCTCATGAACTCCACCCAGATTCTACCACCCACCTACACACTGGTAACAATTTACAGTGTCCAATAAACCGATGAACCCGCGTGCCTTTGGGATGTGGGAGGAAACCAGAGCACCCCAGGGGAAACTCATGCAATCACAGGGAGAACGTGCAAACTCCACATAGGCAGCACCTGAGATCAGGATTGAACTCGGCTATCTGGAGCTACTAGTTGTACAGCCTCCTGCTATGCCCTAACTAGAGCTTAACAATTATTAATAAAATACATAAAATAATTTAAAAAGTGTAGGAGATTAACTTTAATTCAATCGGTGGGTTCAGTTCAGCTAATTGATTTACATTCTGCTTTATTTTGCCTTCCACTTAAGTCAACAGAGACAAAGTGAGTACAAAACCCAAATCTGCTTATGTACCATCAGGGGTCAAGATCAAATTACCTCCCAATATTAATGGAAGATTATATTAAGAAATTAAACATGGAGCAATAATAATAAAAACATTAAAATTAAACAACCATTAAATTGGAATTATTTTAAGGAATGTAATAGAAATGTGTAGGTTCATCATCATGATGAATTGATAAATGAAAAATGAGCTTGTTGAGTCAAAAGGTATTCCAACAACAGTAGCATTTAAATAGTGCCTTTAACATGGTAAGGCGCTTCCCAGGAGTGGTATCAAACTAAATATGGCACTAAGTCATACAATATTAGTAGGGTGAATGAGATAGGTTTTAAGGAATGCCTTAAAGGAGGAAAAAGAGACAGAAGGACTTAGGGTTAATATAACTGAAGACAGGTCAAATGTTGATGGAGCATTTAAAATTGGGGATAGAATGAGAGGACCATCATTACCTCAGGTTACAATTTGCATGTCCCCTCATTTTGGAGGGAAATGGATCAATGTTCCATTCCTGCTGGATTACCAAAGGAGAAAAATCGCAAATGTTGTGACAAAAAGCTTTGTCCTCTGACATTCAGCACATTCTTTAAATCTATTAACATTGAAGTGGCAGGACTTAAATTTAAACCTTCCTTCCCCAGTTTGATAATGCCAAGAAAGAGTCATAGCATGGAAACAGGTCCTTCGGCCCAACTTGTCCAAGCTGACCTACGCTGGTCCCATTTGCCTACACTTGGCCCATATCCCTCTACACCTTTCCTATGCATGTACCTGGCCAAAAATCTTTTAAGCGTTGTAATTGTACCCGTCTCTACCACTTCCTCTGACAGCTCGTTCCATATACCCACCACCCTGTAAAAGTTGCCCCTCAGGTCCCCTTTAAATCTTCTTAAATTAAATCTTTTTAAATTAAGATCAATAATTGCAGCTCGCAAATCCGGCATCACTCTTCTGCTCTCCTTCAACACCTTGCCTCTCTCTCCAGTATAAGAGGTACAGACAACTTTTACATGTGATAAGAAGTTCTATTGAGACGGTAAAATTCACTTCTGTGCATTTTTCAGGACACAGAGAAGGAGAAAGATGAATTACAAATTGAGGAGGTGAAGGCAGAAAGATCGAAGGATACAAGGGATAGACAAAAGACGCGGCAGAAACCAAGTACTGAAGCACCAAAGGAGAAAAAACCCAGCAGCAAGAAGGTTGAGGAAGGTAATGTAAAGAAAGACTCACGGTTTGGTATTGGTATTGGTTTATTATTGTCACTTGTACCAAGGTACAGTGAAGAGCTTGTCTGACAAACCGATCGTACAGGTCAATTCATTACACAGTGCAGTTACATTGAGTTAGTACAAAGTGCATTGATGTAGTACAGGTAAAAACAGTAACAGTACAGAGTAAAATGTCACAGCTACAGAGAAAGTGCAATGCAATAAGATGCAGGTCACAAGGTAGATCGTGAGGTCAGAGTCCATCTCATTGTATAAGGGAACTGTTCAATAGTCTTATCACAGTGGGGTAGAAGCTGTGCTTAAGATAGAAGTGAAAAATTATTGCACAAGTAGTTACATGCCAAAGTGAAGCTTAATTTGAAAACATTTGAAACAACCTGAATTGTGCCAGTTTATATCAATTTTAACAGCTAATAGGAAGAGGAGGGTCTAAGAACATTTCTATCCTCAGTGATACCAGGGGATGCAACGTGTGAGTGCCAAACATGAGGCTGAAGTGTCCACAACCTCTGCTCCGCCAGAAGTGTGGAGTGAATGATCCACCTCCCTGAGAACCCTGCCATCACCGAGACTGAGTTATACAGCATGGAAACAGGCCCTTCTGCCCAACTTGTCCATGCTGACCTACGCTGGTCCCATTTGCCTACACTTGACCCATATCCCTCTACACCCTATTTTTCTCGGCCAGTTGTAATATCAAGGAAAAGCTAAGAGCACTGGCTGCAGCAAAGGCTATGGAAGCAAGACAACATCCTGGCTGTAGTACTGAAGATGTGCTCCAGAACTAGCCATGCCTGAAAGTTAGTCTACAATTTGCAGTATGCTGGTATGGATTGCTTAATTTGCTGATGAGTTGTGAATGGGTCCTCAGCAAACATTCCTAGTCAACCAGTTACAACAATGGCATCCTCCAAACAATATGGGAAATTGCCCAGATATGTCCCGCCCATAAAAAAGCAGGACAAGTACAAACAGTCTGCTCTCCCCTCACCTGCAAAGTGACAGAAGGTGTTGTCGACAGTGCTATCGAGTGACACTTACTCACCAACAACCCGATCACCAATGCATCAGAACTGTTCAGACCCAGACCTTATCACAACCAAGCGGCTGATTTACAGAGCTGAGGTGAGAGTGACTGCCCTCGACATCGAAGCAGCGTTTGACTGAATGTGGCATCCAGGAACCCTGGGGAAGCTGAATTCAAAGGGTCTCAAGGGGAAAACACTCCAATGGATAAGGTCATCCCTCGACAGATAGGAAGGTGATGGAAGTCGTTGAAGGTCAATCATCCCAGCCCCAGAACATCACTGTAGAAGTTCCTCAGGGGCAGAGTCCTGAACACAACCATTTTCAGATGTTTCATCAATGATTCTCCATCCATCGTAAGATCAGAAGCAGGGATGTTTGCTGATGATTACACCGTGATCAATTCCATTCACAACTCACCAACAACTGAACCATTCCACATACACATGCAGAGAGATCAAGTCAACATTCAGGCATGGGTTAATAATGGGCAAATAGGATTCATGACACAAAACTGCCAACCAATGACTATCTCCAACAAAAGAGATACTAACCATCTACTCTGAATATAGAATAGCATTACTATCAACGAGTTCCCCACTATCATCCTGGGGTCATTATTGATCAAAAATTGAACTTAACCAGCCACATAAATACTATATAAGCCAGGAATGTGATGGAATGCTCTTCACTTGCCTAGACGAGTGCAGTTCCAACAAGAAGTGTTGAATGCATCCAAGAATCTCTACACCCACCAACTCAACGTGTCAATTTAACCTCAATTAACTCAGGTCCTGGAACTGTTCTTTGACGATCGGGGACAACGAGACCCAAAGATCTAGAATCTTGATAAAATCTCGATTCCTGTCCCTGCAGGACTTTGACCTAAAATACCAACATTGGGATCAGATTGAAATTTGGAGTGTAAAATCTTTGCTCGATTGGGAAAATTCAATAAAAGAGACTGAACTCTGTCCATTGTCAGTTACATTTAGTCCTGAGCACTGAAAACCTAGGCTAGTTCTGATGTGAATGCTGAGAATTGGAGATGACCACTTTCTTTGCAATATTTTTATTAAATCCATGAAAAAAATACAGAGTAATGCATCAAAAAAGAAAATAAAAATACTACTGAATACATTGTATTAAGTCGTTCTTAGAATTACAATACTCTAAATCAATAATCACATATAGTAGTTAGTTAATAAGGAAAGAAAAAATCTACCTCCACTACCAAAACCCAAAGCTGTTAGATATAAGAAGCAGCAAGGAAAAACCTTAAAAACCGTAACAGTGTCAGCCAATATCTGCATTTTAGTCCCCAAATCAGAAATTTTGAATATAATTCAAAAAGGTACCCCACAGAGATGATGACTTTCAGCTGGAACATTAAACTTCTCTCTTAGGTGCACAACTAAAACCTCACAGTACTTCTTTAAAGAACAGCAGGGAAAATATCTCCAGGATCTCAATGGATATTTCTCCCTCAATCAGCATTACAAGATCACCTACATTTCCTGGGAAGTTAGGTGTGCATAGATCATCTGCCGTCTCCTACAATACAACAACGACCATCCTTCAACAGTTCCTCATTGGCTTCAATACATTTTGGAAGGTCATGAAAGACACAATACAAATGCAACTCTTTCCATTTTGTTTCAAAAATAACAACAAAGAACAGCACAATTGTTTCCTGGAGCAGGTGGGAATATGCGGTTGAGTTAACAATCAGATCAGCCTTTATCTTATTGAGAGGTCGAACAGACTTAAAGGACCGAGTGGCCCTTTCCTACTTCTGATTTTGTATATTTACCTGCATGTTAATAGTTTGTATCATGCACAACATGACTCAACAGGAAAGAATGTCGCCTTTAAATTAAATCATTTCATTAATTATCTTTGCTTGAAGCTAAGTATGAAAGTACAACTACATCGACATCTTTGATTTTCTAATCGAATTATATAAGTGTTGTTTACAAGCCCAAAATTCCTGATGTTTTGAATATATTATATTTAATTTCAGTATATTACATTTGCCCTTTCTGCTTTGAATATCTTATACGTAAAAGCATTTCAATTAAGTGCTTGTTATAAATTTTGCAGGCATATCAGTTGCAAATTATTTCCCTGTAATCTGTTGATAATGTCTTAATTATATCTCCTTCTGAGCTTACTGATGATAATTGAACAGCTGCACTATTAGTGCTAAAAACAAGTTCAAAATTACAAAGTGAACATTCACGTTCTTCAGTTATACGATGAAGTAGAATACAATCAGACCAGTGATCACATCACTGAGTTCAGCTGGCTGTAGCAAATGGTTACAACTTCCCTTTTGACGATTCTAACATCGTTTGAACTTGTCAGTTACATTCAGTTCTGTAAGCACTGCCTGACTAGAGGCAAAGGAGAGAGATTTTAGAATACTGTTCATTGACAATGGTAGCTGGAAATGTCCTTGCAGTGTTCAGTAGAACTCAGCACCTTTCAGTCTGCTGTGCTGGAGAGCATGTAAATATGTCTCCATGGACATTGCCAGGGAACTGCACCCCTACTGTAAAGTGTTTGAGCAGAGAACAGACAGATGAATGCTATCTGTGTTGACTCATTAAACTCAAGAAGATGGCCTATATGTCACAGACATGCCAAAAAAAATTACTATCTTAACTTTGTTGATCAACCAAGTATAAGTGGGACAACAAACAAGATCAGAAAGAATCACAAAATTATACTAAAAATCCACTACTAAACTCATTAATTCCAATCCCATTAACAAACACACACTTCCCGCCCAGGGCACCCGTTACATCTGAATAGATAAATGATTGATCTCTGTACCAATGTAGACACATGGGAAATTTCATTCCCAACTAAATACTCAGAAACTAATTTCAACATAATAATTAACTACAAATTGATGAGTTTTTCCCATGGCAATACAAAACTGCCAGAAAATTGAATGGGTCACAAAATGAGTGCTTATCAGATGTAACAAATTACACACCCACATTTCCAACTGGATAATAATTGGGTATAACAGGTGGATACTTCTAATTATTGAAGAGCTAAGAGAGCACAAAAATCTGGTGTAATTTTCTGTATGTATAAACAAATGACTCTGTGTATCCAAAGTAACTACTTAACAGATCAGTGTCTGGCAATGTTAACTATTTCTCCCTTCACAGATGCTGCCTGATCTGTTGAGAATCTCCCCTCTGTGCTTTATCTAATTTGTTCTACCCGATGAGAATAGAGAGATTTCTTTCTCTTGTTAACTTCTGGCAATAATTTTATGTCAAATTGAATCTGACCTCACAGCTCCAGCGACCCAGATTCAATCCTGATCTGTCTGCATGGAGTTTGCATGTTCTCCCTGTGACCGCTTGGGTTTCCCCAGGGCGCTCTGGTTTCCTCCCACATGCCAAAGGCATGCGGGTTAGCAGGTTTATTGAACACTGTAAGTTTCCCCTCGTGTGCAGGTGAGTGAGGACGAGCTAATGGGAATTTGGGATGAATAAAATTGGATTAGTGTAGAATTAATGTAAACGAGTGCTTGAGAATGGGCATGGATTCAGTCCACCGATGTTTCTGTTTTTGTGTTGTGTGACTATAAGATAAGACAAGATTCCTTTATTAGTCACATGTACATCGAAACACACAGGGAAATGCATCTTCTGCATAGAGTGTTCTGGGGGCAGCCCACAAGTGTCGCCACGCTTCCGGCACCAACATACATGCCCACAACTTCCTAACCCATACGTCTTTGGAATGTGGGAGGAAATTGGAGCACCCAGAGGAAACCCACACATACACAGAGAGAACATACAAACTCCTTACAGACAGCAGCCAGAATTGAACCCAGGTCACTGGCGCTGTAATAGCGTTACGCTAACGGCTATACTACCGTGCCTGCCCTATATAACCATCCCCGTGAAAGACAGTAATAAGAAAAAATAAAGGTAAAATATAAAGTTATCGGGGAAATAAAATACTTCTTCCATGTTTCCTTTGTCAGTGAAATTGGAAAAAGTGGCTGTTGAAAAAATTCAGGCGAGACACATTGGTGAAGAGGACCCTTGGGCACAGATCACTTTGAACAGGTGCATCATTGCTGCTGCTGCTATTGTGGTTTTCAGCATGGGTGTCCAACTGATTGTAGGTAAGTACCATCACCAGGTGATACCTTTAGACAAAGTGTTACATGGAAGTAATGGCTGGAAAGGGATACCAAAAATAATGCGGGCAAAGTTGCCCCATTACAGGAAGGATGCGTGGACTGTGGAGAAGGTGCAGAAGAGGTTCACCGGCAATAGAGCGCATGGGCTCGACAAACTTGGGTTGTTTTCTCTGGAGCATCGGAGTCTGAAAGGAGACCCGATAGAAGTTTATAAGATTATGAGAGGCATAGGTAGGGTAGACAGTCAGAATATTTTTCCCAGGGTAGAAATGTCAAGTACTAGAGGACGTGCATTTAAGGTGAGAAGGAGCATGTGCAAAGGGGATGTGAGGGGAAGTTTTTTTACACAGAGAGCGGTGGGTGCCTGGAACAGGCTGCCAGGGCTGGTGGTGGAAGCAGATATGATAGTGGTATTTAAGAGGCTGTTAGACACGTGAATATGTAGGGAATGGAGGGATATGGATCAAGTACGGGCAGAAGAGCTTTATTTTAATTCGGCGTCATGTTTGGCACAGACATCATGGGCCAAATGGCCTGTGCTGTACTGTGCTATGTTCCAAGTAACTTCCAATATACTGGATAAGTGAAGCAAGGCCCAACGGCTGCAGTATTGTGAAAGTGAAGTCTACGTCCATTGTCACAGAGTATGTTGTTACATGAAGAGTAATCAACAGTTGGAATAGATTATCTGGTCTCAGGATGTGAACATCACTGGAAAGAATTACACTTGTTGTCTATTTTTCATTGCCCATTGGGCTAAGAATCAACTGCACTGGTGTGTCTGAAGTCAAATATAATCTAAACCAGGTAAAGGTGGGAGTTATTACCAGATGGGTTTTTACATTAATCCAGTACATTCAACATCACTGACACCAATGTTTCAGTCCAGTTTTATTTAACTGAATTTGATATTGGTATTGGTTTATTATTGTCAAATGTACCGAGATACAGCAAAGAGCTTTTACTGACATGCCATCCAGACAGATGATGTCATACATAAGTACAACAGAATGCAGAATATAGTGTTACAGCTATAAAGAAAGTGCAGTGTGGAAAGGATTCAACTCATTTCTCCAGACCAATAGTTCAACCCTCTTAAATTATTAGCCCAGGAACAACCACTAGGGTGTTTGATCCCCAAGAGTGCTGGTTTAAGCCAGGTCATTAATGTGTTGAACATTGAATGGAATCCTCAAATGGGAGGCAATAGGCTTGATATTCTTGAATGATCTAATCAAATGTGCAGGAAGCTTCCTCTGACAAAACTCAAATGACAATGTCAAAGGGAGAAGAACTTCTAATGTTAAAATGATGATGCAAATGACTAACTGTGGGTTGAATATAACTCAATTATTACACAGTTGGTATCAACACTGTTTGACACAGAACTGTTGCCTCATGCAGATTATTTGTTTACAGGTATTTTTGATGTCGATGAGGCATCAATGTTGGTGTACTCTGACAACAGTTTCCTTGATGATGAAGATTTGAAATTGGTAAGGAGGTTCCTGGAATATATTGCTATACTATTTTTAGAGTAATCTTCTAAAATTCTGTAACATTCTACAATTTTCCAAAAGAAATGAAAGTTTATGTCTTAAGTTTTTAATCTTAGCCATGAGCTCTAAGATTTTAATTAATTGACATGTTGTATTGGTTGTATATTTAACAGAAAATCCTGAATATGTGAAAAAACACAAAACATTTTTTTCAATAAGATTTCTTAGTAACTATCTTTGAACCTAGAAATTAAATTGGAACGACCAATAATATTGGGCTATTAATTAGAATTAAATTTTATTTCAGCACCGTTGATAGCTTTCAGAATATTAATTCATTGATTTTTGGTATCTGTTGAACTATCAACACATTACTTAAACAGAAAAAAACTGCTGATTCATATTTTTGGTCATTTTTGGACAAAATAGGCCCAAGTAACAGGCCAATATACAGCAATTCAAGAAGGCAGTTCACCACCTCCTTCTCAAGAGCAATTAGGAATGGGCAATTAAATGTTGGCTCAGGATGTGAAGCCCACACCCCCTGAACATATAAAAAAATATAGAATCCCACCCAGTATATAACTTTATACTTGTACATTCCTTTTACATTAAATTTCCAACTCTAGAATCAAATAAGATGATCCTGTAAGTCCATTTGCATAGTGACAATGATTTTTCTTCTACATTCTACATTCTATGATCTTTAGAAGTTATACATAGTGGAATATGTACTCAGCATGTGAAGAAGCTGTGCTTGATGTCAACTTGAATCACCATTTAACAAATAAAAAACATATACTTCCATTCTGTGTTTCCTTTTATCAGAGGTTAGTCATGGTTAATTCCTTGGTATTTCTACCATAGTAAGTCCAATAAAGGGTTCAATGCATAGGGAGAAACTAAAAAATTCTCCGCAGGTCAGGCAGAGAGAGGAAAACAGAGTTCAGATGAGGAGGAAAGGCCATTTAGTTCTACATTAACTGAATTTAGCAAAGAGGTAATAAGAAGCAAATTAAAATGGAGAGAATTTATGAATAGATTTGATAGGATGATTCTCTGAGATTGCATTTATAACAAGGTGCCCTTTCCTGGAAGGACTGCACATCAGAATATCACAGGTGCATTATTATTTTAAGACCCAGATCAGCCAGTCCTGATGTAGGGCCCCAACCCTAAACATCGACTGTTTCTTTGCTCCCACAAGTGCTGTTGATGCGCTGATTTCCTCCAGCAGTTTGTTTTTTTACTCCAGATTCCAACATCTGCAGTCTTTGGTGTCTCAACCATTGCCTAATTCGACTATAGATCAGCTCAGAGGGGCTGAATGGCCTTAGTTTGCTCCTAAATTCCTTCCTTAACCCAACTGAATGGAATGCGCCAATGTGTAGATGTTGCTGCAATTTTCTGAGATGCACTTGCAGCAAGCAAAGCTACCATTCCATGTGGGATGTTGCATCGGTCCCTTGCACAACTGCCCCCTTGCTATCTATTCATCCAAAACTAAGAACAAATGCAACGAACAAAATAGTTTTAAATTGTCTTAAACTACGGCAGCATAGCGGCCTAACTGGTAGAGCTGCTGCCTCACAGCTCCAGCAACCTGAATTCAATCCTGACCTCTGGTGCTGTCCTTGTGGAGTTTGCACATTCTCCCTGTGACTGCATGATTTTCCTCTGGGTGCTCCGGTTTCCTCCCACATCCCAAAGATGTACGGGTTGGTAGTTTAATTGGCCACTGTGAATTGCTCCAAGTGCGTAGGTGAATGGTAGAATGTTGGGGGGCGGGGGGTTGATGGGAGAATAAAATAGGTTAGGGTAGGATTAGTGTGGCTGTGTGGTTGTTGGTTGCATGGACTCAATGGGCCGAATAGCCTGTTTCCATGTTGTAAAGACATTTCTCCTGATTTCAGTCCTGAGCTACCTACCTTTGAAATGAAATGTCAGAGATAGGTTTTTTACACAGAGAGTGGTGGATGCCTGGACCGCACTGCCAGGGATAGTGGTGGAGGCTGATACAATAAGGATGTTTAAGAGACTCATAGATAGGCACATGGATGTAAGAAAAATGGAGGATTATGGGCTGTGTAGGAGGGAAGGGTTAGATTGATCGTCGAGTAGGTTTATATAAGTCAGCACAACATTGTGGGCTGAAGGGCCTGTACTGTGCTGTACTGTTCTATGAAATCTAAGATGTCATTAAGCTGGAAAGTGTGCAGAGGAGATTTACAAGAATATTGCCAGGACTCGAGAGTCTGAGTTATAGGGAGAGGTCGGGCAGGCTAGGACTTTATTCCCTGGAGTATAAGAGACTGAGGGGTGACCATACAGTAGTGTATAAAATCATGAGGGCAATAGATAAGGCGCATGCACACAGTCTTTTTCGTAGGGAAAGGGAATTAAAAACTTAGAGGACATAGGTTTGAAGTGAGAAGGGAAAGATTTAAAACGTCAACACACAAAAATCTGGAGGAACTCAGTGGGTCAGGCAGCATCTGTGGAGGGAAATGGACAGTCGATGTTTCGGGTCGAGACCCTTCATCTGGACTGAGCACGCCTTGGACTGAGCTCCTTGTATGTTGCTCCAGGTTCCAGTATCTGCCATCTCGTGTCGTCAAGGTTTAAAAGGGACCTGAGGGGCAACTTCTTCAGGCAGAGGGTGGTGCGTATATGGGACAAGCTGCCAGAGGAGGTGGCTGAGGCAGGTACAATAACGAAATTTAAAAAACGGTTGGATGGGTACATGGATAGGAAAGATTTAGAGAGATATGGGCCAAATGCAGGTAAATAGGACTAACCTAGATGGACATCTTGGCCAGTTGGGCCAAAGGGTCTGTTTCCATGTTGTATAACTCCATGACCCTATGATTAGATAATCTGTTTAAGAGATATGAATGATAGAAAAATAGGGGGCTATGTGGGAGGGAAAGGTTAGATAGATCTTAGAGCAGGATAAAATGTCGACACAACATTGTGGGCCGAAGGGCCTGCACTGTGCTGTAGCGTTCTATGTTCTATGTATTGAGCAGGACTGTAGATGATAAATGCAATCTCTCCAAAGCATATCATAATAATGTGCACATGTATTTCTTTTCATTAGGCAGAAAGGACTTTGCTCGAGGATCAGGAAGTGACTTCAGACACTGAGGAAGGCATCAGTGAACTTGAGAAGTTTTCTCCTCAAACTCCTGCCAGAACTGAATTGAAAAAGACATGTATTACCCTGAAGGGAAAGACAGGAGGCTGCAAAGTTGAGATGGCCGATAAAAAGCAGATCTCTCCACACATTAAAGAGATCAAAGGCATTAAAAGTAGTTACAAGCCAAGAGAAAAAGACTCCGAACCCAGGTCCAGTAAGGACAGGAAAGATCATAAGATCGAGTTTGAAAAGAAAGGTGATAAGCACTTCAAGAAGGAACAAAAGGAGGATAAACACAGGGGCCACCTTGAGCAGCACTTCAAAGAAGGAGACACCAAGAAGTTTTCCAAGGGCAAAGAGGGATGCGATAAGGGGAGTAAATTTAATCAGCACCATTTTCCAAGACGACATGAGAAAAATGTTAAACAAGAAACATACAGCAAACACCAAGGCCGTTATAAAGACTTTGAAAAGCACAAGTACTTCTTCAAGCAAAATGACAACAATAAACATGACTACAAAGTTCATAAAGAATATAATAAGTACCGGGTAGGCAAGCACGGTAAACATTATGGAATTGAAAAAATTTTTAAGAAGGATGGGATGGGAAAACACTTCGGTAAAAATAAATTCAAAGAAAGCAGAAAGCATGAATAGTTAGGTTCAAGATCAAGCTATATGCAGTCATTATGACCCACAGTGTCTAGAAATATTCCCTTCATTTAGTAAAAATTCTAAGCAGAAATGCTAATTTATATCAGTGAAGTGTAACATTTCTAAAGAAAAGTACAGTTACCATTGCACCAAATACAATCTCCTTGTAAGAAATAATGCTGGAATGTGAAGTTAAACTGTTTTTAATATAATGTTGCCATGAAGGTGTTTTAGTCATTTGGGAAAGGAGCCATTCAGGGATTAGAAGCAGTACCTAATCTCCACTCTGGAACAGGGACTGAAGAAGGGTGGCAAGGAAATGGTTGGAACTCCTGTTTGCTAAACTACAACTATAGTATATGAAATTATACTATGTGTTTTTGTGTTCTCATATTTTAATGGTGGATTAAACAACGCAAATATTCTGAGAAATGACCCATTTCTTTTCCTTTCAGAGTAGTTCTCTCATAGAATAAGCTCACAGGGTAACATAGTATTGTAGCATTGTACATCCAATGAGAAACTTGGAGTCGGTGGCAATAACTGTATGCTACATGTTTCTGGTAACTACATGTTTTACATCACAGGGAAGGGTGGGGATAATAAATGCTTGAGTGATTAGTCCACTTTCATTGGAATATGGTGTATTGAGTATGAAGGTCTATGGTAGCAAAGTGGTTAAGTTACTGAATAGTGTCCACAGGCATGAACTATCGATCAGTAGACATGGATTTGAATCCCCCCAAGACAGCTGAGAATTTTAAATTCCACTAATTAAATTACTTGGGAATTAAAAAGTTAATATCAGTAATGGTGATCATGACCATGAACATACTGGATTGTTGTGAAAATGCATCTGATTCACCAACATCCTCCAAGGAAGGAAACCTGCCATCCTTACTGGGTCCGTCGTGTAATTAAGTACAGATCCAGTGGCTTGGTTATAACTTAACCGTCCCTGAGAAAGCCCTGTAAGCCACTCAGTTCAAGGACAATTAAGGTTAGATAGTAAATGCTGGACTTGTCCACACATCCCAGGAACAAATAAAAAATCCATCGGCTTGTGCTCTTAAAGGATTATATAACATCATTTCTGTTTTGCTTGTCTTCTATAAATTCAGTATGAGGAGAGGCATCAAGAAGTTCCTGACTGGGAAAACTAGAAAAAAATTACCCTCTGCAACAACATACGAACACAAAGATATTGCTGATAAGTAGAGGGAATTAGAAAGAGGACACCAAGTTTTTAGGTCATAACATTTGCCAACAATGACTTTCACTTTCCTTTATGTCAGTGGTGTATAACGTGTCCCCTGAGTAGTGCCTGCCCCACGAGATATTTCTTCCCAGTTTGCACTGGTAATGAGATAAGAGGTCCCATTGGTCATCTTGACTTTTTTTCCTCAGACACCAAGTCTTTCTAAATTGCGACAGATCTATCATGAAATACGAGAGACAAACAGAGATAATTTGGGTGGTGACCACTTCAGGTGGAGTTAGATATCATTGACCCAAAATAATAAGAACAACACACAAAAAGCTGGAGGAACTCAGTGGGTCAGGCAGCATCTATGGAGGGAAATGTACAGTCAACGTTTTGGATTGAGACCCTCCATCAGGACTCTGGAATGGATATCAGGAATCTGGACTCTGGAGTGCAGATGAAGGGTCTCGACCTGAAACATCGACTGTCCATTTCCCTCCATAGATGCTGCCTGACCTGTTGAGTTCCTCCAGCTTCTTGTGTGTCACTCCAGATTTCCAGCATCTGCAATCTCTGGTGGACCCAAAATATTAAAGGTGTTTCTCTCTCCACGGATGCTGACTGAACCTTCTGAGTATTCCCATCTTTTTCTGTTTAATGTCAGACTTCCAGCATCTGCAGGATTTTGCTTTTGGAAGTATGAAACACAGTAGGGATGATCAGCAGGCACTTTGTCAGAGTATTTTTAGAGTTTGCACAGCTGGAACTTGGGAGAAAAAAATTCAGCTCAGTTGCCAAAATAATATACAAGTGTTTATGTATCAGTGGCATTGGTTGGAGCTTCAGGAAAATGATGAGTGAGCAGTGAGTGGGAGACAAGTCAAAGAACGATTAAAAAAAAGGTCAATAAGTCAAAAGTCAAGTTTATTGTCAGATGCACAAGTCCATGTGTGCACAGGTGCAATGAAAAACTTACTTGCATCAGCTTCACAGGCACATAGCATCAGATATACAACATTCACAGGAAAAACATAAATTATACACAATTTTTACAAGAAAACACAATTAGAACAAAAAAAACAAAGTTCATTTTAGTGCAAAGTGATCAAAGTGGTCATAGTGTTGCTAAACTGTAGTGATTAGGGTTGTGCAGGTTGGTTCAAGAACCAAATGGTTGAAGGGAAGTAGCTGTTCTTGAACCTGGTGATGTGGGACTTCAGGCTTCTGTACCTCCTGCCCGATGGTAGCTGCAAGAAGATGGCATGGCCCGGATGGTGGGAATCTTTGATGATGGACGTTGCCCTCCTTAGGCAGCGCCTCCTGTAGATACTACCGATGGTGGGGAGGGATGTGCCCGTGATGCGTTGATAAAACAAGATTGTGGGAATATTCTCTTTAACCTCACTCCCATTTTCCCAAGAATGGACAATGACGTTGACAATGACGATGGCTTAAAGAGAACCTGGCCCAGGTGACGTTCTGGCTTCTGGGAAAAGCCTTTTGTACTGGTGTAGAGGTTGTTGATGGAAATCAGGGGGGGGGGTCACAACAGGCAAAAGATGGTCCTCCCATTTCGCCATGGTAGTATCTGCAGGAACACCATTAATATGTGTTTCCTGGGAAAAGTCCTGGGGGAATTCCTAATCCATTCCTTAGAGATGGAGCTCTATCAATTTCCAAAAGAAATCCCATAATCTTCCATTTAAAACTACAACTTTATGAATGCATGGCTGGAAAACATGTTTGCTTTTCATTAGTAGTCACCCAGTGCAGACCTAATGATGCCTTATCTCTTGTCAATCTATTTATAAACCCACTGGATTAAGCTGAGAGAAGAGCACATGCAGGTTGAGCTGAAGATGGGGGACGGAAACGATGTGTACAGAACACCAGGCAGAACTAAGCTCAGGAAACCAGCATGTAGAGGTGGGTGAAGATGGGTGGCACACTGGCAGAGCTGCCGCCTCACAGCTCCAGTGACCCGGGTTGATCCTGACCCGCCCCCCCCCCCCCGGCATTATCCATGTGGAGTTTGCATGTTCTCACTGTGACCGTAGGGGTTTCGCCCAGGTACTCCGGTTTCCTCCCACATCCCAAAAACATGAGGCTGCTTGGATAATTGGCTGTTATGAACTGCCACAAGTGTGTAGGTGAGTGGTAGAACCTGCAGGGAGTTGATGGGAATGTGGGGAGAATAAAATGGGTTAGGGTAGGATTAAGGTAAATGGGTGCTTGACAGTGAGCGTGGATTCGACAAGTGGAAGGATCTGTTGCCAGCTGTATCTTTTCTAGGGCTCTTTGAGATGGGGCACATTGTGTACAGTACCCCTAACAGTAACCACCACAGCAAGCCAGAGTTTTAAGAAAGAAATAATATGAACATCAGAAAGTTACGTCAATAATCATGGGGATTTTAGTCTACATATAGACTAAAAAAATCAGTTAGACAAATAAGTCTAAATGAGGAGTCTATGGAGTGTTCCCAGAATAGTTTCTCAGGACAGCACATCTGAAGCCAACCAGAGAGGTAGGCTATATTAGCCCTGGTATTATACAAAAATAGAGTTTTAATTAATGATCTAATAGTGAAGGCACCCTTTAGTAGTAACAATCATAATATGATTGAATTTTACATTCAGTATAGGGAGACAAGGCTAAATAAGGACAATTACAAGGGCACAAAGACAGACATGGGTAAAGCAAACTGGAAAATTGGGTTAAGGGATCAGTTAGTTGGATGTAGTAGCAGAGATTTAAAGGGAATATTCAGAATACAGATATTTAAGGGGAACATTCAGAATAGTCCAATGAGAAATGACCAACCCTCCATGGTTAACTGGATCAGACTTCGGGAAAAAGCACTTATCATTGCACGGCGGTGTAGTGTAGTGGTTAGCATAACTTTATTACAGCGCCAGCAACCCAGGTTCAATTCCCGCCGCTGTCTGTAAAGAGTTTGTACGTTCTCCCCGTGTCTGCGTGGGTTTCCTCTGGGTGCTCCATTTTCCTCCCACATTCCAAAGACGTACGGGTTAGGAAGTTGTGGGCATGCTATGTTGGCATCGGAAGTGTGGCAACACTTGTGGGCTGCCCCCCAGCACACTCTACGCAAAAAGATGCATTTCACTGTGTGTTTTGATGTACATGTGACTAATAAAGATATCTCATCTCATCAAAAGCACTATCGTTGAACATTTGTTCTAATGATCTGTCCAACATGCTGACCTGCACAGACGTCACATCAGAATGTTGGGCAGAATATTAAAACAAAAGCAAAGAACAGCTAGAACATTATTAAGGGAGGAAAATCATTATGAGATAAAGACAGCCAGGAATCTAAAAACAGTTATGAGGAATTTCTATAAATATGAGTTAACAAACTGAGACTTAGAGTCATTGAGTCATACAGCACAAAAGCAGGCCCTTCAGCCCAAGCAGTCCATGCTGACCAAGCTAGTCCCATTTGCCTGCATTTGGCCCCTATCCCTCTAAGCCTTTCCTATCCATGTACCTGTCCAAATGCCTTTTAAATGTTAGAACATAGAACACAACAGCACAGTACAGGACCTTCGGTCCACAATGTCAGGCCGACATTTTGTCCTGCTCTAAGATCCATCTAACCCTTCCCTCCCACATAGCCTCCTATTTTTCTATCATTCATGTGTCTATCTAAGAGTCTCTTAAATGTCCCTAATGTACCTGCCTCAAGCACTTCCTCTGGCAGCTCATTCCATATCCAGATCTCCCTCTGGGTGAAAAAGTTGCCCCTCAGATTCCTATTAAATTTCTCCCCTCCCACCTTAAACCTATGCCCTCTAGTTCTTGATTCCCCAACTCTGGGGAAAAGACTATGCGCATTCACCCTGTCTCTGCCCCTCAGGACCAAACTGAGACTTGGTTGTGTAGAAAGTGAGTCTGGGGAATTACTAAAAGGAGATGGCAGATAAATTAAGTATTTTCCATTGGCCTTCACTATAGAGGATACAAATAACATTCCAGAAATAGTTGCAATTTGGGAATTGGACGGGAAGGAGGAAATCAGGAGAATTCTAACACGGCTCACACGAGGGGACATAATTTTAAGGTGATTGGAGGAAGGTATAAGGGGGATGTCAGGGGTAAGTTTTTTACACCGAGAGTGGTGGGTGCGTGGAACGCACTGCCTGCAGAGGTTGTGGGGGCAGATACATCAGGGACATTTAAGAGACTCTTAGATAGGCACATGAATGATACAGAAATGGGGGGCTATGTTGGAGGGAAGGGTTAGATAGATCTTAGAGCAGGATAAGATGTCGGCTCAACATCATGGGCCGAAGGGCCTGTACTGTGCTGTAGTGTTCTATGTTCACCAGGGAAGTGGTCCTGCAAGGAAGTAGTTGATGTGAAATAATAGGTCAGATAGACTTCATCCTAGAATCTTAAAAGAAGCAGTGAATGAGATAATAGATGTATTAGTTTAATTTCGCAAAATTCCATGAGTTCTGGGAAAGTACTGATAAAAACTCCTTTATTCAAAAGGAGTTGGCAACAGAATGTAGGAAGCAATGGACCAGTTAGATTGACATCTGCCATTGGGAAAATATTAAATCAAAGACGTTATAGCAGGGCGCTTAGAAAAATTCAAGGTAAACAAGAAAAGTCAACAATGGTTTTGTGAAATGGAAATCATGTTGGAACTTTTATTGGGGAGTTCTTTGAAGAAGTAACATGTGCAGCCGATAATGGGGAACTGTAGATATCCTTACTGAAGGCATTTGAGAAGGTGTTGCATCCAAAGTTAAATGCTCATGAGGTAGAAGGTGATGCATTGGCAAGGAAGGTAGATTGGCTGGCCAACACAAAATAGAGAGGCCATAGAGTCGTGGAGTCATAGAGCATGGAAACAGGCCCTTTGGCCCAACTATCCATGCTGACCTAGTTGCCTAACTGAGCCACTCCCATTTGCCTGCATTTGGCCCAAATCCTTCAAACCCTTCCCTTACCATGAAGCTGCCCAAATGCCTTTTAAATGGTATAACTGTACCCACATCCACCACTGACTCTGGCAGCTCATCCCACACACTCACCACCCTCTGTGTGAAAAACTTGCCCCTCAGGTCCCTTTTAAATCTTTCCCCTCTTGCTTTAAACCTATGCCCTCTAGTTTTGGACTCCTCTACCCTAGGGAAAAGACTTTGGCTGTTCACCTTATCTATGTCCCTCATGATTTTATAAACCTCAAGAGGAAGAGTAAAAATCTTTTTCTGATTGCCAAGATATTACGTGCAACATGCCACAGGGATTGGTGCCAGAGTTTCAACAGAGTTTCAACTTTTTACAATTTATATAAATAGTTTAGATGGAGGCACCAAAATCAGTAGTGAGTACTTATCTAAAAATGAAAACGTCTAACCCTTCCCTCTCTTTTCTGGATTTCTTGGTCTCCATCTCAGGAGATTGGCCAGCTACTAACATCCATTACAAGCCGACCGACTCCCACAGCTTTCTCCCACAGATGACTCCCTGTCCGTCCTTGCCTCCTGTAGGAACTCTACTCCATTTTCCCAGTTCCTCCATCTCTGTCGTAGTTGCTCTGATTTTCTGTACAGGTGCCTCCTTCCTTCTTTCTGAACTGTGGCATCCCTTTTACCATTGTTAACAGAGTTCTTGACCGCATCTCATCCATTCCCTGCACTTCTGCCCTCAACCCCTCTCCTCCGGGACAGGACAAGGACAGAGTTCCCCTGGCCTCACTTCCCACCCCACCAGCCTCCACATCCAATGGACCATTCTCCACAATTTCCATCACTACAAAGACAGCCCAGCACCACGCACACCTTTCCCTCCCCTCCCCTCCCCTCCCCTTTCAGTATTCTGCAGGAACCGTTCCCTTCACAACTCTCTGGTCCACTCTTCTGTTCCCACCAACCACCCCTTTCATATGGCCCTTACTCTTGCAACCACATGCAATGCACACTTGTCCTTTGACCTCTTCCCTTCCTACCATTCAGGAACCCAAAATGTCTTTCCAGGTGAAGCAGCGATTCACTTGTACATAGAAAGATAGAAAACCTACAGCACACTGCAGGCCCCTCGGCCCACAAAGTTGTGCCGAACATGTCCCTACCTTAGAAATTACTAGGCTTACCCATAGCCCTCAATTTTTCTAAGCTCCATGTACCTATCCAAAAGTCTCTTAAAAGACCCTATCGTATCCGCCTCCACCACCGTTGCCGGCAGCCCATTCCTTGCACTCACCACTCTCTGAGTAAAAAACTTACCCCTGAAATCTCCTCTGTACCTACTCCCCAGCACCTTAAACCTGTGTCCCCTTGTGGCAACCACTTCAGCCCTGGGGAAAAGCCTCTGACTATCCACATGATCAATGCCTCTCATCATCTCATACACCTCTATCAGGTCACCTCTCATCCTTCGTCACTCCAGCAGAAAAGGCCGAGTTCACCCAACCTGTTTTCATAAGGCATGCTCCCCAATCCAGGCAGCATCCTTGTAAATCTCCTCTGCACACTTTCTATGGCTTCCACATGCCTCCTGTAGTGAGGTGACCAGAACTGAGCACAGTACTCCAAGTGGGATCTGACCAGGTTCCTATATAGCTGCAACAATACCTCTCGGCTCCTAAATTCAATTCCACGATTGATGAAGGACAATAGACTGTATGCCTTCTTAACCACAGAGTCAACCTCTACTTCTTGTGATCTGATGTCTTGTATTTGGTGTTCCTCTACACTGGAGAAGCCAAGCGCAGATGGGGTGACCACTTTACGGACCACCTGCGCTCAGATGCTGCCTGCCCTCCTGAGTATTTCAAGCATTTTCTGTTTTGCTTAAGAATTTAAAATGTATTACTATGCCAAGTTTGTTAACTTTAAAGAAGTGTTTGCATATTAATTACTTAATCCAGTTAATGGTACTGAATATACAGTATTCATTGTGACATTCCAAGGACTCCAAAAGACAGTGAGATTTATATAAGTAAAGTTTTATTATTAATTATTGGATAATGATGCCAAATACAAAACAAATATAACAACGAGGACAAGAGCCTTTCCAGTTTCATTGGCAGAAAGTCATATTATTTTCTGTGAAATATTTAAGAAACTTTTCCCTGCCTTAAACAATGATTGTTTTCCTCTTTTGAGTCATGTTTCGACCTGCTGCAGTTACTGGTCCTGAGATGATTACTGGAGAGTATCAAAGAGGAACACTTCCTCTCCTGACAGTGGGTGGCCTCTAAGAGCTATCTGCCTTCCCATTAAGGTACTGACAAAACCACAAACTTGATTTATAGCTTTCCACCTTAATTCCACTTCAAAGATACAATTGAACAACGAAACATCGATTCAAAAGCATTCTCTTAAATAACAGCTTATGAGAAGAAGATATAGGGACTAGTTCAGAAAATAAAGCTAATTAATATGAATACTTAATTTAGAGTTGGTTGTTCAAGAACTTCCATATAAGCCATTAAGTTATAGAAAGGTTACACGATATACAGGTACATAAAATGTATTAGCCCATAGCTGATTTTTAGTCTGTATTTTCAGTTATAGCATCATTATATATTCCAATCCATTGCATGGAGTTACTTCTTCATGGGTTGCATGCAAGGCTGCACCAACTGCGGCCTTCTTTCTAGCCAGGCAATTGAGTTCAGTCCAACGTTAAGGATTTTGTTTTTATCGGGTAATGCTTCCCTTAGACTTTTGTGGGTTTCCAACATCAATTTATTAGGGTATTCTGTGAAGCACTATTGTGTGTGATTTAGATATACATACAAACACACACACACACACACACACACACACACACACACACACACACACACACACACACACACACACACACACACACACACACACACACACACACACACACACACACACCTCCAGCAAACTTTCTCTGGAACTGAGACATCAGGCCTGCCACTATTAATGTACTTTCCTGCCTTTCAGCAAATGGGAATAAATTGATTGGTTTTGAGGACCAGTTGTGAAATTCAGATCATCATTGTCTTGGTTTGATTATGGATCTAGCAGTAATTAAAAAAATTCCACTGGTTTGTTGCTTTTAACAAATTGTTTAGCCTACTTTCTAAAGAGAATATAGATCTAAATTTTGAAAAAAAAATCAAAACCAAATGACAGGCAGCTATCCTAACTTCAAAATCCATGTCACCAATTTTCATTGAGGATTTATGAAATATTTGAATTTTCCATCTCTGACCCATTTGAAAACAGATCAAGTAAATCAAGATCCAAATTGGACTGTTAGAAAATATGATCAAGCTAACATATGACGTATTGTAAGAAAATACAGAGCTGAGCTGAGAAAAATGTCACCATAAATGTTCATTATGAAGTTATACGTCGGTCTTTTCTGATAATATTTTGACTCACAAAACTGCCAACATGCCTGGGTCATCTGCACTTACACTCCTCTGCCACCATGTTCTTGTACACAGTAATCATGCTGCTTTGGTCATTGACAACAGCCAAGAGCAGTTCAGAGTACTCCACTGGAACACAACACGGCACTCGTTTTGTGGGAAGCCCTTGCTCCTGCATCTTAATAAGTAAGACAACATGGTTAGATACATTCCCCGTTAAAGGAATCCTGCAGGACCCAACACAATTATGTATATTGTACAATTTCGGCACCAAAATCCAGTCATATGACAAACGCTCAAAGTCAATGCTGAGCTCTTCCAGTTTGCAGACTGACCGATTGGTTGCACTCCTGTTTTGCCTAAAAAGTTTTTGTCTCTTGTCCCAAAATGTCTTCACTGTTTGTAATGTCTTCAGTAACAAGAAGGTATAATAGGTCTTTCGCCTGCGATTTATCTTCTTTTGGTCATCCTGAGGTGAGATGTGAACCTGAGGGAACTCCGGAAGTGGAAAGGGGTAGTTGCACTCATTCAGAAGATGAATTAGCTTTTTTAGAACTTTCTCATTCTGAAAAATTGGAATTTCCAATACTTTTCTGATTGTGTTCTTCAACTTGGTGAGGAAAAGGTGCTGGATCTTTTCCTCAGTTTCCCCAACATTTCCGTGTTCTATTATTTGCTCCAAGAAGTGTTCAGCATTCTCTGGCAATAAGAATACCAAAGGCTCTTCTGACTGAACCAGCAGCTCCAAGACGTAGGCATTTGAAATATTCAGTGAGTGATGGGGAAGGCTTTCAATGGTTTCTTTGTCAAGGTGAAGCACAGATCTGGAACTTTGGTCAGTGGAGTAATCTAACACCACATTCAAAAATCGATTCAGTTGTCGTAAGAACTCACGTGGAGACCCTTGGCTTGAGGATGACGAATGAAATGGAAGGTCCAATGTTTCCAAATAATCACTCTCTGCTCTTTTAACCACTTTGGAAGGTTCTCTGAAAGCAGAATTGACTGGATTAGGCTTCATACATGCAAAAACCTATCTCTATACAGACCATTAGATACCTTTTACATTGCTCATGAACAAAGCATACATCACTGCAACTCTTTCTGTTTGTCTCATAGAGCCATACAGCATGGAAACAGGCCCTTCAGCCCAACTCGTCCATGTTGACTGTGTTGCCTAGCAAGCTAGTCCCATCTGCCCGCATTTGGTCCATTGCCCTCTAAACCACTCCTATCCATGTACTTATCTAGATGGCTTTTAAATGTTGCTGATGTACCCACCTCAACCACTATTTCTGGCAGCTCATTCCATATACACACCACACTTTGCGTGAAGAAGCTGCCCCTGATGTCCTTTTTAAATCTCTTGCCTCTGATCTTAAACCTATGCCCTCTTGTTTTTATCGCCCCCTCCCTGGGAAAAAGACAATGGGCTTTCACCCTGTCTATGCCCCTCATTATCTTATACACCTCTTCAGGTCACTCCTCAATCTCCTCCGCTCCAGGGAATAAAGTCCTAGACTACACAACCTCTCCTTGTAACTCAAGCCCCCAAGTCCAGACAACATCCTGGTAAATCTTTTTTGCACTCTTTCTAGTTTAATAAGATAAGATTTCTTTATTAGTCACATGTACATCGAAACACACAGTGAAATGCATCTTTTGTGTAGAGTGTTCTGGGGGCAGCCCGCAAGTGTCACCACGCTTCTGGCGCCAACATAGCGTGCCCACAACTTCCTAACCCATACGTCTTTGGAAACCGAAGCACCTGGAGGAAACCCACGCAGACACGAGGAGAACATACAAACTCCTTACAGGCAGTGGCCGGAATTAAACCGGGTTGCTGGTGCTGTAATAGTGTTATGCTAACTGCTACACTACTGTACCTGCCCATCTTTCCTTTGCGGTCTCCTGCTCTCAAATTCTGTCTGCCTCTAACTTTGTCTCTTATCTTCTGCTTGTGAAACTTTACAATTCTTACTATACAATTCCAGTTTGTATTTGACTCGGTCATTCTTTCTTATGCTTAAAAAAATCTGTTTTAACTAAATCCACAGACTTTGCAACAACCCCATTAGTTTCTGACAAATGTTAATCTGATCTAACTTCCCATTTGATCATGAATTTACTTTGCCATCTGGTAATCATGATTAACAGGTAAATAGTGAGAAACATTTTAGTTCACATTCATTTTCCAAAGTTATAAACTTTGCCTACTGGTGAACCTGGCCTCAGGCCTGAAGAAAGGATCATTTAGCACAATGTTAGTCTTTATACTTTGACCTTCCCTCTCAAGATTGTAACTGGATTTAGGAAGCCACTAAACATAGAATTGACTGGATTAGGATTCAAGAGGGCATGCGCTAACAGGAAAGGCTGGACAAACTTGGGCTCTTTTCCCTAGAGTGGAGGAGGCTGAGGGGTGATCTGTTGGAAGTGTATAAAATTGTGAGGGGCATCGATAGGGTGGACAAGTAATATCTTTTTCCTATTATTGAGCGATCCAATACCAGATGGCATGCGTTTAAGGTGAGAGGGGGTAGGTTCAGAAGAGACGTGAGGGGTAAGTTTTTTACTCAGAGAGTGGTGGATGCCTGGAATGCGTTGTCTGATAGGGTGGTGGAGGCAAATTCACTGGGGGCTTCTAAGACGGACTTGGATGGGCACATGAATGAGGGGAAAATGGAGGGATGTGGGCATTCTGTAGGTAGGAGGGATTAACTATTTCGGCACAGTATTGTGGGCTGAGGGGCCTGTTCTGTGCTGTACTGTTCTATGTTCTATGTAAGTGTTCAAAAGCACAGTTCTGTACATACCATATGATGTACTTTGCATTGCTCATGGCCAATGGGTTAAAAAAAAACACATAGAGACTCAAGAGACTGCAGATCTGAAGCAAAAACAAACTGCTGGAGGAATTTGCAGATGTTGATTGCAGTCGGTTGTTTGAGAGCTAAGGGACGAACAGCAAGTGGGAGGCTTTTAAAAGTGAGATAAAAGAGAGTTCAAGGTCTGCATGTTCCTGTTAGAGAGGAGGGCAAAGTCGGCAGGAGTAGGGAACCCTGGATGACGAGGGATATTGAGGCTCCAGTCAGGAAAATGGAGGATGCACGGGTCAGGTACAGGCAGCTGGGATCAAGTGATTCCCCAGAGCAGTATAGGGGATGGGCCTAACACGGGCAACTGGGACTGGCTTAGATGGGAATTTGTTCAGCATGGACCAGTTGGGCCGAAGGGCCTGTTTCTGTGCTGTTTAACTCAATGACTCTAACTCAGCGGGTCATGCAGCATCTGTGGAGACAAAGAGATAGTCAACATTTTGGGTCAAGACCCTTCAAAGTGCAGGGTCTCGACCTGAAGCATCGACTATTCCTCTGCCTCCACAGATGCTGTCTGACTCTTTGAGTTCTTCCAGCAGTTTGTTCCTTGCTTAGAAAAAGTACGTTGATATAATGTGCTACAATTGCCTGGCAATAATATAGTGAAGGATCAATGGGCTACTGAGATAACCACCAGTAATCTCATTCCACATCATTGTGTTTAGCAATGCAAGAAATGATTGGTATGTCACCCTTTCCTAGGTGGAGAAAATAGGATAAATGGAATAATAATATTCTGTTGATTGGCTTGGTTTCATCATCATTTTACAGGGTTAATCTCCCTTTGTGAAAAGAATGAATGGGGAACTAACTAAGCCACTGTGAGAAATATAAGAAAAATGCTCAGCACTTGAGTGGACAGAGAAAGAAACATAAAAGCACAGACTCTTATTGGTTTTGACAGCTACTAGCAAATTCAACGGATTGCAGGTGTTGGCCTATCTTCCAGTTGCACATAACTAACCCAGGTGGCTGTGCGTCAGGTTAACGCTCGCTACATCTAGCACGATGATGGCTTTAATTTTTGCCTCTGATTTTACTTGTTAATATATTCCCGCATATTCTTACTTACCTTCCTCAGAAAGAGTGACTTAAGACTCAGTGTACTGTGCACACAGAGTCTTGCCTCAACGTCGACCTGTGCAAGTTCATCGCTGCTAAATCACGTTGCAACTCAGCTTCATGTCTTGAAATTGATGAGTAGCAAATACACATGCCATGCACCATTTCTGTTGCTTCCTGTCTTTCTGCACTATATTACAAATTATTTGAAGAGCACATTGTGCTCTTTATCACTTGAAGATCTCACCATGTTGGTAACAAAATAGGACAGGGTGTCAGCAAAATGAAATATGTTCCTGACTCTGTCACTCCTCCTCAACGCTTCCTAGACTTATAGATCAAAGCCCCATGAGAGTCTTAGCGCAGCAGTGATGGATAGAGAATCTGATCGATGTCTATATTAAGCGATACAAAGTCACATCAAGAGCTGCAGTTTGTACATTATTGAGTCCAGTGAAGATATATTTTACTGTGTAGCAGTCTATTTGTGGCAATGAACAGAAATGGCCAGTTCAACTATTCGGCAACTTACTTTGAGAGATGGTTGGCAGCAAAAGCACAGGAAAAACATCCTTGTCAAACAGTTTTAACATCAAAGCAACCAAAGCCTTATTTTGAATATGTCACACAAAGCTGACATCTCTGGCAATAATCCACTACAATATCAATTTAGGTATGCAAGGAGGTTTGAAACCACAGCTGGTGAATTCCATCAACTGAGCATATCCAACATTAAATAATTTTGGTCAGAAAAATTTAGTAAAATTACATTTTAATATTTAAATCGTCACTCCATTAAACTCTCATGGTGTGAACTTCCCCAGTGGCGCTTAGACAGTTGGGACAGAGGTCAATATATATAATTTTATATATATTTGTTTATAGATGTAATATTTGTACATATGTAATTTTCTGTTTTCCTTGTTTTCTGCGCATTACAATCAATAAAGTTTATACAAATGTATGCTAGTGAGCTACTATTGCGCTGTAGCCTGTGGATGTGATTAAAGATAGTTTCACACATTGCCACATTATCATTTCAGCAGATCCTGTTCATAACTTTCCAGATTAGTTTATGGAAAAGCCTCACTGTCACTTTAAGTTGTTGCTTTTTGTCCAAATTTTGGATGAACAATTATACTTGCCTGATATTGAATTCCCTAAACTGATAATGTCCACAGATTTTAAAGTCATTTGTTCTGCATTGTCCGTAAACAGATTGGATGCACGGTAAGTTTTGAAGTCCACACCAGTAACTAACTGGAACTGTGTCGCACTAATCACAGAGATGATTTGGACTGAGACTAGAACGTAACCTTCAACCTCCGTTCCTTTTTTGATATATTTGTATTTCAGGAGATTATCATTTAGAATATTTATCCCACATTATAACAATCCAACAAATCTGCTTAACACAATCAACTCAGCTTAATGGAGCTACACCTTCAGTACCCACAGTTATCCAGCAATGCTTACTCATTGATGGCCGACAGTGGCTGTACTTCCTGAGCAGAGGTGCAGGACGGCTCCATCAGTTTGTTCTTCAGCTCTTTGATGAGAAAAAACAAGGCTGGAGTCATCCGTGTGAAGCGCTTTTCATCCAAGCCAAACAGCATTTGCTGGAGCTCTTCCTTCTCCATTAAAGCACCTGTTTAACTCATTAAATGAGAGCAAATTCATTTGAATATCAGCATGAATAATTATTATTTAACACATAATAATCATTCTACCCAAGGGTAGAAATGTCAAATTCGATAAGACTTGTACTAGAGGGGGAAAGTTTAAGGGAGATGTGCTGGCCAGGGTGGTGGTGGAGGCAGATACGATAGAGGTGTTTAAGAGACGTTTAGACGGGCACATGGACATGCAGGGAACGGACGGATAGGGATCATATGCAGGCAGATAGGTTCAGTTTAATTTGGCATAATGGTCAGCACAGACATTGTGGGGCAAGGACCTGCTCCTGAGATGAGATAAGATGAGATCTCTTTATTAGTCACATGTACATTGAAACACACAGTGAAACACATCTTTTGCGTAAAGTGTTCTGGGGGCAGCCCGCAAGTGTCGCCACGCTTCCGGCGCCGACATAGCATGCCCACAACTTCCTAACCCGTATGTCTTTTGGATGGTGGGAGGAAACCGGAGCACCCGGAGGAAACCCACGCAGACACGGGGAGAACGTACAAACTCCTTACAGACAGAGGCCGGAATTGAACCTGGGTCACTGGCGCTGTAATAGCGTCACGCTAACAGCTACACTACCGTGCCTGCTGTATTGTGCTGTATTGGTCCATATTCTATGTAAAATTCTGAATGAACAAGCCAGTGAGTAAGGGATTCTAAAGGTATTGGTATAGGTATTGGTTTATTATTGTCACTTGTACCGAGGTACAGTGAAAAACTTGCCTTGTATACCGTTCGTACAGGTCAATTCATTACACAGTGCAGTTACATTGAATTAGTACCGAGTGCATTGAAATAGTACAGGTAAAAACAATAACAGTACAGAGTAAAGTGTCATAGCTACAGAGGAAGTGCAGTGCAAGTAGACAATAAGGTGCAAGGTCACAAGAAGGTAGGTTGTGAGGTCAGAGTCCATCTCATCGTATAAGGTAACCATTCAACAGTCTTATATATAGGAAACCAATTGTTTGTGGTATAGAATATAAAGGTACCACCGATTCTATTTCAGTAAAACTCCGATAATCTGCTGTCCAAATATTCGGAAGTCCTGATTGACCAGCATCGGGCTCACCAGGTAATCTTTACCGCATTCCCTTTCAACTCACCCAAGCCCCGGTTCACGTCACTCATTCCACTCACTGGGGCTCCAGTTCCCACACTCTGTTTCAAGTCAGGTCAAGTTTACCGTCATGTGCACAAGTACAGTGAGGTACAGGTACAATGAAAAACTTGCTTGCAGCAGCATCACAGGCATGTAGGTACAGACAACACGCAGAATATAAATTAAGGGCAGGCACGGTAGTGTAGCAGTTAGCATAACGCTATTACAGTGCCAGAGACCCGGTTCAATTCCGGCCGCTGTCTGTAAAGGGTTTGTACGTTCTCCCCGTGTCTGCATGGGTTTCCTCCGGGTGCTCCGGTTTCCTCCCACATTCCAAAGAGTCACAGGTTAGGAAGTTGTGGGCATGCTATGTTGGCGCCAGGAGCGTGGCAACACTTGTGGGCTGCCCCCAGAACACTCTACACAAAAGATGCATTCCACTGTGTGTTTCAATGTACGTGTGACTAATAAAGAGATTTCATAAATTACACAAGACAATGCTGAGAAGGAAACGACTGCTCAAACCAAGACATTAGTGCAAAATCTGCTTCCATGCTTCCCATAGCAACCTGGATTAGATCTCATCTGGCCCTGGGGATTTATAAATCCATGATATCTAACACCTCCTCCTTCTTATTACTGACCTACTTCAGATGATCCGTGTACCCCTCCCTGAACTCACTCTCTTCCATTTCCTTCTTGGTGAATACAAATGAGCAGTATCCATGTGGGACCTTGCTCACTTTGCATGGCTCCACGCATAGATTACCCTTTTGATCCCCAAGGAAACCCGCCCTTTCCCTGGATATCCTCTTGCCCCTGATATCTATAGAATGTCTTGGGAATCTTATCTGCCAAGGGTATTTCATGTCTCTTTTTTGGCCTCCTAATTTCTTCTTTAAATCCTCTCCTACACTCTCTACATTCCCCAAGAGACTCCCTTGATCCCAGTTGCCTGTGCCCATAGCCATATGTTTCCTTTTTTTCCCTGATCAAAGAGGGATTTGGGCCAAACACGGGCAAGTGGGACCAGCTTAGATGGACATCTTGGTCAGCATGGACCAGTTGGGCCAAGGGACCCGTTTCCGTGCTGTGTGACTCTAGAACTCTGTGTCTCTAAACCTTCAATGTCTTTTGTCATCCAAGGTTCCCTAATCTTACCATCTTTGCCTCTCACTCTTACCGGAACATGCTGGCCCTGAACTCTTGTTAACTCTCTTTTAAACAATCCCCCCACTTGTCAGCTATTGTTTTACCCTCAACCATCTTTCTACCTTCGCCAGGTCCTCTCTTATGCTATTGAAATCAGCTCACTGTGATCACCCAGGTGGTGATCTCATGTAGAAATGATTCCACCTCCTTTGCATTCAATGGGGAATTGGTGGCATCTCATGCACAGGGATTTCCTGCTTCCATTGAGGGGAGGTAGCCATTGACAGCTCTCATGTACTTACAATGGCTCCTCTAAATAAACGGCATCTTTTTTTCTGAATAGGAAAGGTGCCTACTCTCTCAATGTGCACGTGTATTTGGTCACAGTGAATACTGTGGATCTGGGAACCACACTTCTTCATCCTGATGCAACCCAGACTTTGGGATATTTTTAGCGTCCGTCATGGCTCAGAGGGATGAATCCTGAGGGATATCTCTGCTTCCTCCTGCTATGAGGTTTTTCAACCAATACAGCTCAGAGCAGATGCAACAGCCATTCCAGGATCTGGGATATCAGTGGAAAACGCCATTGGGCTCGTCAGGATGAGACCTCATTGGCTGCTTCCATCCGGTGGTGACCTGATGTATACACCAATCAGATGTGGCGATTTCCTCTGGCAGGGAGGCCTGAAGCCAGAGGTCCGCCAGTGGAGCCCGAAGATCATCAGGAGATTGAGGAACAGGAGGAAGGTGGTGGCTTCCAGGAATCCCCCTACTCAACATCCACAGCCTCAGCTCCCAGATAAGTGGAGAAGGCAAGTACTGGCGAGAGGGGATACAAGGGGAAAGAATTTTCATACAGATTTTGCAAAATAAAACTCCCCAACACATGCCAATCGACTCTTTCCATGATATAGTCCATAACTTTGTTCAGCTGGGGAAAGAGGGGTGGTATAGAAAGTTCCCTTATATCATGGAATATTACACATGAATAAAAGTTATTTTAAAGGCTGGCTACAGCATCTAACATCTTCATAACAAACTCAGATCTCCACATAAGAACATTTTCTGGGAAAGTCTCTACTCTGCAGACACAAGAGACAGCAGTTGCTGGAATCTGGAGCAACAAACAATCTGCTAGAGGAACTCAGCAGGTCAAGAAGCATCTGTGGGGGGAAAGGGATTGTCCACATTTCAGGTCGAAACCCTGAGAGTGAAGAGGTGAGGTGGCCAGTATAAAGAGGAGAACTGTCTACTCTGCAGTGGTGTACGTTGATGGGCAGATCACCTTGATGCGATCTTGTGAAACCTTTTGTTAGAACTGAAAAATGCTTTAGCTTTCAGTTGCAGGGAGGATAGGGATGGTCAGATAAGACAAAGGGAGTAGTGGTGATGGGGTGTGGCCAAGGTTGTCATGGTGACAGGCTGTCAGTGAAGCAATCTGGTTGATAGATTAATGAGGGCAGTTGGAAAGTGAAAATACTCAAACAAAAAAGCACAAGAGCACTGTAGAGTTCTAGGAAATGTCCAGCATGTCAGGGTGTGCTAATGGAGGGAGAAGAATTGAGCCTATATGGATGCATCACGGCTTGGTACGGCAACTCCCCTGCCCAAGACCGCAAGAAACGGCAGAGAGTTGTGGACACAACTCAGCACATCACGGAAACCAGCCTCCCCTCCACGGACTCCGTCTACACTTCTCGCTGCCTCAGTAAAGAAGCCAACATAATCAAAGACCTCACCTACCCCGGACATTCTCTCTTCGCCCCCCTCCCATTGGGCAGAAAGCACGTACCACCAGGCTCAAGGACAGCTTCTATCCCACTGTTATAAGACTATTGAACAGTTCCCTCGTATGATAAGATGGACTCTTGACCTCACAATCTACCTCGTCATGACCTTGCACCTTATTGTCTGCCTGCACTGCACTTTCTCTGTAACTGTAGCACTTTATTCTGCATTCTGTTATTGTTTTTCCCTTATACTACCTCAATGTACAGATGTGATGGAAATGATCTGTACGGATGGCATACAAAACAAAGTTTTTCACCGTACTTCGGTATATGTGACAATAATAAGCCAATTTACCAATTTATTTACCAATGTCACAGATGGAAGACTTACAGCAGAATTGGACATTTTTTAAACAGACAGAGAAAGCAAGTTGCCTGAACTTATTGCATTCAACATTGAATTCCAAAGGCTGCAATGTGCCCAGACAGAAGATAAGGTGCTGTCCTCAACTTACATTGGTCCTCATTATAACACTATAGGAGGTCAAAGCCAGAACGGGAATGGAACGGAGAATTAAGGCCACAGGCAACTGAAAGCTCATAGTCTCTGCTGCAAACTGAGTGCATATGCTCGGGCAAAGATGTCACCCAATCTGTGTTGGTTTGTCCAGTGTAGACGAGACCACATTGTGAGCACCAAGTGCAGTACACCAGATTGGAAGAAGTGCAAGTCCATGACTGGTTCACTCTGAAGAACTGGTTGGGTCCCTGGATGATGGGAAGGTAAGAGGTAAAAGAGCAGCTGTAGCATCTCCTGGGAAAGTGGCGTGAAAAGGGGATGTTGGAGATGGAAGAGTGGACAGAGAGTCAAGAAGCAAACTATTCCTTTGGAACGCTGAAAGGGGAGGAGAAGGGAAGATGTGTCTGATGTTGTAATCTCATGGACAATGCTGGAATCTTTTCTTCAATCGTGCTTCACCATTAAAGAAGATCACAGCTAACATTTTAGCCCACTTCCACCTTCCTTCACCATTCCCGGGTCCTTTGATTCTCTGTTTTGAATATAATGACAGCCTCAGATCCTAAGGTAGATCCCAACACTCTGAATGAAGAAATGTCTTATCATCTCAGCCGTGAACGATCAATCTTTAACCTGGGTCTCCTGGTTCAGTACCCCCACCAGGAAAAACATCCTACTGACATCCAGATTCTTCATTCCCTTCACAAATTATATTTGTCTCCATGAGATAATCTTCAATCCTTTTAAACTCCAGGGAATATTGGCTTTGTCTACTTGAACTGTCCTCATTGGACAATCCTCCATGGCAGACGTCAGTCTAGTGTAGCTTTGTTTCACTGCCTCCAAAGCAAGTATATCTTTTACGATGTAAGCAGAAAAACACTATGTAAGCATTATAGTGTTTTTCATCAAAACTATAGACAGTATTCCAAAGCTCTTTCTAATTGCAGGAGATTTTCTTTATTCTTACATGCCAATCCCCTTATAGTAAAAGCTCGCATTATATTTACTCTTCTAATTACTTACTGCATGCTCAGAAGTCTTCTGCTATTGTTATACAAGGTCTTTGAAAGTGGCGTCACAGGTAGATAGGGTCGTAGAGAGAGCTTTTGGCACTTCGGCCTTCATAAATCAGGGCATTGAGCACAGGTGTTGGGAAGTTATGTTGAAGATGTACAAAACGGTGAGGCCAAATTTAGAGCATTGTGTGCATTTCTGGTCACCTACCTACAGGAAAGATATCAATAAGCTTGAAAGAGTGCAGAGAAAATTTACAAGGATGTTGCCAGAACTTGAGAATCTGAGTTATAGGGAAAGGTTGAATAGATTAGGACTTTATTGCTTGTAGTGCAGGAGAATAAGGGGAGATCTTATAGAGCTGCCTCAAGAAGGCAACATCCATCATCAAAGGTCCCCACCATTCGGTCCATGCCATCTTCTCGCAGCTACCGTCAGACAGGAGGTACAGAAGCCTGAAGTCCCACACCACCAGGTTCAAGAACAGCTATTTCCCTTCAACCATTCACTTCTTGAACCAACCAGCACAACCCTAATCACTAGAGTTCAGCAATATTACAGCCACTTTGATCATCTTGCACTAAAATGTACTTTTTTGTTCTAATTGTGTTCTTTCTTGTAAAAATTGTTTTTAATTAATGTTTAATTAATGTTTTTCTTGTGAATACTGCTTATCTGATGCTATGTGCCCGTGACGCTGCTGCGAGTAGGTTTTTTGCGTACATGTGCAGATGACAATAAACTCCACTTTGACTTTGACTTTTAGCAAAGGGAACATGACCCTTGGTTGCCTCTTCTGAATTATTGCTGAGGTCCAACACTGATCTTTGCTGCACTCCACTGGTTAGCACCCGCCAATGGAAATAATTCTACTGACACTAAAAATAAGCTCGTGGAGATCTTCGGCAGTTTGGGCAGCAAATGTGGACAGAAGATTTAGCAGAAGAAGATAATGATAAACAGGTTTTAAGATGCAGAGAAAGGTGAGGGGCAAGAGAGAACAAAAGAGAAGTTCCATGAGAGGGCGGAAGGCAGGGCGGACTGAATCAGGAAAGAGACAATGACTCAGGAGTGGGGATGGAACACATAAACACTGCCCAGTCCATCACAAGCTCATCCCTTCCTTCCGTCCAGTCCATCTTCACCGTGCGTTGCTTCAGGACGGCTAACAGTATCATCAAGGGTGCCTGCCACCCTGGGCCATTCCTTTTTCTCGCTTCTACCTTCTGGGAGAAGATACAGGAGCTTGAAAGCCTGGACGTCCAGCCTTAAGAAGAGCTTCTTCCCCACTGCTGTCAGATTCCTGAACCAATCACCTCCGTCACATCTCCTTCCCAGTGGTGCTGCTACGTTCTTGGACTCTTATCTCTCTCTATTGTCACTTCAGCATTTCTTTTTGCACTACGTCAGAATGCACTACAATCTTTGCACCATTCTGCCTTTTTGCACGCTTGGTTGTATTTATTGTTGTATTTGTATACATATGCCGCAAAACTACAAATTTCACATTATAAATCAGTGATAATAAATCTGATTCTAAATCTGATTCTGATTCTGTTCAGTCTGTGAGCTTCATGCGAACAAGGAATTTCATTGCACCTTGGATTAATTGGCAATAATCGAATCTAATCTAAAGAAACAAAAGATGGGTCAGCGGTATATGTAAATAGGACGAGCAGAATCATTACCTGAAACTATTGAATTCAACAGTGAGAGCAGAAAGGCTCTGACGTGTCTGGTCTAAGAATGGGCTACTGCTTCCTGAGCTCATGTAGAAATACTTTGAAACTGTGTAGGACATTGAGGAAGAGGTGAAAGTGGGAGAGAATGATGAATTAAAGCAAGTGGCCATGCTATTAACTGAAAGCAGGTGTAGTGGAGGTGGTCGTTAAATCTGGCTGTGTTGATTATTACTCTACACTGGTCTCCACTATGGTCTGTTAACCATAGTCAATCCCTTATCCGCATCCTCTGGAGTTGTGTGTAACCTTCTTGGGCTGAAGCATTTTAAAAATCCAAGCATTCTATATCCCATCAATTCCTCATTATCTACCCTACTGGTTACAAGCATAAAGATACAATCTGCCTTTCATTTATTCATATTGACTCTGGATAATTGTGTTATCTTTTTGCAAATGCCCTGTTACCACTTCCCCAATAATACCTTCTAATTCTACTGCAGATGTCAGGCTACCTGCCCTTTTATTATTTTTTCTTTTTTTTTCTTGACTACTTCAAGGTTGCATTTGTTACCTTCCCATCGGACAAACTCTTGCAGATCAAAACCAATGCTCCAAGAAGGCTCATAATATCTTCAAGGCTACCTGGCACCCGAGCCATTCCCTTTTCTCTCTTCTGCAGATCCACAGTCTCTCCAGCCCACAACATTTATAATCTGTTTTACGACTGACTTATTACTCTCATGTTCTCCTGTCTCGTTCTCCATCAATTTCTTGGCACCTTTTGCTGAATTCTAAAGCCACCCCAATCCTCTTTGACAATATTATAAGCCTCTATTGTTAATCTATCATTAGTTTTAACTTGTCTTCTTAGCCACAGTTTGACCACTTCTTCTGTGCATGATTTTAATATCAAGGGAATTTGTTAGAAATTATGGATTATTATTTAAGTTTACAGTGCATTGTCATATCATGCGAATGTACTTCCAGGAAAATTATAGGGCTCATTTAAAAAATGACATCTAGTGTATGTCAGCTTTCGGATTAGACTGCCACCTAGTGCAATACATACTTAATATTCAAAGAGGAAATGCATACTGAGCTCCAAATGTTTGGATGGATAAATCCACCTTCTGCATCCAAGGACCGGGTCTATTTGAGTTTTAATCTCTAATCTGTGTGGAACAATTTGATATGATTCAGGCTTTGCACCTTCTGCATTTGCTTCTCTTCAGGAATCTGTCCATTTCTTCCCCACTCCAAAACTTTATCCCCTTTTTTTGTTGTCCCAGAGGCAGTAATTCAATATTTCAATCAAATAAATGTTATTCAGCCTTGTGCTAGAAAGGGAATATCTATAGACTATTTGACTGTGAGATGCATCACATCACACTGCTTCCTCTTTACCTATGCTCTTTACAACAGGAGTCAGTGAAGCTGGAACAGTATTGATCTGATACATTCCTGCTTTGTGTCCAGAATCTTGAAAGAGACCTGCACGCAATCTACAACAGGCCTCTGCCAGTTTTAGGGACTCCTGTTGAAAAGTGCCTGGGTACTGGCAAGGAGAAAGTGGTTTGATGTGTTGTGCCTCACAGTTAAATAGCCTATAGATATTGGAGACACAAGAGACTACAGATGCTGGCATCTGGAGCAAAAAAACAACCTGCTGGAGGAACTCGACGGGACAGGCAGCGGCTGTGGAGGTAGAGGGATAGTCGATGTTTCAGATCAAAGTTCTGCATCAGGACTGATGTTTTATGGATATTCCCTTTCTAGCACAGGGGTCAATAATGGTCACTTGATTGACCTATTGAATTACTGCTTCTAAGAGGAGTAAAAAAGGAGATAAAGTTTTGGGGTGGTAACAAAATGGACGGATTCCTGAAGAGAAGCAATTGCAGAAGGTGTAGACCCTGAACACGGAAACAAATGATGGGCTGAGCTGAGAGGCCACACTGTTGATGCTACACTTAGTTCAGAGGAAAAGACATGTTGGCCTGTACTATACATCCATCAACTTTACATGAATACAACCAACTCCTCCCCATACATAAAAGTATCAGAGGGGCAAAAATTTAACGGACACATAATACAAAGTCTGAGATTTTAAAAAATCACCCATTTAGTAATAATTGGTTAAGGAGGTTCGGCTTGTCACTGAACACTCTAATTTCTACAGATGTACCGTTGAAAGTATCCTGACTAGTTGCATCATGGTCTGGGACGGCAATTCGAATGCGCAGGAACGCAAGAAGCTGCAGAGAGTAGTGGACTCAGCCCAATACATCACGGGCACATCCCTCCCCACCATCAGTAGTATCTACAGGAGGCGCTGCCTCAAGAAGGCAGCATCCATCATCAAAGATCCCCACCATCCGGGCCATGCCCTCTTCTCACAGCTACCATCGGGCAGGAGGTACAGAAGTCCGAAGTCCCACACCACCAGGTTCAGGAACAGCTACTTCCCTTCAACCATTCGGTTCTTGAACCAACCAGCACAACTCTAATCACTACAGTTTTGCAACACTATGACCACTTTGATCACTTTGCACTAAAATGGACTATATTTTTGTTCTAATTGTGTTCTTTCTTGTATAAAATGTGTATAATTTATGGTTAATTTATGTTTTTCTTGCAAATGTTGTGTATCTGATGCTCTGTGCCTGTGATGCTGCTGCAGGTAAGTTTTTCATTGCACCTGTGCACACGTGGACAATAAATTTGACTTTTCGAATAGGACATCATCATGAACTGTTAACCCTGTTTCACTTTTCACAGATGCTGCCTGACCAGCTGAGCATTTTCTGCCCTTGTTTTACCCGCTCAATCTACCCAAAGACCATCAGGGAAAGGGAAACTTGTCCTCCTGACCAATCCATTGTTGTTCCATTCTGCCATGCTATTTGAATTACAGCCCCATTTTATACATAATCCTGGCAAGCCAATGAAACAGATCTCACTGCACATCTGTTGTTTAGTCTGAAAAAGTCATTTCAAAGTATTGTACATGAGGCTTTCACATAACTGAGCACAAACAAGCGATAATGTGACATCACTCTTCAAAGATAATTGCATGCCAAATGGATCACATTCAAAATATATCAAACAACAATATTACTTCAGTTTGTTTTCTATTAATACCTAGAACAAATAGTTCAGGCTATCTCCACAGCTGCTGATAACACTAGGGATCCCTATTAAGCTAAAACTGTAAGGTTCAAAAGTGACTATAATCCTGGCCAGACAGAAGATTTAGGGAGCTCTCAGATTCAGAGGGATGGGGTGAAATGGACATTGAACAGCAAGATGAGAATTTTAATTAAGCTGTCGGGAGATGGAAGCCACTACGGTTCAACAAGTAGAGGGCTAATGGCCAAGTTAGATTTGGATAGGGCACAGACAAGAGATTATTGGATGAGGATGAGGATGAGGATGAGAAGTCAGCCAGAGGGAATTAATATAATTGAATCTGCGATTAATAAAGACATCAACTAGAACCCGAGCAGCAGATGGATAGAGGTTGGGAAAATCCAAGGTTACAGAAGAGGCTTAGGCAGTTATTGACCGAAAACACAATCAGAAACTCCACTAAGACTCAAAACAGATGCCAATGTAACATTTAAAGTCAAGGTCAAGTTTATTGTCATATGCACAAGTACGTGTGTGCACAAGTGCAATGAAAAACTTACTTGCAGCAACATCACAGGCACAGAGCATCATATAAGCAGAACACAGGACAGTACAGCACAGAATAGGCCCTTCGGCCCACAATGTTGTGCCGACATAGCTAATCCCTCCTACCTACAGAATGCCCATCTCCCTTCATTTTCCCCTCATTCATGTGCCCATCCAAGTCCCTCTTAAAAGCCCCCAATGAATTTGCCTCCACCACCCTATCAGGCAATGCATTCCATGCATCCACCACTCTCTGAGTAAAAAAACCTACCCCTCTCATCTGTTCTGAACCTACCCCCTCTCACCTGAAATGCATGCCCTCTTGTACTGGATCGCTCAATAATGGGAAAAAGATTTTGCTGGTCCACCCTATCTATGCCCCTCATAATTTTATACACTTCCAACAGATCACCCCTCAGCCTCTGCCGCTCCAGAGAAAAGAGCCCAAGTTTGTCCAGCCTCTCCTGATAGCACATGCCCTCTAATGCAGGCAGCATCCTAGAAAACCTCCTCTGCACCCTCTCTAAAGCCTCGACATCCTTCCTGTAGCGTGGTGACCAGAGTTGCACGCAATTCACAAGAAAAACATATATTAAATATAAATTATACAAAATTTTGTTTTACAGGAAAGAATTCATGCTGAAGTTGTGATCAGGAATCACTGAGCCACTTTTGATGAGTGCAAAAGATAATTATTCTGCAGAAGGAAAGCTTTTCAATGCATTAATTTTTTTGCTGGTTTTGTAAAATTAATGGAGCATTAAAAATATGAATGAATAAGTAGTAACAAATAACTCACCATTTGAACGATGTCTGATCTTTAGGGATACGTCAATGCATAGCTGCCCCTCTTCACATTTTCCAGCAACTCCTCTAATTCTCAGAACAACATACTTTGTCTCTTCGTTAATGCAGACAGTCTGAAAAGGAAAATTCAGTGTTATGGATCAGCAAAAAACATTTTCCCCAAGATTCTGCCCAACTTTCATTACTTCATGTAATTGTACTTGTTCTATAAAGCCATTGGCAACATTGCCAGTGAAGAAATAAAATAAGGCATGAAGAAATCTTCAACGAGGACAAAAGAAAAGCTATCCTCTGCCTTCATCATTGCTAATAATTATGTGTAAAGCAGATTATGCTTAAATCATTATTATACAATAAAGAGAGTTAAAGCCCTATCTAACTTGAACTGTGGCAGAATTGTGAACAATTTCAGTGTTCAAGATCATACTCACTGATGCAACCATATTTGAATTTCAAATCATTCAAAACCAGCTATTGTGTCACGATTGATGAACTGCTCTAACATGTACCTATAGGGGTGGATTTTAAACTTGGCACAAATTTTGTGATTGTGGTCCAGATTATTATTAAATTTGTGCCTGTTGTGAAAGTGCCTTTTCTGCAAGTGATTCCACATTGCCAAATGTAAAACCAACCAGGCATCCCTTCAAAATCTAAATTTAAAAAAAAGTTTATAAAAGTCCCGTGAAATGCTTGAGAGAGTTAATAAGGATAATAAAAATGTAAGTATAAATGACATAATTTTAAATACTGAAATTTACTGTTGAAAAATAAACAAAACAAGTTAGATTGGGGTATAGGGCCAGGATATTTAAAAATAAAATTATTTTGCAATATAAGGGCAAATATCCCTGCATCCAAAATAGTCTGCTTACACACAACTGTCAGTGTTGCTGCAATCAAAACTATTAGTGCCCCCCTAGATAAGATTCTTGGTGCCCTTACACCCAAAATTGTTCATGTCCTTGCAGCCAGATCTGTCAGTTTGCTTACACCAGAAAATACCAGTGTCTTTACACGCAAAACTGTTAGTGCTCCTGCATCCAACACTGCTAGTGTGCCTATATCCTACACTGCTAGTGCACTGATACCCAACACGGGTAATGTCTCTAAACCCAAAACTGTTATTGTGCTTACACTAAAACTGTCAATGTTTCTAAAGGCAAAAAGGCAGACAAAATTCTCAGCGTTCCTGCACCCAAAAGGGTTAGTGTTTTGGTATTCAAAATAGTTGGTGTCCCGGTACCCAAATCTTTCAGTGTTCCAAGACACATAACTGTTTGCGTCACTGCACCCAGATCTCTCGAGGGTTTTGGGGAACTGGCACAGAAGAGAAGTTGAGGTTAACATAGATCGGCCAGGATCATATTGAATGGTAGGGCAGGCTTGAGGGGCCTGGTGACCCACTCCTGCTTAAGGCACGGTAGTGTAGTGGTTAGCGTAACGCTATTACAACGCCAGCGACCAGGGTTCAATTCCCGCCACTGTCTGTAATGACTTTGTACGTTCTCCCCTTGTTTGCGTGCGTTTCCTCTGGGTGCTCCGGTTTCGTCCCACATTCCAAAGACATACGGGTTAGGAAGTTGTGGGTGTGCTACGTTGGCGCCGGAAGCGTGGCGACACTTGTGAGCTGCCCCCGGAAAACTCTATGCAAAAGATGCCTTTCACTGTTTGTTTTGATGTACATGTGACTAATAAAGATACCTTATCTTACTTTCTTCTGTTCTTTCAGTGCCCTTGGACCCAAAACTGGTACTGTCCCTATGCACAAAAATGTCAGTGTCCCAACAACAAAACAGTTATTCTCCCTGCAACCAATAATGTCAATGCTCTTTTGTGGGATATGGAACTGAATTTCAGAAGTTATTTGCAACATGTATGAGTTTCTATTTTGAGTGTTTAGAGCATGTACCAAAAATGAATTTCTACATCATAACTCCAGGAAAACAATAAAATGGGCAATGACAACTAATCTCCTGGTCTACTATAAAACATATCTGAAAAGGCTACAATGCAAGAAAGTTAGCCTTCACGTCACAATAGATTTTATTTTTTATTTGTTTCAAACTATAAAGAGCAAACACCCATAACACAGGCAAAAGATGTGATCGTAATTCATCATCTTTTATCGGTATTACTTATTTATTTCTTATCTGAAGCTTTGTTACTTTTGCTACAAAATTCTAAATGAATAATATCCTCCAAAATCACAGCAGCACATTTGGGCATACACCTTCATAGCATACATCAAAGAAAGACTGTACGGTATGAATTTTCAACAGGTTCTGATCAGCTGGCATGAAGGAGTAATTTTACTGAACACTCATTGGAATTGAATGTGTAGGTTGCATATAACCAAAGGCTGATGTTCTTTCTCCCAGTTAGCATTAGCAATCTAAAATAAAGTTCTCCCGAAGTGTGTCTGAAATTACAGGCTGTTTTCCATGGAAGGATACTGTGAGATCCCAATTCTAGGTCACAAGTCCAACATTATCTAAGTTACTCTATTTTAAGGTATACCTAAAACTGCTCACATTTGCATCTGGCCACAAGGTGAGGCATGCATAGAAAGGACATGATGATGACAACAGAAGCCAATATCCCAGGGACGACTTCACTCCTACCAAAACTATCATAGAGCCATACAGCATGGAAACAGGCCATTTGACCCACAACATCCTTGCTGACCAGTGGGCACCCATCATATCTGTATTAATCCCATTTCCCACACTTAGCCCATAGCCTTTGGCCAACTGAGGAAAATGGCGTTTTAAGATCAAGACATCAACCTGAGGGCAATCACCTTGCTGGGGTTACACTATGGGCCTCCCAATAGTCAGCAAGAATTAAAGGACAGATAGCTAAGCAAATCGCAATAGGATTATAGTAATGGGGGATTTTAACTTTCCCAATGTTGACCGGGATTGCCTTAGTATAGATAGATTAGATGGGGTGGAATTTGTTAAGTACATCCAAGGAAGTTTCTTGAGACAATGTCCTACCAGAGATGGGACAGTATTCAATCTTATCTTAGGAAATAAAATCAGTTTTGGTGGGGAAGTAAGTGTCGGTGAGGGAACACTTTGGGAACAACGACCATAATTCTGTAAGTTTCAAGATGGTTATGGAAGGGGATGAGGTTGGTCCTCAAATTAAGGTCCTAAACTGGGGAAAGGCTGATCTCAGTAGCATAAGAGAGGACCTGCCAGAAGTAGATCGGGAGCTGATGCCTGTGGATAAAATGACACTGACAAGTGGAAGTCATTTAAATGAGGGTTAGCAAGAGCTCAGGGACGGTACGATGCAGTAAAGGTAGGAGACAAAAATAGCAAGATTAAGGAACCTTGGGTGACAAAGGATATTGAAGATATGATCAAGGAAAACAGCAAGCATATGACAGGTAAAGGTAAGTGGAATCAAGGGCGTCTCTTGAAGAGTATCGAGTGTGTGGGTAAGGTCTGAAATGAATTCTTCTCCTGGATTCATCAAGGAGTAGAACATGGAAGATAATGAGTTCAGGGAGGGGTATGTGGATTATCTGGAGCAGGTCAGTACTAAGAAGGAGGTGTTAGATGTCATGAGTTGATAAATCCCCAGGGCCAGATGAGATCTAACACAGTTTGCTGTGGGAAGGAAGGAAAGAGATTAGCTGGGGGCCTGACTGAGAGTTCTGCACCTTCGTCAGCCATGGGTGAGGTGCCTGAAGACTGGAGGAAAGTGAATATTTTTCCTTTATTTAAGAAAGGTCACAGGGGTAAGCCACGTAACTACAGGCCGGTGAGAATTATGTCAGTGGGAGGGAAATTATTGGAAAAAACCTAAAGAATAGGATTTACGTACATATGCAAAAGCAAGGGCTGACCATGGAGAGTCAGCATGGCTTTGTGCATGGAAAATCCTGAGTCACTAATTCGACTGAGTTTTCTGAGGAGGTAACTAAGAAGATTGAGGAAGGCAGGGTGGTAGACGTTGTCTCAATGGACTTCAGTAAGGCATTTGACAAGGTCCCACGGGGTAGGCCGGTCCAGATGTTTAAGACACATGGGATCCAAGGGGAGCTGGCTAACTGGATCCAAAACTGGCTTGGTGTTAGGAGGCAGAGGGACGAGGTTGAAGGTTGACTTATGACTGGAACTCTTGACCAGAGATAGGCGCAAGGATCAGTGCTGGGATCCTTGTTATTTGTGATATATATTAATGACTTGAATGTGAATACAGGAGCTATGATTAGATAAGATAAGATATCTTTATCAGTCACATGTACATCGAAACACACAGTGAAATGCATCTTTTGTGCAGTGTTCTGGGGGCAGCCCACAAGTGTCGCCACGCTTCCGGTGCCAACATAGCATGCCCACAACTTCCTAACCCGTACGTCTTTGGAATGTGGGAGGAAACCGGAGCACCCGGAGGAAACCCACGCAGACACGAGGAGAACGTACAAACTCCTTACAGACAGTGGCTGGAATTGAACCCGGGTCACTGGCACTGTAATAGCGCTATGCTAACTGCTACACTACCGTGCCTGCCCTTAATTTATATTCTGTGTGTTGTCTGTATCTACGTGCCTGTGATGCTGCTGCAAGCAAGTTTTTCATTGTACCTGTATCTCACCGTACTTGTGCACATGACAGTAAACCTGACCTGACTTGAAATAGAGTGTGGAAACTGGAGCCCCAGTGAATGGAATGAGTGACGTGAAATGGGGCTTGGGTGAGTTGAAAGCACCCAGAATTGAACCCTGGTCGCTGGCGCTGTAATAGCGTTACGCTAACTTCTACACTACCGTGCCTGCCCACTTAGCATATTTACATCTTGAATTTTCAGATTTAGTTAACAAAAACGAAAATAGCACAGGCAAAGGCAAATTGGGAAAAATGATTTTTTCACTGATAAAACTTTAGCAATAAACATTAACTGTGCCAAATTTATGTTTTCGTTCAATTTGCTTTAAGAACACTGCGCATGCTCCCAAAATACACATCGAGATAACTGACCCATTGATTTGTGGGAAGTAGATTTTGTTGAAAAATTAATCGAGGTAAAGTCTGAGCTAATCTGTAATTGTTATTATTACCAATCTCGATTTAGTTGTTCTTTCTTGGGAATAAAAGCTGATGCAGGAAATGAGGAGGGGGAAATGGGACAGACAGGTTTGCCTGGTTGGGAGCTGGCATAGACCTGATGGGCTGAATGGCCTCATTGTGCATCATAAGAAGTAAATAATAAAACTCTCAAGGGAAGTTTTTTTTAATTACTGAAAAGATCCAATATTGCGAAACACAAATAAAAAAATACAAGAAAAAATCCAAACTGAGCCAGGATGCTGCCTGGATCAGAGAACATGTCTTATGAGGAAAGGTTGAGCGAGCTAGGGCTTTTTTCTTTGGAGCGACGGAGGATGAGAGGTGACTTGAGTTAAGATTATGAGAGGCATAGATAGAGTGGACAGCCAGCACCTTTTTCCAGGGGTGGCAATGGCCAATACCAGAGGACATCCGTTTAAGGTGAATGGAGGAAAGTTTAGGGGAGATGTCAGAGGTAGGTTTGATACACAGAGAGTTGTGGGTGCCTGGAACGCACTGCTGGGGGTGGTGGTAGAGGCTGATACAACAGGGACATTTAAGAAAATCTTAGATAGGCACATGGATGTAAGAAAAATGGAGGGTTATGGGTTGTGTCGAAGGAAAGGATTAGATTGATCATGGAGTAGGTTTATATAGGTCGGCACAACATTGTGGGCCGAAGGGCCCGTACTGTGTACTGTTCTATTGTTCTATGAGCCAAAATGAACAATGTAAAATGTTAAGCCCTGTATACATTGGACTGTCATCTCATTGGTTGGACACACCAGGATTGTTTTCTCTGGAGCGGTGGAGGCCGAGGGGAGACCTGATAGAAGTTTATAAAATTTGGAGAGGCATAGATAGAGTAGACAGCCAGTATCTTTTTCTCAGGGTCAATATAGAACATAGAACACTACAGCACAGTACAGGCCCTTTGGCCCACAATATTGTGCCGACATTTTATCCTGCTCTGATATCTACCTAACCCTTCCCTCCCAAATGTTAACCCTTCCCTCCCATTTCTCTATCATTCATGTGGCTATATAAGAGTCTCTTAAATGTCCCTAATGTATCTGCCCCCACAACCTCTGCTGGCAGTGCGTTCCATGCACCCACCACTCTCTGTGTAAAAAACTTACCTCTGACATCCCCCTTATACCTTCCTCCAATCGCCTTAAAATTATGCCCCCTCGTGTTAGCCATTGTCGCACTGGAGAAAAGTCTCTGACTGTCCACTCAATCTATGCCTCTTATCTTCTTGTAAACCTCTACCAAGGCACCTCTCAAACTCCTTCTCTTCAAAGAGAAAAGCCCTAACTCACTCGACCTATCAATATGTCTAATACCTCTCATTTGAGGTGAGAGGGGGAAAGTCCAAAGGAGATGTGCGGGGCAAGTTTTTTACACAGAGAGTGGTGGGTGCCTGGAATGCACTGCCAGGGGTGGTGGTGGAGGCAGATATGAGGGAGGCATTTAAGAGGTTCTTAGATGGGCACATGAATATGCAGAGAATGGAGGGATATGGACTGTGTGCAGGTAGAAGGGATTAGTTTAATTATGCATCATTAGCTTAATTAATTCAGCACAACATTATGGGCTGAAGGGCCTGATCCTATTCTGTACTGTTCTATGTTCTGTTATTTGTACAGAGGATAAATGACATTGTTGTTCTCAAAGGGTTAATAGGAATAAAGACACAAGGGGACATAAGATGAGAGTAATGCAACATGTGGGTCCCTCACTCTGTTGAAAACTAAAGATTTGAGATGCATGGTGTATTTCTGTTTGAAGTTTCAACTTTGCAGCTCAGTATAATAAACCCCATGGGATTTGTGGCTTCATTAGCCCTGCAACAAAAGGCTATTCAAATTTGAATCAAGAATTGAATGAACCAAATGAGATTTAAAAATGAAATCATGAGTGTGCACTACATTCCTAATGCAGGCTGCCCAGTAGCCTGGATAGGAGCTAAAAATAAATCCACAGCAGCTGCTCTTTAACGTTACAGTGGCTGGGGAAAAGATACCAGGAGCGATAGATATTAATATCTCAAAAGAAGGTTGAAAGCCTGAGAAAATAAAAATTAAAGGAAGGTCAGTAATAATTTGTTCAAGCTTAACCAGTTTTACCTTTGTTTATGGAAGACCCTGAGTAAACTTCAGCAAGGCTATGTTTGATGCGAAAATGAATATATTACAAATCACATTTAAGAGCTACACCATGAAATGAATTGGCATCATATTTTGACTGTAAGCTTTCAGTATTTTTAATGTCTCGAACTTCCCATGATTTTTTGAGTACTTAATTGTAAAAAAAAATCACCTGATATTCCTCCAAATGAACTTCATTGAATCTGAATCCTCTTTCATTTTCAAAGATATAACCTTGGCTTCGGCCAAGATAAAACACCAGCAGACACATCTCTGATTCCTCTATCAGCTGAAGCAGGTCCCTTTCCAATGCCATCTTAAACTGGAGCTGCAGATTGTATCCTTTCCAGTTTACTGTTTAGAAAAGGAAATTACGGTTATGTTTGGCATGCTTATGAAATATATACCAGAGATTTGACAATGGTTTGGGTAGGACTTGAGATATTGTGTGACTGAAAACAAGGGAAGCTATACAATGTCCTTCTCTGTATTTTCACTGAAACACTCTACAACACTCATGGTGTAATTAAACATAAGAACACAAGGACCAAAATTGGTAAATTGGTTTATTACTCTCATATGTACCAAGGTACAATGAAAAACTTTGTTTTGCATAGCATCCATGCAGATCATTTCATCACACCAGTACTTCGAGGTAGTACAGGGGAAAACAATAACAGAATGCAGAATAAAGTGTTACAGTTACAGAGAAAGTGCAGAGCAGGCAGACAATAAGATGCAAGGCCATATTCTTAAGAGTCATAGAAAGTAGATTTAAAAGAGTAGCATGATTGTAATAGAAGTAACGAGTAGATCTGCAGAGAGGAACTTGCAACGGGTCACCATGCTCTGGCACCATCTTGCTTCAACAGGAGCAGGGATTTGGTCATATAGTCCCTCAAGCCTGCTTCACCATTCAATAAGATCCTGTTGCTCCAATCTTGTCCTAAACAGCACTTTCCCCTGCTCTCACCCCTTGACACCCTTGTAGTTCAAATATCTTTTGATATTGGCCTTCAATACAGTCAGTGTCTCCAGTACCACAGCTCTCCAGGAGATAAAATTCCAAAGAATCACAATCTTCTGAAAGAAGGCATTTCTCCTCATCTTTGTCTTACGCAGGTGTACCCTAGGACAACAAATAATCCATGGAGGCTATTGATAATGGACTAAGTCCGAAAAACGAAAGAAAACATTTATAGTTTAACAAATATCCTATGACTCTTTCTTTCTAAGTGTTAGATCACGGAGTTGTTAAGAAAGTCCGTCACCTTATCTCAAAGCACGTCAGCCCAATGGGAATAATTGTTTCAGAAAAATCTTGGACAAGTCTGAGGAAACAAGAAGATAGCTGAAGTTCAGGATTAAAAGAGAGATTAAAACTCAAAGGCAGGACAGTGCTGGATTTGTGTGAAGAGGGCTGAAGCAACTTACTGACACACAAGGAAAAGCAGTCTAACACTGTGGCAGTGCAGGCTATATATAGAACCTAAAACAGTCAGCACAGGAACAGGCCCTTTGGTCCACAATGTCTGCACTGAACACGATGCCAAATTAAACTAAATCTCTTCTGCCTGCACATGATCTATATCCCTCCATCCACTGCATATTCATGCATCAATCGAAAATCCTCTTAAACAAAACTATCGTCTTTGCTTCCACCTCCTCCCTGGCAGCTTGTTCCATGCACCCAGCACTCTCCGTGTAAAAAATTTGCCCCATACATCTCCTTTAAACTTATCCCCCTCTTGCTTTAAGTGCATGTCCTCTCGTATTTGATATTTTTACCCTGGGAAAAAGATTCTGTCTACCCTATCTATGCCTCTCATAATTTTATAAACTTCTATCAGGTCTCCGCTCTGCCTCTGACGCTCCAGAGAAAACAACCCAAGTTTGTCCAACCTCTCCATATAGCTCATACCCTCTAATCCAGGCAGCATCTTTGGTAAACCTCCTTTCCAAAGCCTCCACATCCTTCCTGTAATGGGGGTGGCCAGAACTGCACACAATACGATGTGCACTATATCCTAATATCCACTCAGATATACTGAAGAGAGTGCAATATTAAATCAAGTAATCAGACCTTGATTGTGCACTCCACTTTGTATTCATGCCAATTCAGATCAGGTAAATGCTTCACAGTGTAGTTACTCTGCATCTTACATTGCACTACACAGTACATTGTACAGTCATAGCATGCATGTTACCATGAATTTAGTGCACTTTTTGTAGTGTATATGGGCATACCTTGAAGAATTGAGTGTACTTATGTGATTATAACGTTTGAATCAGAATCAGCTTTATTATCACAGACATATGTCGTGACATTTGTTGTTTTGAGGCAGCAGTACAGTGCAAGACATAAAGACATAAAAATTACAATAAGTTACAAAAATAAATAAATAGTGCAAAAGACGAATAACGAGGTAGTGTTCATGGGTTCATGGGCCGTTCAGAAATCTGATGGTGGAGGGGAAGAAGCTGTTCCTGAAATGTTAAGTGTGGGTCTTCAGGCTCCTGTACCTCCTCCCCAATGGTAGTAACAGTATCTGACACAGTGTTGTATCAGATACTGCCATTCATTGAGTGTTTCCTGCCTTCAATAAAAGGCATTCTGTTACTCGCTCTCCCTCGGCTATTTGCCTTTACAAACCACAGCACTGAAAAGCCCACAGATACTATATCCTTTAAATGAAAAGCAGAACAAATGTCTATTTTTTACCGTAATTAACAGCTTCATGGTTTTAAAAATTAATTTCTCAAGATATGTCTGTATCGGTATTAAAATAAACCAGCATTCAACCAAATATTGTCCCATTTCTGACAAATAAATGCCAAAGTGAGCTATAAATTAAGCTGAAGGACATTCATTTCTTATCACAGAATACATTTATTTATCAGTGATATTGAAACAGAATCCAAGATAACTTTCTTGTGGGTCATTGAAACACTTCCTTCACGGTTTTAATTCCTTCATGAGATATGAGCACATTGCTGATAAGTTCAGCTTTAACTGCCAATTCCCAAGTGCCCTGGAGAAGATGCTGACAAGTCAGCTTCCAGAACCATTGCATCTTAGTGACAAGTTCAGGATTCTGACCCAGTGACGGTGAAAGAACGGTGATATATTTCCAAGTCAGAATGGTGGTTACCTTGGAAGAGAACCTTTAGGTGGTGTGATTACCATACACTTGCTACACCTGTCCTTTTGGAGGTCAGGGTTCCTGGAGGTGGCTGCTTTGTATCTTATAGACAGTACACACTATAGCCACAGTGGCTAGGGTGGAGGCAGTGAATGGTTAGGCTGTGGATGGAACCCCAGGCAAGCAGGTTGCTTTATCCTGGGCTGCCGAAGTTCTTGAATGTTGTTGGAATTGCATTGATCCAGGCAAGTAGAGGATGTTCTGTCACACACTTGCACGTTATAGCTGGTGAAAGGGCTTTGAGCACCTAAGAGCTGAGTCACTAATCATAGCATGTCCAGCCTGTGACTTGTGATCTTGTAGCCACAGTATTAATGCAGTAACAAACAAGCTGCTGGAGGAACTCAGCAGGTCAAACAGCATCGGTGGGAGGAAAGGAATTGTCGATGATTTGGGTTGAACCCTGCATCAGGACCCAGTTATTAATGTAGTAGTTTACTTAAGCTTCTGGTCAGTGATGATCCCAGGATGGTGATGAGGGAGCATCTGACATCAATAATTCAACTGAATATCATGGGAAGATAGTTTGAGAGGACCATTGAATGGTGCTCATTAGGTGCAAATGTTAATCGCTGTGTTTCAGCCTAAGCTTGAACATTGCCCAAGCCTTACTGCGTGTGGCTATGGTCTGCTTAATTTTCTGAGGAGTTGTGAATAGAATGGAGTTATGGATGGAACTGAACATTATGGTAGAGGGAAGGTCACGGATTACAACAACCACCTACCCTTGTGCATTGAACTCGGATATCATTGAGCAGCGATCAATATTTGTTGTCACGCATCTCTGGGTATAGTGTTGTAAGCTCCAATGTGTTCTATTTCTGAACCTGATTTGAAATAAATTATCCTGCTTTTTTATGAGTTTGTTCATCTGTAAGAAATTTTGGTTAGGCCACGTCTCAGTATTGCATTCATTTTTGGTCGCCTCATTACAGGAAGGATGTGAAGGCTTTGGAGAGGGTGCAGAAGAGCTTCACCAGGATGCTGCTTGGATTAGAGGGTATTAGCTATAAGGAGAGGTTAGACAAACTAAGGTTGTCTTCTCTGGAGCAGCAGAGGCTGAGCAGAGACCACACTTTTCAGTGCAAATGGCACACAACAGGCAGGAAGATACTGGTTTAACAGTGAGGTCCTTGCAATACTGGTAACATCTGAATGGACAACTGCGTCATAAGCAAAATAGGCTGGAGAAATTTCTCCCCCTCCCTGTGAAAGAACAAGTTCTGGCTCAGCTGCTTGGAGGACCCAAGTGAATAAGGACTTTGATTTAGAAGGTGCAGATACATTAATATTAGTCCAAAGTAGCAGCAAAGGACATACATGGATATGAAGAAAAGGAAGCAGAAAACGCTTAAGAAAGGAATGCCAAACAGTTCTTAGCAAGAGTGCAGGAGTTCCTGCATTATACAAGGCACAATGGACAACAGAACACCATTATAAGAAGGAACATTATGGGATGAAAGGATGGTTGTGGCATCAGGGAGAGGCTATTTTGCTCTCTCTACCAGTGTATCTTCCTAGTTCTACCCACCAGCACCTTCTCTATAGCTTTGCAAATCTCTTCTGCACCACTTCGTTGTCTAATTCCCTCTCGAAGGCCGCAATGCAACCTACCTCCACCACACCTATAGGCAGTGCAATGCAGATTCCTACTGCACTCTGTACAAGAAGAATTTCCTTATTTTACTCTTAAGCAAGTTGCAATGTCTCAAACTCCACTGTTTTTGTATCTAAAATAGTCGCACACAATAAAAGATGCAAAACATATCAGGATAAATTATTCAAGATAAGAAAGCTGTCATTGAATCACTTAGAAGAGAGAATTTGAAGGATTTTGATAGTGATTACAAAAAATGTAAAAGTTGTTGTGCATCGTGGCAAATATACGCTGATAGTTTTATTGCATCATTGCTCACTGTCATTCAGGAGATATCTTGTTTTAGAGAGAGACAAATGCAGCCTAACACATTGTAATTGACAACTTGCTGGAACAGGACATCACCCACTGTGTTCCCTTAGAGTTTCTCTTTTAGTTTTGCACTATAAATTGCTAGAGTTTCAAGCTGATAATGAACAGAGGACAAAAAGGTACCTGGGACCTAATAAATCTCTGGGACCATCTCCTTAACCCATCTGATGTAAAGATAGATGGACAGAACTCAGTAAAAGAGCAGGACAATTTATTTCAAATCAGGTTCAGAAATAGAACAAAGGGTTAAGAGAGAGAGTAAGAAAAGGCACATAAGGAAAAGTAAAACACTTTGAGAAATCTCCAGCAACAAATCACAACCTGAAAGAGTGGGACTTGACATTTTTAGTTGTTCACTTACCGGGCCACAGAGATTAATAAACAGTTATGCAGTTGAAGGGATACTAATGTTATTATTCAGTGGAGTATTAACTGGCCTCAAAGACAACTGAGTGCCAATCACTATCGTTATACTTTAGTAGGGAAGAGCATAAATGCACCAGTAGAGAAGTAAAGAAGAAAAGCCATGAGGTAATGTTGCAGCTCTATAAAACTCTGGTTGGACCGCACTTAGACTATTGTGTTCAGTTCTGGTCGCCTCATTATAGGAAGGATGTGGAAGCTTTAGAGAGGGTGCAGAGGAGATTTACCAAGATGCTGCCTGGATTGGAGAGCATGTCTTATGAGGATAGGTTGAGTGAGCTAGGGCTTTTCTCTTTGGAGAGAAGGAGGATGAGAGGTGACTTGATAGAGGTGTACAAGATGATAAGAGGCATGGATCAAGTGGACAGTCAGAGACTTTTTCCCAGGGTGAAAATGGCTAACATGAGGGGGCATAATTTTAAGGTGATTAGAGGAAGGTATAGGGGGGGATGTCAGGGGTAAGTATTTTACACAGAGAGTGGTGGGTGCGTGGAACGCACTGCCGGCAGAGGTGGTGGAGGCAGATACATTAGGGACATTTAAGAGACGCTTAGGTATGCACATGAATGATAGAAAAATGGAGGGCTATGTGGGAGGGAAGGGTTAGATAGATTTTAGAGCAGGATAAAATGTTGGCACAGCATTATGGGCCGAAGGGCCTGTACTGTGCTGTAATGTTCTATGTTCTAAGTTAGTGATGCTGATGAGAAAACACAGAATGAAGCACAATACATTAATTCCGGGAGTTCCTGAATGGCAACTAGTACTGGGTAGTGATCTAGAATGTTGATTACCCTGGATAAGTTATATGAAAAATAGGGATTTAAGGTGTTACATCAGCAACATTACAGCACAAAGTCACTTACTTCTATGTTCACCATTTCATAAGGCAGTCCGTGCTAAATAGTGTGGTGGCAATCCAGATGTGGGCCCAAACATTACTGGGATTACTGATGTACTTGATGTATTTGAGCATGAGTTATACACTGCACTTCTCAATTATGTATTGCACAGTAAAAGGCCAATATGGGTCCTCATAAACCTTCTTCCTCCCTTGTTCATTTAACCCCATCAGCGTAGCTTTCCACCCCTCTGGTCTTATCCGCTGAGCTGGATTTATTGAAAACACATTCACGTTGGGCACCTAAACCATTTCATGTATTTCTTATTCTAACTCTGGATAGAAAACTTAGTCTTAATTCCCTACAGGGTTTATTAATGATTAACTTATGTTTATTGCCCCTGGTTCTGGTCTCACTCATAAGCAAATATCTTCTCTCTGCCTGACTTTATTAAAATCCTCTACCAGGAACCACTCAGTCTCTTTTAAAGATTCTCACTGTGTTTAGTCTTTCATGATAGATTTGACTTCTTGGTTCTGGTATCACTGCAGTGATTGTTTCCGCACAATCCCCACCCCCTCAATGTCCTTTTCATAATATGACCATTATCATATTTGAGCATCACTAAATCTAATAGCATCTGCATGGAGACTTTAGTTAGTTTGATTGTGAGTTCAGTAATCAGACCTCAGAAGAGTGGTCTGTTTCTTAGAGAAGCTATGGTTTCCTTATTTCCTTATGACTAGCTGCAGTCACTTAAAATTTGCTTGCAGACTACCAATAAGGAAAAGGTTCATAATTTAATAAATGTCCACTGCCATATTCAGAGGTAAGTGGGTATCAAGATGCACCGAGTTGCTTTGGAGTAGCTGGATAGCACTCTAGTCAGTGACATTGGCACTAGGTGAAGTTGTTGAAAGCAATTACTTGTCAACAACTGATGCAAGTCTACCAGTTTCTGTGCAAAAATAAGTGGAGGACTCGTTAACATTTCTGCAGCACATCAGTTGGCTCCACTGACATCAATTATTATTGCATCTTATTTTTAAAATAGGAGACATCCAGTAGTAGGGGAATAAACAACACCTATGAGATTCAAAACACACAGAGGACAAATATAGCTGTTAGACATGCATGCATGTAGCCAATACTACTGCACAACCAAAACATTTTTTTTAATTCCTCAATAGAAAATGTGTTCAAAATGCATACAAAATGGGTAGATCTCGTGGATGACTGCCAAGTCAGGGAAAGGGAACCAAAAACTAGAGGGCATAGGCTTAAGGTGAGAGGGGAGAGATTTAAAAGGGACCTGAGGGGCAACTTCTTCACACAGAGGGTGGTGAGCATATGGAACGAGCTGCCAGAGGAAGTAGTTGAGGCAGATACAATAACAAAGTTTAAAAGACATTTGGACAGGTACATGGATTGGAAAGGTTTAGAGGGATATGGGCCAAACACAGGCAAATGGAACTAGCTTAGATGGGCACCTTGGTCGGCATAAATGAGTTGGGCAGAAGGGCCTGTTTCAGTGTTGTATTACTCTATGACTATGACTCTAGGTCTTTAGGCAGAGAAATTGAGGCAAATGGTAGCTTCATGAAGACTGCTGACATGGTGGATGATTGATTTGTCTTTGAGAAACATGTGTAATAATTCATTTGGAACCCTGTGGGAATCTCCAGCACTCAGTTAAGTCACAGGAAGAGGGATTTGGATTCAAGAAGTGAAGGTCAAGGAGTGAGCAGGTCAGGGGTTAAGGGATACTCTACTTCCCTTGTGGTCTGGAGCTGTGATATAATCCAGACCCCAGAAGGAAAAGCTTTTTTCTCTCGTATAAACTAACCTTAGGGACACTTGAAGCCTCAGGTCATCTTCCTTCTACTTTCCCCACTCAGACTAACTGTTAAAATGGAAGTCACAGCTCAGTGATACCAGATCCAGTCTACACATTTAAAGAAGGGCTTTGCCAGCTTCATACAGTTGACTTTCCTGCCTATATACAAGAATGCAGTAACATAAATGATGGGAGCCACAAAGTGGGAAGTTTGTGGGCACATTGCCCAGATACATTTAACTGCTTGCCTGGTTTGTTCTGGGAAACAGCTCCTCTAATTCCTGATTTACTTAGATTTTAATTCACTAAATGTAGAATTCTGTGTAATCTCTAATAGTAATGTACTTGTCTGCTCAATGTGAAATTTATATAGCTGTTGTCTAAAATCAAACCTTTGTACACATTCCTTTTACTGGTTCTCTGACCAAATGGACATTTTTCCATGTTAGTTATTTTTCACACTTTGTATCTTCTCACAACATAGAAGGAGGCCATTTGGCCCTTCAAACCTATGCTGGCTCTCAGGGCAATCTCATCAATCCCATACTTCATCTTATCTCTACAACCCATTTTCACTTACAGGCCCATCAACTCCTCCCTGATTCTCCTATTTTGGGGTAACTTGCAGTAACCAATTAACCTACCAACCAGTACGCCTTTGGGATGTTGGAGGAAACTGGAGCTCCTGGGGGAAACCCACACAGTTGCAGAAAGAATGTGCAAACTCACACAGACAACATCGAAGGTTAGGATTGATACCGGGTCACTGGAGCTGGGAGTCGCCTACACCTCCTGCTGTGCACTGTGTCACCCATCAATGGCAACATTTTAAATGTGCTTTCAGATTGAATCATGCAGCATTGTAATTTATATTGAAGCAAAGCTGCTTTTGACCCAGTTCAAATTCAGCACAACATAAATTTCATCCTTTTTTCCCTTCCTAACTAATTTTCTTTTCTTTTTTGTGTGAACAAAAAGCATTATAATGAGTTTGGACTATATTTCAGTTCTGGTCGCCTCGTTATAGGAAGGATGTGGAAGCTTTAGAGAGGGTACAGAGGAGATTTACCAGGATGTTACCTGGATTGGAGGGCATATTTTATGAGGATAGGCTGAGTGAGCTAGGGCTTTTCTCTTTGGAGGGAAGGAAGATGAGAGGTGACTTGATAGAGGTGTACAAGATGATAAGAGACATGGATCGAGTGGACAGTCAGAGACTTTTCCCCAAGACGACAATGGCTAACACAACGGGGCATAATCTTAAGGTGAAGATATAAGGGGGATGTCAGGGGTAAGTTTTTTGCACAGAGAGTGGTGTGTGCATGGAACGCACTGCCAGCAGAGGTTGGGGGGGCAGATACACTGGGGACACTTAAGAGACTCTTAGATAGATACATGAATAATAGAGGAATAGAGGGCTATGTGGGAGGGAAGGGTTAAATAGATCTTAGAGCAGGATAAAATGTGGGCACAACATTGTGGGCTGAAGGGCCTGTACTGTGCTGTAATATTCTATATTTAATTCATATATAACATTCAGAATTTGTTGTCCGTTAATTAGTGCCATTATTAATTGTAAAACACCAAGCCAACAAATATAGGAAAACTGTTCACCTTTTTAGTGGAAGTGGTTCTCTTTTCTTACCTTCAGAAAGATGCAGTACCATCAGCTTCACCAGTTCTGCACCAGCTTTTATATGAAATGCAAAATTTCTAAGAAGGAGCATAGTGCTTTGTTTTTGATTTGCAGCAGAACAGATCCCAAACTGGGCCACATGGCTGTCATTGTACAGAACCATATCTTCAATGAAACTGCGTTCATATCCAGTCGTGGCACCGATCACTTCGAGGTAATTAATGCTTTGCTCATCACTTTGCAGTCGACACACTGGCTCTTTAAAAGCACTCGGATGTTTCTGTTTAGTGCTCTTGTCCAACTCTTGATGTCTGTTTGCATTTGTTGGTTCTCCCTTAGAAGAGAGCATGCTCAAGGTAATTTTATTGTCCTTATTTGATGGTTGTAAGACTCTTGCCCCCGTTCCTATTGCAGCAAGTGATTTTATGTCACACATAGACTCACTGTCAGCAGAGCAGTTTTCTTGTGCTTTGGCCGAATGGAGGTCAGAAAAATCATTTGACTGGCTGCCGGTTGAATCCTCCACATTTTCGTACACTCTCCTGATGTTCCGTTCCACAGGATGTGCGCAAATTAGCAAAAAGAGAAAGTGAGAGACCACAAAAGTTGACACAGCTTCCATGATTGATCTGGCTTTGTCGAGGACTGAAGGAATGCAATGCAAGTGTTGGCTTTGTCTTTGTGAAGATAAGCCTTGTTGATTGTGTTGCATTAAGGCTGGTGAAGGAGTGTTTAGTAGATATTTATAGAACAAAAGCAGACCTTGTATTTTCTTTCATGGATATCATACAATGGCAAATGTGCCAAAAAGCTCTGGATCAACATTCTTTTTTTTTGCTACGATACTAGCTGCACTGTTACCTTGAAATGGTGGGATGAAAAAGGAAACTGGTGACCAGATTTGTACTTAATTTTTTTTTGATGTTTAAGGAGCAAACCTAAGACCCAATAACTTCTATGCCAAGACTTCACTATAAACATCCTTACCATATACATGTATGCATTGAACAAGTCAAATAATTTTTAGATTTCTTTTTTCATACATTATGATCAGAACACTTGTCCAGACCCTTAACAGTGTTGATGTACAGAGGGATCTTGGAATCCAAGTCCATAACTCCCTGAAAGTGGCCACACATGTTGATAGGAGAACGTATGGCATGCTTGCCTTGATTAGTCGAGGCATTGAGCTCAAGATCCGGGAAGTCATATTGCAGCTTTATAAAACTCTGGTTAGGCAGCATCTGGAGTATTGCATTCAGTTGTGGTCACCCTATTATAGGAAAGGTGTGGAGGCCTTGGAGAGGGTGCAGAAGAGGTTTACCAGCATGCTGCCTGGATTAGAGGGCATGTGCTATGAGGAGAGATTAGACAAAATTGGGTTATTTTCTCTTGAGCAGCGGAGGCTGAGGGGAGATCTGATGGAAGATTATGAGAGGCATAGATAGATTAGACAGCCAGCATCTTTTTCCCAAGGTCGAAATATCTAATACTAGAGGGCATGCATTTAAGGTGAGAGGGGGTAAGTTCAAAGGAGATGTGCGGAGCTAGTTTTTTACACAGAGAGTGGTGGGTGCTTGGAATGCGCTGCCAGGGGTGGTGGTGGAGGCAGATACGACAGAGGCGTTTAAGAGGCTCTTAGATAGGAACATGAACGTGCAGAGAATGGAGGGATAGGGGCATTGTGTAGGCAGAAGGGATTAGTTTAGTTAGGCATTTAATTACTGGTTTAATTAGTTTGGCACAACATGGTGATCCTGTTGCTGTACTGTACTGTTCTATGTTCTTCTAGAACCATGTTATCAGAATGATATTTTAATACTCACTTAGGGGTCACTGTAGTAGAACGCTTGATTTACTAAGCCAATGAGTAGAGTCCTTGACTATTGATCTTGAGATATGAATTTAAACCCCACCAATTCAAATACAAATAATTCCACCAGTGGGAGAGTCTGGAACGAGGGGGCATAGTTACAAGGAGGGCAGTTATTTAAAACTGAGGTGCATAGAACCTTCTCCTTGCAGAGGGCAGTGAATCCCTACAAATCTCTTCCCTGGAGGATTGTGGAAACAGGATCATTGGAGGTATTTAAAGAGTATAGAATATATAGAAAGTAGAAGGTATACTTTTTTTAATTCATAGTCTGCTCTGTGCTTAAGATGGCTGCTGATCTCCTTAAGATGGCCGCTGGGCCTCCTTCTTCTCCAGCCTGAGCGCGGCAAACTCTTAGTGCAGGAAACATATAGTTCATTAAAGAAATAGTTAGCCCATTCCTAGGGAGACACTTTTGATTTAGTGTGGCCCATTAAACAGATGGTTATCCCATTCCTAGGAAGACACTGTTGATCTATTGTGTAGCTAATGGTCGTTAGGGCTAGTGCGACGAATGATTTTGTAGCAGTTCTGTAGCTGATAGTTTTCATAACTGATAAGCCAAGTGCTAGCGAGTCTTAGAACTCATAAGTAATAGACACGCATTGTAATGTTTTATAACTGTTAGCCTTGTAACGAATAAGCCTAGTATTGTTTTATAACTGATAGTTCTGTAGCCTAGTACCAGTACTGCCAATGCCCATAAATAATTGGGGCACCCTGCGATTGAGTCAGGAAATGACTGTGGCGAAAGACAAATGCTTGTGAGCCAGGAGACAACTGTGAAAGGAGGCAAATGGTGAAGGATGAAACTGTGAAGATAAGAGAGAACATGATGGATTGTAACAATGGAATTGAACTAAGAAAAAAGATATAAAAAAAGGCCCTCAAGCTTTGCTTGGGGGCAGTCAGAGAGGGCAGTAGTCAGAGGGTGACTAGTAACTGACTGTCTGACTGTCACAACTTTTCTTTGCAAATAAAAGTTTAACTTCTTGAGGAATCTTCTGCTTCTCCTGGTCATCTATTTATTGCGGGGAACCACGACAAATTTGGCGTCACCAGCAGGGTCAGAAAGAGACCCATAAGAAAAGAACGACAAATCAAGGACACTTCCTAGTCCCTAGGGGACCCCCACGAGACCAGCAGAGTAAAGGGTGACGACCCAGAAAAAGATAAGTGTTTTCGCTGTTAATTCGGACCAAAACTCTGTTGAGTGTGGGAGGTCTCCGGACGCAGAAGTGTTAAACGATTGTCGATGGGTGTCTCCGATCCAAAGAATCTGGCATAAATTGAAATTAAAGGAAACTCAGAGGATTGATCAAGAAAACTGTGCAGTGGGGTGAGTAGAATAGAAATTGATTAGAGTAAAAATTCCACGTGGTGTTGGTAAGTCCCTGTGGATACCGCCTCGCAGGAGACGAGGGTCTGAACGGGCAGGGCAGAAAGTCCTCGTGGATACTGCCTCGCAGGAGACGAGCGTCTGAACGGACGAGGTGTAAAGGAAAGTTCTTCAGATACCGCCCTAGGAAGGGGTCTGCACGGGCAGAACAGAAGAGGTAAGAATCTTTTGATAAATTGGATAAGATTAAGTAATACAAAAGCCGGCAAATTGGGCAGTAAAAATTATAGAGTTAGGTGTAGAAGTAGTATAGGAAACAATAGCGTTAACAAGTGAGTTGTGAGGTTCTGAGAAACACCCCGTAAAACAACATGACAGGAAAAGGAGCCTGCAGTTGAAATACTTAGTAAAAAATTTCCAGTATCTAAAAGTGATATCACAAAAATTTCGGAAAAATGGGATAAGAGAACCGTGGATCTAGTTACGAAATGGCCAAAAGAGGGAATTTTTGACTTAAGTCTGTGTGAGGAAATGGAGGGGTTAATTAAAAACGACAAACCAAAAGACAAATCTGAAGAAGAAGAAGCCAGAAGAGGGAGCAAGAGGCGGAGATACTGAAACTCTTCAGGACGGGAGCAGAAAGAGGAAGGAAAGTATATCAGGCACCAGTAGTAACTAGACAGGGTGCCAAAGAGTTAGCAAAACAACTCCCTATAGAAGAAGAGGAGGAAGGGTCGACTCTATATCCAGATTTAAGAGGAGCAGAAAACCCCCCCCCCCCCTCCCTATCCAGATGAAGGGAACCTGAAACAATGCCCGGTAGTGAGAGGACTGCTGGAGGTAGGAGGGGGTGAAAGAAATCTAGGGAGAGAACAAAAAGAGAAGCGAGGAAGAAAAGCAACCCCGGAAAGGCTGACATGGCAGAAAATACAAATAGAGACAGAATCAGAGAGTGACGAGGAGTCAGAGGATGAAATAGAAAGCCAGGGGTCGGGAAGAGACAGAGTGGGATTACAGGTCCTACTGGTAAAAGGAGGAGGACAGCCACAGTACATTCCTTGGGGTCCCAGGACCTGGAAGCACTACCCATTATATATGGAGCGGGAAAATGGATTTGAGGAAGAGACCACAGGACGTTTACTGGCAATAGGTGACTTGAAGGCACTACTGGTGAAGGTAGTGGGAACCTCAAGACTAAGAGAACTGATGATTTCAGCTGGCTTAACGAATGTGGCGGACAACCCAAATGTTGATGGAAGTGGTTTTGACCGAGTGAGGCAGAGGGCATGGAGGGCCTCAAAGACTGCTATCCACCCAAAGTGGACCCCAAAGCTTTAAAAGGGGATCCACTGGGAGAGACTGAAAACCAGTTGAAAAAGTGGAGACTGGAAACAGAGCAAGAGGTGGAGGGCAACCAGTTGATGACCACGTTGTTTCGGACTGCTATTGTAGATGCAATGCCCCCCCCCCCCCCAAGTCAAGTCCAGACTCGAGGAGGTGGTCGGGCTGACGTCAATGTCCCGCCAAGAATTTAGGGACCACATAGTCCACGCAGTCGAGGAATACTGAAAAGACAGACAAAAGCTGATTGAACAGCAGGAGGAGGTGAAAAGAAAGCTGACACAAAAGAAAGAAAAAGGCAAAAAGATGTTGCCGGCGACAACTGACCTGATTGTGCCGACCGAAATGAACGAAGCGCCAGCTTTTGGAGGAACCTGTTATATTGCCAGACAAGGGCCAGAAAGCCCCATGCCAGTAATAAACGTCTTTGGGGGAGCGTTTCCTCAAACGCCGTATCAGGGGCAAAATAAATTTGGACAACAGCCCAGACAGGACTGGAACTTCCAAGGAAGGGGGCAGAGAGGAAATTGGCAAAAAGGGCCAGGGAGCAGACAGGTAGAAAGAGGGACAGGAGGATTATGCTGGGGATGTAATCAGCCAGGGCACATCAGGAGACACTGTCCTTACAACCCTTGGCCTGCCACATTTCGGCAGGAGTCAATGATTAGAGAGCAGCAGTTTAATCAAGGACCAGCCCCAGCAGGTCCGACTGGACCGGTCAACCCCTATGGAAGGTGCTGGGGTGCCCAGAGAACGCGGGTGGGAAGGGACAGTACCCAATGATAACACGGGAGGTGGAAGAAGAGCCCATTGTTCAGATCACTCTAGAAGAGCAAATAACACCAATGATGATAGATACTGGAGCCACGTGCACTTGTGTACAGCCACAATACGCCTCCCACCTTCCCATGTCAGAAAAGTTTGTTAAAACTGTAGGGTTCTCGGGAAAAGCACAGTTAACATGATTTATAGCTCCAGTGAGTTTAAAGATGGGAAACAATGAAATAGTTTTACCGATTTTAGTGTTCAAAGGAACCCCGATCAATTTGTTAGGCAGAGATGCACTGCTAAGACTGGGATTGAAATTAGAATGCACCCCGAAGGGGTTAAGCCTGGGAGAAATAGGCACTCAGCTCGTGATGCAGGCAGCTGAAAGAGCGAATGTATATTGGATAGGGGACATAGAAGATCAAGTCTGGAAAACTTGGAGAAAATGGAAAGAGGGCGCTCTGGCAATATTACCTAAGGCCAAGCCACCTAGGACTGAGTTGCATTGTACAGTGATTTTTGATGAGACTCAGTGTAAAGAAATAGAGAGACAATGGCACAATGAAGTAAATACTCAGCAGCATTTAAAAGGTGAGGCAATAATAATAGGGAAGCAGGGAGCTGCCTTGCAAATAAAACAAAATGCATTTCTGGAGAAATGGTGCAGGGTGCCAGGAGCTGCACCCCGTGTAACGCTGTTAGTAAATGAGGGATACAAGTCCAAAGATTTGGGGCCCATGGTGAAGCAAGCAGGAACAACTATTGATTGGCAGATAGTGACACCAAGGGTTTGGAAGTCTGGGGACGATAATTATGTCAGAGTAGTAATAGACATAGAGATGGTAGGAAACCCTAAGGAGGTCGAGGTAATCCCTCAATGACATATGACATTGCTAGTAGAAGAAGAGGGCCAGCAGAAGGATAAAAGGCTGGAGGCACTGCCAGCCGTTTTATGGTCACAACACGACACAGGTGTAGGAAGAGTAAAATCAGCAAGCCCATTAGAAATAAAACTAAAACAGGGAGTGATTCCACTTAGAAGGCCACAATATCCCTTGAAACCGGAAGCAGAGGAAGGAATAGCGCTAACAATACAGGGATTGCTTGAGGTAGGAGAGCTTGAGAGCACGAGTAGCCCCTGTAATACTCCACTGTTACCTGTCTTGAAAGCAGACAAGTCCAAGTGGAGACTGGTACATGATCTGCGAGCAGTGAATGAGGTAGTGGAGGATTGGCCAGCTGTAGTCCCAAACCCGCATACGCTGTTGACTAATGTTCCACCGGAGGCAGTTTGTTTTTCGGTGATTGATTTGTGTTCGGCTTTTTGCAGCATTCCTTTGGCGAAGCAATGTCGTTATTTGTTTGCTTTCACTTACAGAGGTAACCAGTATACTTACACTAGGATGCCGCAGGGATTTAAGCATTCACCACATATTTTTAACTAGACACTGAAGGCAGACCTAGAGGGTGTATCATTGGAAAGTACACTGATACAGTATGTGGATGATTTATTGGTTTGCTCCGAAAGCGAGGAACAGTGCGAGCGGGATACTCTGGCTTTGTTAGAAAGATTGGCATTGGAGGTCATAGAGTATCCAGAAAGAAGCTGCAGTTTTGTAAACGGCAGGTAGAATATTTGGGCAGATTAATATCTAAGGGAGCAAAGTCGATAGCGCCGGATCAAATTGCGGCGATAACTAAGGCTCCTAAACCTCACACAGTAGGACACATGATGACCTTTTTGGGAATGGCAGGATACAGTTCAGACTGGATTGGAGAATATGCTGAAATTGTGATGCCATTGAGGAAAATGATGAAGGGAGCTGGACATACAGACATGAAGGGTGTTTTGCAATGGAATGAGGAGGCAGAAATAGCCTTTAACACTCTTAAGCAGGAATTGCAGTCAGCCCCAGCGCTAGCTTTGCCTGATTATGAAAAGGTCTTTCATCTCTATCTGTCGAATAGACAGGAAGGTTATGTTGCAGCAGTGCTGACACAGGAGACGGGCATAGGGAGAACTAAACAGCCAATAGCATATTATAGTGTGAGACTGGATGAGGTGGCACAGGGATATCCACATTGTTATCAGGGACTGGCAGCATTGCACTATGCTTATGAGAAAGCATCATCTGTGACCAGGGGCTATCCTGTGATTCTGTACACACATCATAAGGTAGCAGAATTATTGGAAAAGGGAAAGTTTGTACTGACACCAGCTAGGATAGTTGCGTTTCGGATGTTACTGACATTTCCAGACATAACTATACAAAGGTGTACCACAAGTAACAGAGCTGATTATGTTCCACTGGGTTATGAAGGAGAGCCCCATGAGTGTGTGAGGGATACCATGATATTTGCCAAATTAAGAGTGGATTTACAGTCAGAACCGTTGGATGAGGTAGATAAAAAGATTTTGTTTGTGGATGGCTCTTGTTACAGAGACCACAATGGGAATCATGCAGGATTTTCAGTGGTGCAACGGGATCAGTCTCAGTTTAAAACAATTAGGCTGGAAGCTTGTCCGCAACCCTGTTCAGCTCAATTAGCAGAGATTAAGGCTCTGACAGCAGCATGTGAGATGATGGAGGGTGAGAAAGTTGATGTTTATATGGATTCAGCATATGCTCATGGAGTATGTCATTTGTTTGGAGTAGTATGGAAACAAAGAGGGTTCAAGAAAAGCAGTGGAGACCCTATACAGCATTGTCAGCAAATTTTAGATTTAATAACAGCAATGATGAAACCTAGAGCGTTGGCTGTTATAAAGTGTCAGGTGCATAAAAAGGGAAATGACATGGTGACAAAGGGAAATCAGGCTGCGGCTGAAGCAGCCAGGAGAGCCTCTGGATGTTGTTTGGCTGTTATCGCACCTCAGGTGAGTCTGAGTCCAGGACCCGTAATGGAGGACATAATTGAAATGCAAGGTAAGGCAACTAGCAGAACAAACAATGTGGAGACAAAGAGGAGCCAAGCAGAACCATGAAGGCTCATGGAGCACAGATGATGGTTTGTTGATAGCACCCACCCCTTTGTTGACTACCCTCATTTCAGAGGCACATGGGCTGGACCATTGTGCAAGGGGGGAAGTGATGAGAAAGATAAAAAAGGTGTCTGTGTACTGTTTGGGGAACATTGTTGTACTTTTATACCAAATAACACCAGCCCAGAGGGATCCTTTGCTAAGGCAATGAATAAACTGAAAAATTTGAGGGAAGAGGTTAAACAGAATGCAGGGTTTGGACATCAGTTTTTTGATTGGCTGGTAAGTAAGTTAGGTGGTTGGGGAGCCTGGTTAACCAAAATTGCAATGGTTGTGGGTATGGCATTGCTTATGTCTGCACTTATTTTGTGCTGCTTCCTTCCACTCTTTAAGTCCTTTCTAGTGCACGCCACAGCAAAACAGTTTCCGATACTTCTGGCAATGGCTGAGTCGAATCCCCCGGAGAAGGAAGTTGCAACAACATACCTCTATGATCTGACTCGGGGAGATGTGCCGGATGATGATGATAACACTGCGGATGACAATTATGTTTATATTGGGAATAGTCTGTGAGGGCCTCAGGGTCTTTTTCCCCGTCTCCACTACGGAGGGATGGGTTTTTGGACCTCTGGCCCAGGAAATAGAGAGTGAATCCATGGGGCTCAAGCACAAAAAGTACGTTATACCTGTTTTTGGGATGATTGGGCATCTAAATGTCATGCCTTTTTGAATTCTCTCTCTATGTGAGACCGTTAGGTCTCAAAGGGGAGAATATAGAATATATAGAAAGTAGAGGCTATACATTTTTTTATTCATAGTCTGCTCTGTGCTTAAGATGGCTGCTGATCTCCTTAAGATGGCTGCTGGGCCTCCTTCTTCTCCAGCCTGAGCGCGGCAAACTCTTAGTGCGGGAAACATATAGCTCATTAAAGAACTAGTTGGCCCATTCCTAAGGAGACACTTTTGATTTAGTGTGGCCCATTAAACAGATTGTTATCCCATTCCTAGGAAGACACTGTTGATCTATTGTGTAGTTAATGGTCGTTAGGGCTAGTGCAACTAATGATTTTGTATCAGTTCTGTAGCTGATAGTTTTCATAACTGATAAGCCAGGTGCAAGCATGTCTTAGAACTCATAAGTAATAGAGACGCATTGTAATGTTTTATAACTGTTAGCCTTGTAACGAATAAGCCTAGTATTGTTTTATAACTGATAGTTCTGTAGCCTAGTACCAGTACTGCCAATGCCCATAAATAATTGGGGCACCCTGCGATTGAGTCAGGAAATGACTGTGGTGAAAGACAAATGGTTGTGACCCAGGAGACAACTGTGAAAGGAGGCAAATGGTGAAGGATGAAACTGTGAAGATAAGAGAGAACATGATGGATTGTAACAATGTAATTGAGCTAAGAAAAAAGATATAAAAAAAGGCCCTCAAGCTTTGCTTGGGGGCAGTCAGAGAGGGCAGTAGTCAGAGGGTGACTAGTAACTGACTGTCTGACTGTCACAACTTTTCTTTGCAAATAAAAGTTTAACTTCTTGAGTAATCTTCTGCTGCTCCTGGTCATCTATTTATTGCGGGTAACCACGACAAGAGGAGTCAGATAAAGATCGAGGATTGAGGGCTGCGGGGTGGACACAGAAGAGGAGCCAAGACCTGGGACAGATCAGCCGTGATCATATTGGATGGCAGGGGGCAGGTTTGAGGGTCTTGGCGGCCTACTTCTGCTCAGATTTTCTTATGTTCTTATAAACCTGAAACTTAAAAAAAGCTGGTATCAGTAATGACGACCATAAAACTACAAGATTGCAACATAAACCTAACATCACTTGGGAAAAGAAATCCGCCGTCCTTACCCATTCTGGTCTACATGTGACATTAAAAATCACTATTGTGATATCTCTTAACCCAGTCAGTTCAAGGGGCAATTAGGGACAGTCAATAAATGCTGACACTGTCACCAGCATCCATACCCCATGCTGTGACAGGATACACAGCTCTTCTAAAGCAACTCAGATGGGGAACGTAGTAAACAAAGGTATGTATGTTGAATATATGACAGATGGAGTTTAACACTGAGCTGTTTTAAGTGTTAATTTTGGTTGGAAAAATGAGGAATGACGATACAATCATAAACAATGTGGAATATCAGAGATCTGAGTGCACACCTTCAAACATGGCAGGATTCAAATGGGAAAGCGATTCAAATTGTGTTCAGTTCTGGTCGCCTCATTATAGGAAGGATGTGGAAACTTTAGAGAGGGTGCAGAGGAGATTTACCAGGATGTTACCTGGATTGAAGAGCATGTCTTATGAGGATAGGTTGAGCGAGCTGGGGCTTTTCTCTTTGGAGAGAAGGAGGATGAGAGGTGACTTGATAGAGGTGTACAAGATGATAAGAGGCATAGATCGAGTGAACAGTCAGAGACTTTTTCCCAAGGTGACAATGGCTAACACGAGGGGACATAATTTTAAGGTGATAGGAGGAAGGTATAAGGGAGGTGTCAGGGGTAAGTATTTTACACAGAGTGGTGGGTGCGTGGAGCGCACTGCCGGCAGAGGTTGTGGGGGCAGATCCATTAGGGACATTTAAGAGACTCTTAGATAGACACATGAATGATAGAGAAATGGGGAGCTATGTGGGAGGGAAGGGTTAGATAGATCTTAGAGCAGGATAAAATGTTGGCACAACATTGTGGGCCAAAGGGTACTGTGCTGTAGTGTTCTATGTTCTATAAATATATAGGAGACCATGGACTTTATAAATAAAGCATACATTATAAAGCAAGGAGCTTATAATGGATGTCGATAAAACTCCCTTAATTAGAGCATCACATGTAATTCTGGTCGTGAATGTACTACAAAGGATGGGAAGGCTACAGGAGGGTGCAGAAACAATTATAGCAAGATGGCCTGGGATGAGGGACTACTTATGTGGACAGAGTAAGGTAGAACGGAAAAATTGTATCGGTCTCCACAAAAGATTGGAGATAACAAGAGACTGCAGAAGTTGGAATCTGGAGTAACACACAAAATGCTAGAGGAACTCAGCGGGTCAGGCAGCATCTGTGGAGAGAAATGGACAGTTGACGTTTCAGGTCAAGACCCTTCATCTAGACTGAAAGTGTGGATGGGAAACAGCTATCTTGTCAATAAATCAAATGCTCTTTGGCAATAGGTACAGAGCCAGAAAACTGGAAGGTTGCTGATGTAGTGCCAATGCTTAACTAAAAGAGAATGGCATAGACTGAATAACTAAAGCCAGTCAGCCACACTGGAGAGAGTTAATTGTGGAATGGCACTAATTGCCAATCAGAGGGGCACAGGTTATTCAAGGACAATCAGCATGGATTTAAGTGAAGGACATTTCCCTGATACTGTTTTTATCTCCCCTGAAGAGGTGACAAGGAGTGTTGATTAGGTGAGAGCATTTGTTATAGTATAATGTGGATTTCAGCAAATTGATCAAGAAAGGAATAGCCCATGGGATCCAGGGAAAGTGTGAACTGGATTAAAACACAGCTCAGTGGCAGAAAGCAATAGGTAATGGTAAATTGGTTAATTAGTTTATTATTGTCACATGCACCAAGGTACGGTGAAAAACATTGTTTTACATGCCATCCATACAGATCATTTCATTACATCAGTGCATTGAGGTAGTGCAAGGAAAAACAATAACAGAATGCAGAATAAAGTGTTACAGGTACAGGGAAAGTGCAGTGCCATAACAACGTAGATTGTGAAGTCAAGAGTCCATTTTATTGTACTAGAGGTCAATTCAATAGTCTTATAAAAGCAGGATAGAAGCTGTCCTTGAGCCTGGTAGATGTGCTTTCAGGCTTTTGTATCTTCTACCCAATTGGTGTGGGGGGGGGGGGGGGGGGGGGAAGAAGAGAGAATGTCAAGGGTGGCAGGGGTGAGTGGAGTCTTTATGTTGGCTGCTTTCCTGAGACAGCAAGAAGTATAGACAGAGTCCATGGAGGGGAGGCTGGTTTCCATGATGTGCTGAGCTGCGTCCACAACTCTCTACAGTTTCTTGCGGTCACGGGCAGAGCAGATGCCATACCAAGCTGTGATGCATCCGGATAGGATGCTTTCTAGTGGTTATCTGGAATTTTAGTGCCGTGGGGTTCACACACTTCAATACTACATCCCTCACTTTCCATGATATATAGAAATGATTTCAACTTGCATATTGGGGTCATAATTAATAACTTTGCTCATGATATCAAAATAACGTGCGGTTGATAGCGGACCATAGGACGCACCTGAACGTAGGGAGGAGGTATGATTGGATTGAGTAGCTCTGCACAGAAATGGCAAGTGGAAATCAATTGGGGGAAGTGAGGTAATGCACTTGGGAAGGGCAAACAACGGAATGGATAAATGGGAGGATACTGAGTGCTTCCACACTGAAATCCAGAAATTGCTGTCAGTGACTTTCTCCTCCTTTACAGGGAAGTCAGGCTACAAGGCAGTTGTACAAGACCATAAGATATAGGAGCAGAACCAGTCCATGCAGCCCATCGTGTCTGATTTGCCGTTCAATCATTGCTGACTTCTTCAATGCCATTGTCCTGCCTTCTCCCTGTAACCCTTAACCCCCTTATCAATCAAGGACCTATCAATCTCTGCCTTAAATACACCCAATGACTTGGCCTCCATGTGGCAACGAATTCCACAGCTTCACCACCCTCTGGCTGAAGAAATTCCACTTCATCTCAGTTTTAAAGGGACATCCTTTATTCTGAGGCTGTGCCCTCGGATCCTAGACTCTCCTACTAATGGAAACATCCTCTCCACATCCACTCTATCCAGGCCTTTCACTGTCCATAGGTTTCAACGAGATCCCCCCTCATCCTTCCGAACCCCATTGAGTACAGGCCCAGAGACATCAAACGCTCCTCATTATGTTAAGCCTTTCATTCCTGGGATCATTCTTGTGAACCTCCTCTGGACTCTCTCCAGGGCCACCACATCTTTCCTTAGATACAGGGCCCCAAATTTCTCACAATATTCTAAATGTGGTCTGACTAACACCTTATAAAGCCTCAACAGTACATCCTTGCTCTTATATTCTAGTCCTCTCGAAATGAATGCTAACATTGCATTTGCCTTCTTTACTACTGACTCAACCTGCGAGGTAACCTTAGGGGAATCTTGAACTAGGACTGCCAAGTCCCTTTGCACCTCTGATTTCTGAATTTTCTCCCCATTTAGAAAATGGTCTACACCTTTATTCTTCCACCAAAGTGCATAACCCAACACCACAGTGCAAAAATCAATGAATTTATAAGACTTAAGACACTTACAAATTACTCTTGCAGAATATCCTGCAAGTATTAAGTTTGGTTGTGCAAAGTACATTTATTTTTAAATGGTGCACTAAGCCCACTTTTAAATCTTCTTACAGAGCTGGCAATCTTCCCTACCTGCAATGCATTCCCTGTAGCTATGACACTTTACTCTGTATTCTGTTATTGTTTTTACCCTGTACTACCTCAATGCACTGTGTAATGAATTGATCTGTACGAACAGTATGCAAGACACGTTTTTCACTGTGTACAAGTGACAATAATAAACCAATACCAATAATTGGGGCTTAATAAGTAGCCTGGTCTTAAAATTTCATTCCTCCAATATTTCAAAAGCTATTGCATATTATTTTAACTAGTTCTTGCAAAGATTTATAGTTCAATACATGATTAAAATTGTATTCTTCCTTTAAGCTTTGTTGTCTGCAAGAATTCTCCAATGTAATGCTTTGTTAGCATCACTGTCACTGTACTCCAGAAACCCTGAACCAGCACCAGACAGCAAACAACATGGGAGAGGGACACACAAGGTAACATTTTGAGAGCAGCTTTAGCCAGCAGCTGTCGCAAATACCCAAACAGATGAGATTCGGGAAACGATCTGTGGGAATGAGCTAAAATTTCCATTCCAATAGGCCTTTTGATTACTCTTTATATTAATGATTTTTGTACATGAACACTGACTATTTTTGTTCATATCATTAACTATTTGCATTTGTCTTTTTTGGATCTGAAGTGGATGATATAAAGCTTCCCCATATTGGACTCCATCTATAATGCAATCACAGAAAAGGCACATCAGTGGCTCTACTTCGTTAGGAGTTTGAGGAGATTTGGTATGTCATCAAAGACTCTTGCAGATTTTTATAGATGTACGGTGCAGAGTATGAAGGCTCCAATGCACAGGATTGCAAGAGGCCGCAGAGGGTTGTAGTTCCATCACGGACACAACCCTCCCCATCATCGAGGACATCTTCAAGAGGTGGTGCCTCAAGAAGACAGAATCCAGCACTAAGGACCCTCACCATCCAGGACATGCCCTCTTCTTGTTACTACCATCAGGGAGGTGGTTCAGGAGCCTGAAGACCCACACTCAACAATTCAGGAACAGCTTCTTCCCCTCCGCCATCAGATTTCTGAACGGTCCATGAACACTACCTCATTGTTTCCTTTTTTATTTGCACTATTTATTTTGTAATTTATAGTAATTTTTATGTCTTTGCACTGTACTGCTGCTGCAAAACAACAAACTTCATGTCATAAGTTGGTGATAATAAACCTGATTCTGATAGTTTTGCCCTCCTACTCAACATGTTCCTTTATAAAGTCCTGCCCCTTAAGAAGTTTCCTGTGCCTTTGGGTCATCTGCAAAATTTAGAGACAATTCCATTTCCTCAAAATTACTGATATACATCACGAGAAACTGATGTCCTAATGAAGATCTGAGGGGAATTGACTTCTCACATCCATCAAAGAACACTGCCCACATCTCTGCTGTCTCTCACTTTACGTTTCGAGAGTTACATCAGCTAGAATTGTTTTGATTGTTCCTGCTAAGCACAAGATGCTAGCAGAAAAATTGTGAACAGTATCAGTGTCCAATTGCCCAAAAAGTAAATGGCGTGGGTAAAGTTTGGATGAAATAATGCAAACATCTTGACGTTATTGGGGAGACAGACTGCAAATGGTGGAAACCTGGAGCAACAGAAAAATCTGGAGGAACTCAGTGGGTCAGGCAGCATCTATGGAGGGAAATGGACAGTCGATGTTTTGGGTCGAGACCCTTCCTCAGGACTGTAAAGTAGGGGAGGAAATAGCCAGTATAAAAAGATGGCCAGTATACCCTTCCCCCCCACCCTTTTATACTGGCTATCTCCCCTCCTTCTTTTCAGTACACATGAAGGGTCTCACCTCAAAACGTTGACTGTCTATTTCCCTCCATAGATGCTGCCTGACCCGCTGAGTTCCTCCAGTTTTTTGTGTTGTATAAAGTTACTTGAGTATTTTCTGCAGTGGTTTGAGAAGGCTTACAAACTGCAGAAGAGAAAAAATACAAATAACTGGGTGTCTTCCAGTGCCATGTACTGTGAGCTGATTGCCAACCATCCCAAAGCAAAGCTGCTTCTGACTTTAGACATTACAAGTAGAGGTTGGTAGAGGAGGTTGTTTGAATCTACTTTATCACCTTATCTGTCCCTTCAGCAAACTCCCTGGGCTTATTGGAGAAGTACAGAACACAATTCTAATGACAGATTACATTATCATTTTCTACAAATAGTTATAGAATTTTAATTATAATTAAAGCATGCAATCTAATGTCCAACAAGATGCAATGGCAGACACAAATCATCTGAATTGTAAGCTAAGCAGAACAAACAGATCTGCCAACATTCTGTGTTGTTATTTTGTACTGCTTCTTTACTCTGGTCAATAATTAACAAATGCTTAAGTAAATGACTGTGGTAATGCTACTTAAACTAGATTTCTTAGATCAGCTGTCCATGGAAAGTGAAATATTGATCCATTAAGTGTGCAGAAAAGCTATATAATCCAATTCAACCGTACCCTTTTAGATTAATCAGACTTGAGAGCTACGACAAAAGTTAGCATAAATCATGGGTTTCTTTTCAAATACACCTCAGCTGAGCTATAAAGATCTGAGATGGTGAATATTATAATTGGAATAGTTGCACGAGTAAAATGCTATGTTAAAGGAAAATAATGCACACACTAAAATTTGCTGGAAAATGTCTTTAATGATAGATGAAGTATTGCAAATATTGTACATTTGCAAGAAACCTGGATACTACCAAAATAACAGTTAAAGACCAATCTACAAAAGTTATATTGCCGTAAAATTCTTAAAAACCACAAAGGTCAGTTAGCAGGAGGAGGGGGAGGAACGCCAGGTGGTGGGAGAGGGGTAGGGGGTGTAGCTATTGGTGCAGACTCACTGGGCAGTGGAGGCCTTATCATTGGTGGAACTGGAGCAGGAACCGGAGCGGGAACTGGCGCGGGAACTGGAGCGGGGACTGGAGCAGAAACCGGGGCGGAGACCGGAGCTGGAACCGGAGCAGGGACCGGAGCTGGAACCGGAGCTGGAGGCGGGCCCTGCGGAGCCGGAGGCGGGCCCTGCGGAGTCGGAGGTGGTCCTTGAGGAGCTGGGGGCAGCCCCTGCGGAGTCGGGGGCAAGCCCTGCGGAGTCGGGGGCAAGCCCTGCGGAGTCGGGGGCAAGCCCTGCGGAGTCGGGGGCAAGCCCTGCGGAGCTGGTGGCAGCCCCTGCGGAGTCGGTGGCAGCCCCTGAGGAGTCGGTGGCAGCCCCTGAGGAGTCGGTGGCAGCCCCTGAGGAGTCGGGGGCAGTTGTGGTGGAACAGGGGGCACTGGGGCACCTGGTGGCATTGGCGGCATTGGCATGGCTGCTGGTCTTGGGGTTGGCATTGCTTCTGGTGGCATGGGACCCCTTGGTGGTATGCCATTCATGAGTGGTGGCGGTGGTGGTCTGTTCTTCAGTCCAGGTGGTCCAATAGGCAAGGTCTGTGGTTGTAAAGGTTTCTCCATCTTGAAGTGAAACTGAAGGAAAAACTAGGAGAGAAAAAATGCAGAAGGTCAAACTGATTTCAACGTAGAATTAAATTAATACAAAATTACTGGAGAGAGTTGGAAAGGGACCAAGTAAACTGTTCACATTATCATCAACAGGTTCATGTAACATCTTTAACTTTCTGCAGAATGATGACAATGATGTAATAGCATACACTCAGGCAGCTATGGGGGTTGAGGTAAATAGAATGGGAAGACGCCACACAGTAAGCAACACAACTGAATATATAACAGAAAGAAAGTAGATTCTAAAAAGTGGAGATCTGCAAAAACAATTCAGAAACGAGCGGCCAAACAATGAAGCACTCTCTCCTAGTAAACATGTCAACTCTATATTTGTCCAGATTTTTAACTTTATCCTGGACTTACCGTATTTAATTTTAGAACATAGAACATTACAGCACAGTACAGGCCCCTCGGCCCACCATGTTGTGCCAACATTTTATCCTGCTCTATCTAACCCTTCCCTCCCACATAGCCCCCCATTTTTCTATCATTCATGTGGCTATCAAAGAGTCTCTTAAATGTCCCTAATGTATCTGCCCCCACCACCTCTGCAGTGCATTCCACGCACCCACCACTCTCTGTGTAAAAAAAACTTACCCTTGACATCCCCCTTATACCTTCCTACAATCACCTTAAAATTATGTCCCCTCGTGTTAGCCATTGTCGCCCTGGGAAAAAGTCTCTGACTGTCCACTCAATCTATGCCTCTCATCATCTTGTGCACCTCTATCAAGTCACCTCTCATCCTCCTCCTCTCCAAAGAGAAAAGCCCGAGCTCACTCAACCTATCCTCATAAGACATGCTCTCCAATCCAGGCAGCATCTTGGTAAATCTCCTCTGCACTCTAATTTTAATTTTGTAAACTTCTTTCACAGTGAATTAAAATATAGATGACTTGTAGGTGGGAAGCAGCAGTCTTTTAAAAAAAATTATTTGATACACAAAAAGTTTCTGACAAAGTACATGATAGACATGCCATCAAAAGTGAATTCCATTAAATAGGTACTGGCAGTGTGTCTTAGCCAGGAGAAAAAATTGAAAACACTAATAATGAATGTTTATTTTTCAAGAAGAACGTTTTTTTTAGAATAGGCCTCTGGGGGGTAGGACGGACATTAAGAGCACTGTTGTTATTTTTGATATATATTAATGACACTCTTGGGAATGAAAGACATTATTTCAAGATTTCTAGATGACATAGAAATGTAATAACAGTTAGCTGGAGAGCCATAGCTCAAGGTGAACACACTGATCAAATGGGAAGGCACATGTTGACTGAAGTTTAATACAGCTGTGAGAAGTATTTTGGTAGAAGGATGAGGGGAGATAATTTAACTAAATTATCCTAATTTTAAAGACAGTGCAGCTATAGAAAGATCTGGATGCAAAAAAAATCACAAATTGGTGATATAGGAGGAGCCAAAGCCATCAAAAAGCAAGAAGCTAAGCCAAACCTTTACAAAACTCTGGTTAGGCTTCAGCTGAAGTACAGGGTCCTCCTCAAGGCATCACATTTTCCCAAGGAAGGTACAGAAGAGGTCAACCAAGATTACATTAGGGTCAGTGCTGGAGCCTCAACTATATAAAATCTACACTAATGATTATGGTGAGGGGATTGAGTGTTTCACAGTCAAATTTGTCAACAGTACAAAGATAGGTGGGAACACAATTGAGAGAAAGTCTCCAAATGAAATTAAAGGTAAAAATTCAGCAGTTGGATTTTCGGCCTGAGAATTATTTTTCCCTACACTAAGTCTCAAGCATGCTAGCTTAGGGAGGTAATGGAGTAGGAATTCAACAACATTAATTCTACCAGATCTTTGCCAACTTTGTACTCTATTTTTTAGTTGAAATGCATTGAAGCTTCATTGTAATAATACCAGTTTGACCTCTCAATCTACTTGTAACTTTGCACCTTATTGTCTACCTGCAATGCACTTCCCTGTAGCTGTGACACTTTACTCTGTACTCTGTTGTTGTTTTTACCTGTACTACCTCAATGCACTCTGTACTAATTCAATGTATCTGCACTGTGTAATGAATTGATCTGTACTAATGGTATGCAAGACAAGTTTTTCACTGTATCTCGGTGCAAGTGACAATAGTAAACCAATACCAATAATAACAATCTAGTTTACAACATGCAATAGACAGAATTCTTGTCACGTCCAGCCAGGGTTACAGCGTGCTCAGCTGCAAATGGAAGCTTAATGAGAGGATGACTGCCTTTGCTCCCCATCCAGTATTTCTCCTATAGCCACAGACAGAAGCCAAGTCAGGGGAATAGGATATGCAGAAGTCCCAATTTGTAAGAGAGGCTGTGGCTCAGCTGTGCATAAATATGATACCTTAAAAAGGATGATTAACCACAGCACTGATGGCTCTTCAGAATTAATTACTGGCTCATCAAAAGCCAGAATAATCAAATTAGCCAGGCCTGCCAAATGTTCATCACAGATGAAGGTTCAGCACATCAATCTGGTGACTTTCTCAGATGCTCAGCCTGTAACAGAAATAATCAGCTGCAGCCTTGGAAAGCTTCCGATATCCTTCCAGATGCATGCAACACTTAGCCGTGGGTGCACTGGGCCAGCAAAGGAACTATCCTACTTTCAAACACATACAATACCACGTCCAGTTCTGCAGCTGTTGTATGGAATCAGACAGAACACAGATCAGTACAGCACTGAAACAGGTCCTTCAGGCCTTGTCTGTGCCAATCATGATGCCAATTTGAACTAATCCCATTTGCCTGCACATGGTCTCTATTCCTCCATTCCCTGCCTGTTCATGCACCTTTCTAAATGCTTCTTAAATGTTGCTATCGTACCTGCTTCCACCACTTCCCCTGGGAACATATTCCAGGCACCTACCACTCTCTGTGTAAACAAACACCTCATAATCTCCTTTAAACTTCCCTCTTTCACCATAAAACTATGTTCTCTGGTATTTGGCATTTCCACCCTGGGTAAAAAAGACCAACTATCTACCCTATCTGTTCCTCTCATAATTTTATACACTTGTATCAGATCACCCCTCTGCCTCCAATGCTCCAGAGAAAACAACCCAAGTTTGTCCAACCTCTCCTTATAGCTGCAATCCAGGTAACATCCTGGTGCATCTCTTCTGCATCCTCTCTGAAGCTTCTACATCCTTCCTGTAATACAGCAACCAGAACTGCACACAATACTCCAAATGTGACCTTTATGTAGCTACAACATGACATGCCGACTTTTATATTCAACACCCCAATCGATGAAGGCAAGTATGCCATTAGCCTTCTTTACCACCCTATCTACTTGTGTCACCCCTGTACATCAATGCTCCTAATGACCCCAAATTATCACTTGTCTAGAGGTTAACATTTCTAAACTGGAATTTCTTTGTTTTTGCCCTCAACTTTACTTCTCTGACCTTTCAACCGTGGAAGATTGTCTTCGGGATCAAATGCAGTCCGAACCCTTCAAGATACTCCAAAGAATTTTGATCCTCTGGTTGGGTATTTACCCTCAAGTCCTTAAAATTTTAACAAAATACATTTGCCGGGCTACACCCTTGCCAATATTTAACTCTACAGTTAGATCTGTAAATAACTACGCCTCTAGAAAACTATACATTACTAATGTAAATATATTAGGTCTTGAACAGGACAGGTTACACCAGTAGTTTAAAAAAAAACAGCCCCCATGCTTAGATTATACAATATGAAGAAAGAAATAGAAATATACTCAAGAATGCATTTGTTCATCATATCCAAGATTATGAATTTCCAATGAACTTCAGAATCAGGATGCTCAATTATATTAATAAATCAGTTGCATTTAAATGCCAACCAGTTTTACTAATACTACAGAGTGCTCCGATTAGAATGAACTGGAAGTATTTCACATAAATTTGGTCACAAGAGAGCAAGGGTGGCCAGAATTCAGGCCCTACAGACAGAAGAGAGCAGAAGGCTGGTCACGGTTACAGGATGCGCAATAATGAATGGGCTCTCAAGCTCCAAAGAACCCATTTGGTGAGCAACCTACTGAGGTTCACAAATTACTTAAAGGGATGGGTAAATGGTATTTTTAGATACATCATTGCTGAAGGAGGTTGATTAATAAATGGAATTGTTTGCTGTAAATAATTTACAAGATTAAGGAGATACTTTGAAACAAAACAGAGGACTCAAAAGCCAATAGAGAGACATGGTTTCAGGACAGAGATTGGAACCCGACTAGCAAACTGTATATGACATTCAGGAACGGCAGGAAGCTTGAGAAGTGATTCTATTAATCAGTGATGGTCTTATCACAAGAGGGGGAAAAAACCATGATGCAAAAACAGTTTGAGTAAAGATAAGAAACGATAAAGGGAAGAATCATTTGTGGAAGCATTCTATTGGTCTCCCTACAGTAACCACACAGTAGGTTAATGTATAAAGGAGGAAATATGGCAATAATCATGGGGGATTTTAACCTACATACAGACTAGAATAATCAGATGGGCAAAGGTATTCTAGATAAGGAGTTCATAGTACTTCGAGGATAGTTTCTCCAAATGGCACGTTCTGAAACCAACCAGAGAGCAGGCAGGTATGATGCAACAAGATAGGATTCATTAAAGACCTCACTATGAAGACACTTAAAGGTCATCTAATTGAATTTTACATTCAGTTTGAGGGAAAGAAAAATAGGTCAAAAACCAAAGTTTTAAACTGAAATATGGGCAATTATGACAGGATGGAAGGACAGCTAGCTGAAGTGAACTGGCAAAGTAGGTTAAGGGAACAGTCAATTAAGGCTTCAGGGGATCTTTCAGAGGAAAGATAACTGATGCATTCCAACAAGAAGGAAAAATTCACTATCCATTGTTAACTAGAGAGAGCATATAATAGCACAGAGGTGGGTGGCAGGTCAACAGACTGGAGAGAATACAGAAAACAGCAAGAATGACCACAAAAAAGGAAAATCAGACAAATTAAAGCTATCTAGAAATGCAAACACAGATAATAACAGGTAAAAAAAAAATTAACAAAGTGAACATTAGTCTTATAGAAAGTAAGTTTGGGGAATTACTAACGGAAAATAAGGAGATGGATAAATTAAATAGGTATGTTACATTGGTCTTCATTTTAGAGGATAGAAGTAACATCCCAGCAACAACTGTAAATCAGGAATTTGAAATTCAAGAAAATTACAAATCGCCAGAGAAATCGTATGTGCAAATGGTTGGAGCTACAGACTGACGTCTGGGCCCTGACAGACTCCCTCCTATGGTCTTTAAAGAAATGGCTAGTAACCCGATTGCTGCATTGATTTTAATTTTCCAAAGCTCCCCAGATTCGAGGAAGGCTCCATTCGACAGTAAAATAGTGAATGTAAATCTTCTTTTCCCCAAAGGGGGAGGCAGACAGAAAGCAAGAAATCACTGGCTAGCTAGCTTAAGATAAGGTATCTTTATTAGTCACATGTACATCGAAACACACAGTGAAATGCATCTTTTGCATAGAGTGTTCTGGGGGCAGCCTGCAAGTGTTGCCACACTTCCGGCGCCAACATAGCACGCCCACAACTTCCTAACCTGTACGTCTTTGGAATGTGGGAGGAATCCGGAGTACCCGGAGGAAACCCACGCAGACACGGGGAGAATGTACAAGCTCCTTACAGACAGCAGCAGGAATTGAACCCGGGTCACTGGCGCAGTAAAGCATTTTGCTAACCGCTACACTACCGTGCCTGCCCAACATCTGTCATCATTGTAATATCAGAAGCATTCAAGTTAATCAAGCAAGGTCAACATGGTTTTGTGAACAGGAAATCATGCATGATCAATTATTGGGGTTCTCTGAAGAAGTCACATGTGCTGTGAATAAAGGGGACCAGTGGATGGACTGTACTTGTATGTCCAAAAGGCATTTGATAAGTTGCCGCATCAAAGGTATTGCAGAAAATAATAGCTCATGGTGCAGGAGATAACATATTGATGTGGATAGAAGCTTGGGTGGCTAACTGCAAACAGAGACTAGGCATAAATGGATCTTTGTTCTGGTTCACAAGGCATAAGGACTGATATGCCACACATATGGGCAAATGTTTGGCAAATTAAATAAAATTTTGGAAAATGTCAAGTTGTCCAGTCTGGTAGTAAAATTACAGATGAATTTTATCTAAATGATGAGAGATTTCAGAGCTCTAGCTGTCTCAGAGCATGCCTCACAAGCAGGTACAGCAAGTAATTAGGAAAGTTAACAGAGTGTTATTGATTATTGAGAGAAGAATCAAATGTAAAGGTAGGGGGATAATGTTCATTTAAGGAAATAAGATAAGGTATCTTTATTAGTCACATGTACATCGGAACACACAGTGAAATGCATCTTTTGCATAGAGTGTTCTGGGGGCAGCCCGCAAGTGTCGCCACACTTCTGGCACCAACATAGCATGCCCACAACTTCCTAACCCGTACGTCTTTGGAATGTGGGAGGAAACCGGAGCACCCAGAGGAAACCCACGCAGACACGGGGAGAATGTACAAGCTCCTTACAGAGAGCGGCCGGAATTGAACCCGAGTCACACTGGCACTGTAAAGCGTTACGCTAACCGCTATGGGACATTGGAAGGTCATGCATGTGTCCATCTCCTTTTTCAAGAAAGTGTGTCAAAACACTAGAAGCAGTTAAGAAGAGGTTTACTGAACTGATACCTGGAATGGGAGGGGTGTATTAAGAGAAAAGATTGGACAGGCTAGCCTTGTATCAACCAGAGTTCAGACAAGTGAGAGGCAACTTGATTGAAACAGATGAGATACTGAGGGGTCTGGACAGGATGGATCTGGACAGGATGGATCTGGAAAGGATGTTTCTACTTGTGGGAAAATCTAGAACAAAGAATCATTATTTAAAAATAAGGAGTCATTTTAAGACTGACGAAGTGAAATTCTCTCCTCAGGAGATAGAACATAGAACAGTATAGCACAATACAGGCCCTTCAGCCCACAATGTTGTGCCAACCTTTAAACCTCACCTAAGACTATCTAACACCTTCCTCCCACATTTCCCTCTATTTTAAATTCCTCCATATACTTATCTAGCAATCTCTTGAATTTGACCAATGTACCTGCCTCCACCACCGGCCCAGGCAGCGCATTCCATGCTCTGGGTAAAAAAAAACCTCCCTCTGATATCTCCCTTGAACTTCCCACCCATTACTTTAAAGCCATGCCCTCTTGTATTGAGCATTTGGTGCCCTGGGAAAGAGGCACTGGCTGTCTACTCTATCTATTCCTCTTAATATTTTGTACACCTCTATCGATGATGATTCTTTGGAACTCTCTTCCTCAAAGAATGGTTAACAGAACCTTTAACTATTTTTAAGGCAGGGGTAGATAGATTCTTGATAAGTGAGGGGATAGGCAGGGGCGTAGAGCTGAGGTTTCAATCAGATCAACCAGGAGCTTATTGAATGACAGAGCAAGCTGGAGGGGCCGAGTGGCCTATTCCTGCTTGTTCATGTATATAATCCAATAATCTGGGAGCAAAAGGCCTTCTTGATCTCAACTTTTACTTGTACTGTTTAAGGAGTTCTATTGTGTTGTTGTGTGACCTTTCACAGAAATCTTATTATCTGTTGATCTAAATAACGCTCTGCTGAATGGCTAAAAAGAAGTTAGTCATAATCAAAGAATACAGACAGTTTACTTTAAGCAGAAATGATCTGGAATGATAATGTAAACAAAAAGATACCTGTTTTGTTTCTCTATTCCAGTGGGTCCAAAACTTCCCCTCAACTTTATCAATTTCTCTACTTGGTACCTAAGGGCAATAAAAGATGTGTTGAGATACTCGGTTTGTTGAGTATAGTTATCAATGATAGATATTTCAGTGCTACATCTACTTCTTTCAATAGTCTAAACAAAATGTGTGCAGTAGGGAAGATAGAACTGAGGTTGTAATCTGAGACAAAAAAGTTGATAATAGAAGCAGACATTCCTTAATGCAACATTCACCCTGAGCAATTTTTTCTTTGACTGCAAAACAAAATGGAAAAATGTGGCCCAAGCACTTTTCCAAAAACTGCTCCATTTTGTTCAGACTTGTTTATTTACTGTTTCATCTCATCTTCTTCATTCCATTTTGCAAATGACAGACATTTAAAAAACACCTCCCTGATACCACCTCCCACCCCTACTTATCAGTGTAATTTCTAACCCAGGGATTTTCTGAAATGTTACACATTCAATGACTGCCGTTACCCTATGTAGTAGGCCAGTATTTAATATTTTTGAAAGTGGGTAAGATCTAAAATCAGCTATAGAACTTTGTTTCACAAGTAGATTAATAGAACTAAAGTCTATTCCTCTTAATTTAGACCTAAATTCAAATTATTTAAATTCCTTCAGCTTTAAATTTCCACTGAATTATTTAAATAGATAAATAAATCATTGGATAATTCATTTTTTAGTGAAAAAAACTAATTAAATATCAGGAACAACATATAATTCTTAAGTTAAAAATTTATTTTGCCTCCCATAGCAATCCTGAAATCACCCATCATTTTCTCAAAGTACAGTACCTTAAAAGAAATGGTCTCATATGGTTCTGCTGCAAACAACAAGTACTGCCAGCGTCTGTCTGGTGGTTCAATTCGTTGTTCATATGCAGACATAAACCGATGGCGTGGTATTACACTTTCTGCAATTTCTGGATAATCAATCTAAGGGATAAAATTGAAATCTATTTTAATTAAACCTGCTTTTCATAGATACATATTCATATTTAACCTGATATATGGTTTTGATCAGTGGTAATATTATAGCTGCATATCACAAAGAGAAAGGTTTTGTATAATGGATTTTTGTTTGGTTCTCCTTGCTTATAACGAAATCAGTTGTTGTTAGCTCCTTCTGCAGGCTGCAAAGGATGCACATTCTGGGCCAGGCAATATGTACTGAATGATTGTGCTTGAATGGAGTACCTGGTTCAAACCATTCAAAGTGCTTGAGGTGAACCTTACGAATTATTCAACTAGAAAATCACAGAGAATCAACTGTATAAAGCAGCGAAGAGTTTTAAACTCATTTAGCTTTTTAAGAAAGCTTGAAAGTCTGGGACAACGTCTTGGGCATCAATTCAACCAAACAGCACAGGTCTAGAGCTATTATGGGTACATAATGACTCAAAGGTCCTTGTCTATAGATAAATTCTTGGTCATATTTCCAGAGTCATCACAGGAAAAGCTGACATTGAGTAGATTGACAAAAGTTTGTCATTATAGCTAATGCATTGTTTGTTCTGAGTACTATTCAATTACCTGCTTTAATGTTGAATAAATTTGTCTAGTGGTTTATAGCCAGTCACAATCCGACAGTGAATATTCTTCTACCTACCGAAGACAAGGAAATCACTTGGCGGAGTATAACCCAGAGTACAGTGACAGAGGTTCCCCATTTGACTGCTGAATCTTTACTATGATTTCTAGCCCAGAGAACTTCTTTATTGTTAACACATTCAATAATTGTAGTTATTTTACATATTAAAAATCTGGACAGGAAAGATGCATACTCTTTTGCATGGAAACCAAATAGAAGTGATGCTGAACTTAAACGTCTGATATCAAAACCCAAAAACTGTAAAGCAAAGGTTCATCCAAATACTTTGTGAAGTTTACATTTTAATACGGAACACACTCACAGTTCTATTTTAACACAAATTAATGAAATAGTTTAACCTGTCAGCTCACTTTATTACAGATGTGCAAGAAGACCAAGCTTATTCAGCCAGTAATTGAGTCATACAGTTATGGAAAACCCATGTTCATTTCACTATGTTAGCTGATTTTACTTGTACAGTTGTACAATTCATTTTAGACCACTAGGGAGAGGGTTTTACTGTGCATATCAGTACCCGCTGATCGTCCTGAAACCCACTGACCAAGATTTGGAATGGGTATGATAGCCAGCTCAATCAAACACCTGGCTAATGCATGGGAAACGGCCATTTACTCCAGATGATAGAAGTCAGCCAAATTCATACTTCATCCAGAAGTGAATCCTTTTGGAAATGAACAGATGATTGACTAAATGAAAGAAGAATGGAACCTATTGCCATCAATGTACACAGAGCACAAAAGGATTTTACCTGAAAAAGGAGACTTTGCTGCCCCACTTCTGCATCCCTCTGTTTGGTCACTACAAAACAAATGTTAAATCTTGATATATTTAAATTGGGTTATCAGTCTGCAGCTAAAGCAGAACAATGCTGGTCTATCCTCCACTTGCCATAGTGTGGCAATATACTTTGCAACCTTTAATACGAACTTTAAAAACCCCATGCCGTATGACAGTTAATGAATCCCACAACATTCGTAAACTCAGAGGTCTAATGGAATTTATTAACTAAATGCTACGATTTTGTGAAAATGCCAATTTATAAGAAAATCTCTCCCTATAGCCTTGATCAACCAGCGGGAGGCATAATACAAATGTCTTATCGTCGAGTTCTTTTCCCTTGACTCCAACTCCCAAGTTAAAATATTTTAATTAATTTTCCCAGCAATATTGTTTATTAATGTTTCACACTTACACATTAAATATTAAAAATTTCAAGTCATGTTTTCCATGCCAAAATTTAGTAACATTTTTTTGTCAAAGCAACAATCAATGTTAAAATGGTCCATAATGTCACAAATACCTTTGTAACCTGGCCGACCAATTTTCACAAATTTCTTCACCTCTACTTTAACCTTCTCAGGGGCAGGCTGCGCTGGGGATTCCTTAGCCTCTTTTGCTGCTCGTCTTGCCCTGTATTCAAAGCATTGAACAGATCACTTGGTAGGGAACTGCCATATTTGTTATACAAATTCTACTCCCTTCTTAGCTGACACAAAGCAATTCCCGAGGCAATACACATCCACCCAACTGTTGCAGGAGCATGCGGCACATCATGTTACATGTCTTATCCCGTATCTGCTTTGCTCCTGAGTAACTACCTAAATTGGACATGCATCAGGAACTAAGTGCTCATTGTTGCCTCAATTTTAGAAGAAAATACATTCATTCTCCAGTCATCTATATCAAGTGGTTCCTGAACTTGCCATTTTTGTGTATCCATAAACTAGTTAGCTGTGTACAATCTGTCTAATCAAAGTTAAGGGTACGGTTAAAGTTATCTTTTCTGTGTTAGTCTATCGAAAAATTAAAATATGCACACAATTCCACAAGTGATGGAACTAAGAGCCTTCAATGAAGAGATAGCTTAAATTCAGGCTCATAGATATAAATTTAATATAAGAGTGCCCAGCAGACATGATACCACTAAAGTCTCAAATTCACCTCCAGTGCATAAAGCAGCCCCATAAAGCAAAAATAGAGATGTGCAGTAACATAACATAGGGCATTAGTATCCTGGGATACAGCTTGTGCTCATGATTCCTCATGTGGAAAGCTTTGATGTTAGTCACATCATCAAAGGAATTGCTTATCCACAGGGGAGGGAATAAGAGGGGGCAATACAGTAAGCTCACACTAGTGAAACAGACCACTAATGAGCTATGCAGTAACAAGCGAGAGTGAAGCAGATGGCTGCATTTTCTTACACATCAAATGAACTTCTATGATCTAAAACTCTATTCTTGCCATTGTTTTGTCTTTATCACAGATGGAGCGTTGGTACTTTGCTAAATAGTGAAGGCAGGAACCAGGAGGAAAACGCATTTTTCAAATATACATTAAACTCTGACACTGGCACTTTTATTATATATTCTGTTTCTTATTTATGATACACATCTCATTTACTTTCATCAACAGCAGCCTTTAGAAAACATGTAAAAAGAAAACTAGCCTTTCTTCACTCACCCTTTGCAGAATTTACATTCAAGACCCTATATTCACTTTGAAAGCAATATTCAAGTGCAGTATAAATAGCATTTTATAATTGGACCGAGATGCATTTTCAGTTAAATCTATTTCAGAAAGAAAAAGCACGCTTTTTTGAAACATCGCAAATGTGCAAGCTCAGGTTACGATTTCACATCCAATATATTCACACACACTTACAGATTAGTCTGGTGCTTTTTCCCTTGTGTGTGTGCCAAATAACTCCCCTAAAGAGAAAAATTAAATCAAATTAAAACAGAGGGAATCCCATCATGCGAACACATTCATATATCTAACCCGTTTGTTACAAAGATGTTTTAATTGCATAGCTGACTATATATTTGACCATGCCCATTTCATTTCCACACTTCCATTCGGAGCCCGCACCCCCCCTCCCACCCCACTAGCCCCCCACTCCCTGACCACCCAATTCACAGAACCAGGATACAAGTCCCCATGCCTTCACTTTTCAAACTACCATAGAACATAGAAAACCTACAGCACAATTCAGGCCCTTTGGCCCACAAAGCTGCGCCAAATATGTCCCTACCTTAGAAATTACTAGGCTTACCCATAGCCCTCTATTTTTCTAAGCTCCATGTACCTATCCAAAAGTCTCTTAAAGGAGCCTATCGTATCCACCTCCACCACCGTTGCCGGTAGCCCGTTCCACACACTCACCACTCTCTGAGTAATAAACTTACCCCGACATCTCCTCTATACCTACTCCCCAGCACCTTAAACCTGTGCCCTCTTGTGGCAACCATTTCAGCCCTGGGAAAAAGCCTCTGACTAGCCACAAGATCAATGCCTCTCATCATCTTATACACCTCTATTAGGTCACCCCTCATCCTCTGTTGCTCCAAGGAGAAAAGTCCGAGTTCACTCAACCTGTTTTCATAGGGCATGCTCCCCAATCCAGGCAACATCCTTGTAAATCTCCTCTGCGCCCTTTCTATGGCTTCCACATCCTTCCTGTAGTGAGGCGACCAGAACTGAACCAGTTTTTAGGTTCAATGGATCAGCTTCTGCAATTTGTTACATGGCCAATTGATATCACCGCCAGATGCATCTCCCCCAACTGTTCTTTTTACCCTTTCATTCCATCATTCCTTCTCAGATGCTGTGGTTCACCCTTGCATCTTGAACAATTTCCTTTCCCGTGGCGCCGTGGTGTGCAATTGCAGGAAATGCAAGACCTTTTACCAACGCCCTCCTCACTACCCAAGGCCCCAAACAATCGTTAAACATGAAGCAGTAATTTAGTTGTACTTCTTTTAATTTAGTGTACTGTATTTGCTGCTCATGATGTGGTTTCTTCTACACTGGAAATACTAAATGGAGACTGGATGCACATTTTGTAGAACAGCCACATTCAGTCCACAAGGGTGACTATGAGCTTTGACTCATTTGCCATTTCAATTTCCATCTCAACTCCCACTGTGCCTTCAACCTATTGTTCCAATAAATTCAATGCAACCTCAAAAAACAGCATCCCGTCTCCCAACTAGGCAGCTTACAGTCTTTCAAACTTGAGGTTGAGCTCAACAATTTTAGATAATCAGTATTTCTGGCATTTTTATTTCAGATTTCCAGCATTTACTCCACATTCCTTTGGTAATTTCAGATAATTCTGCATTTACATCTCCTCCAGACATCTATTCCCTTTCATCACACTCTTTCATCTACACTATCATCCCCTTTGTCATTTAACCTTTCTTGCCTCTCATCCTACTAGGTATCTACTTTCATTCTCTCTTCTCCTCCCCTCCTTCGCCACAGCTGAAAACGTGCTTTTCCCACAATTTCCGGAGGTAATGAGAGGTCGACGGTCTTAAACTTAAACTCTGTTTTTCTCTCCACAGATGCTAGTTGGCTAAGTATTTCCAGTATTGTCTATTTTTGTTTCTATCTTTGCTAAAAACTTGACTGAAAACAAATTAGCTCAATTCTTCCCCCCCAAAAAATGATTTAAAGTAACTCCAGAAGGAGCCCTAGGATATATGTGGTGATAAAATATTTATAATGCAAACTCCAAACAGTTTCAATATTTCTTCACAAAATATAAAAATGAACATCTTTTGTAATGACCTATCACATTAACATCTGTTCATATTGTTAACCTTAAAATAAACCATGGGACTTAAGGTTTATTCACCCAGCTAACATCTTACTTCCAAGATGTAGAACAAGATGAATTTTAGTGTTGTATTCAACTAAAATAACCATTGTGATATTTCTGGGAAAATAAAGGCAAATCAGTGAACTGCGAGTACAGCTGCTGCCTCACAGATACAGCGACCTGGGTTCATCCTCTAGTTCGCTCCACGTGGAGTTTGCACACTCTCCCTGCCACCTTGTGGCTTTCATCTTGCTACCCCAGTTACCACCCATATCCCAAAGATGTGCTAGCTGGTAAGTAATTTGGTAAATGCAAATTGCCTCTAGTACAAAGGCAAGTGGTAGAATGTGGGGAGAGCTAATTCTAGGAAAAATAAAATGGGATTGGAGTAACTGGATGCTTGATAGCCCAGACTCGATGTGCCACAGTAGCATAATGGTTAGCGTAACGCTATCACAGCGCCAGAGACCCGGGTTCAATTCCCGCTGCTGTCTGTAAGGAGTTTGTACGTTCTCCCCGTGTCTTGGTGGGTTTCCTCCGGGTGCTCTGGTTTCCTCCCACATTCCAAAGGCGTACGGATTAGGAAGTTGTGGGCATGCTATGTTGGCACCGGAAGCGTGGCGACATTTGCAGGCTGCCCCCAGAACACTCTACACAAAAGATGCATTTCACTGTGTGTTTCAATGTACCTGTCACTAATAAAGATATCTGATAAATCTGATCTGATCTGACCTGACCTGTTTCCATGCTGTATGATTCTTAAAATAAAATGTCATATCCACAAGAACCTGAAAACAATTTTATAATACTTGACCCCCAAGTACCAAATTATTTGAGCACTGGCCTGGAAGTTACTGGCCCAGGGTTTATTCCTCTAATCTAAGGATACAAGGAAACAGGAAGGGAATAGTAAGAGACTGTAGGAATTGTCTGCTTTGCTTTTCATACTTTCTTTGAATATTCTGTATAGTCAGCATTAAAAAAAAATCAGTACTGACTCAAATAACCATCTAGAGATGAGATAAAATTCCAGCCCCAGCAGTTTCAGCTTAAAATTGAACTATCCAAAATATTTTAAACTTACCTCATTGTTGTGAAGAGTTAAACAAAGTTTACATTCATAAGAACCCAAGTGATTTTTCATAAAATAAGGATCCTATAAAATTAGAAAAAGGACAAGATTTATAATGAAATACGTGAAAGAATATAAGGAATGCAAATGTACAGATCACAGCGATCAAAGTTTAACCTTATTTATGTCAATGGTTTCCAACGCTAACTGTCTCAGCCGTTCTCGTCGATCTCGATTGCTTTCGGAAGAGGAAGCAACCCCACCACTCCCTGTTTTTCCTCCTGCTCGATGCTGAAAATCCATGGTTATTTGATGAACTTTATCTTAATCCAAAATCTGAAAGATTTTAAAAACAAAAATGCAGATATATTAGCCCAGAATGCTATCTGCCTACAAACATTGTTTGTTTCACTACGAACATTTATTGGAATTGATTTTGCATTTCACCACGAATGGCAAATCCGTGACAAGCTGATTGCAACAGTGATAGCATAATCGTGGAGGACATTCGGTAAACCTGCTACTGATCACCTCAGATCCCCATGTGGCTGATTCTTACAAGGTCTCTGAAATGGACCAGAAAGCCACTCAGTTGTATTGTCACAGCTATGTTCAGAGAAAGAATAAAACTGGATGGATCACCTGGCATCAAATTTGGACATGGCAAAGTCACCTCCAACACAATCAACCTTACAAAATGAGTCTAACAAACAACTGATGTCTGAACTGGGAGAGCTGTCCCATAGACTAGTCAAACAGCAGCCTGACATCGTAAGACATGATTTTGAGAAGCGGGCAATGTGCTAGAATGCACCAAACTCCTTGGGCATGTCCTGTAAGACACCAGCAGGAGAGACCCACCAGAGGTAGCAACACAGTCGTACACAGCAATACTTTCAAACTTTTTAATCAGGCGACCCATTTTAATCACATGGTTCACCATGCAGCCCAATAATAACTAGCTTGTAGCAGGTGCAATGAAACTACTTTGGTTAAATCCTAAAAGGCAGTGTCATTAGAAACTGATATTTAATGGATATTTCCCTGTTACCTGGCCCTTGTGTGGCCAGATCTACAATAACCACGACAGAGGGAGGACATGCACCAGTGCTCCACAGGCCTCTCCCTCTCCTGCCTCCTGCTCCCAAACAATTGCCCCAGCCCTCTCTCCCCTACTTGTTCCTTGTGCCCAACACCACTGTCGATTCATCTTTTAATATCCCATGACCCACTTGAGGATTGCAACACCCACCCACTTTGAAAATCACTGGCATAGAGGCAGAAAGAAGTAGCCCTTGAAAAACTCAGTATTAACTCCAGACCACATGAAGAGTCATGACATTAAGTCAGAGGCAAGGAAACCTCCTCAGGATTACTACCTCAAATCCTCTCTCAGCTGCTCCTCCAAGTTGAACAACACTTGGATTAAGCATGGAAAATCGCAAGGACACAGAATGACCCCAGAGTGGAGGATTTCAATAGCCATCATCTAGATCGAGCTGCCAAATCCTACAGGATGTAGACTGGATCTGAAACAGCTAATGAGAAAACTAACTCGGATAACCTCTCTTGACTTTGCTGTCACTGATCTCTGTGTGACATTCGATTCTATCCATGTTAAAAGACATGAGAAAAGGTGCTGGGGGGGGGGGTGGGGGGATGAGATATCAGGGCACTGCTACTGCAGGTCTGTGGCTCAGCAGGGAAGGGTAAAGTCAGGCAGAGCAACAGCGATAGGAGACTCAATCGTTAGGGGGACAGAAAGGAGATTTTCTGTGGCTGCGAAGGAGACACCAGGATGGTGTGTTGCCTCCCAGGTGCTAGGGTCAAAGATGTCTCAGAGTGGCTGCAGAATATTCTCAAGGGGGAGGGTGAGCAGCCAGACGTTGAGGTGCATGTTGGTACCAATGATATGGGTAGAAAGGGGGAAAGAGGTCCTGCACAGAATAAGATGATTGAACAGATGAATGAGTGGCTGAGGATCTGGTGCAGTGGGCAGGGTTTCAGGTTGTTGGATCATTGGAACCGCTTCTGGGGCAGGGGTGACCTGTACAAGGAGGACAGATTGCACCTCAACTGGAGAGGAACCAATATCCTAGCCAGAAGGTTCGCCAGTGCTACTCGGGAGGGTTTAAACTAGTTTGGCATGGGGATGGGAAACAGAGCACCAGGTCAGAAAGTGGAAGGACTGAGAGGAAGGTAGATGGCAGGGCCAGTAAAAACAGGCAAGAGCAAAGTAATAGACACGATGGGACGGACAGTTTGAAGTGTGTGTATTTGAATGCTAGGAGTATTATGGGTAAGGGTGATGAACTGAGAGCATGGATCAGTACATGGAACTATGATGTTGTGGCCATAACAGAAACTTGGTTGAGAGAGGGACAGAAATGGGTGCTTAATGTTCCAGGGTTTCGATGTTTTAGAAAAGATAGAGAGGGAGGTAAAAGTGGAGGGGGAGTTGCACTACTAATCAGGGACAATATCACAGCTGCACTCAGAGGGGACATAATGGAGGGCTCGTCCACTGAGTCTATATGGGTAGAACTCAAAAATCAGAGCGGTGTAATCACTCCGATGGGATTATACTACAGGCACCCCCCAGCAACCATAAGGACATTGAGGTACAGATATGTAGGCAGATTAGGGAAAGGGGTAAAACCAATAGGATTGTTGTCGTGTGGGACTTCAACTTCCCCAATACAGACTGGGACCCCCTTAGTGTAACAGGTTTAGATGGGGCAGAATTTGTTAGGTGCATCCAGGAGGGTTTCTTAAATCAATATGTAGATAGTCCAACGAGAGGAGCCGCCATACTGGACCTGGTGTTGGGTAATGAGCTTGTAAGACAAGCTCTTCACTGTACCTCGGTACAAGTGACAATAATATACCAATACCAGGTGACTGACCTTTCAGTGGGAGAACAGTTAGGGAACAGTGACCATAACTCCTTAAGTTTTAAGATAGCTATAGAAAAGGATAAGTATGGACCTTGTGGGAGAGTATGAAATTGGAGCAGGGCAAATTACAGGAGCATGAGGCAGGAACTAGGGAAGAGTTAACTGGACACAGCTGCTTTTGGGCAAGTCCACACCTGACATGTGGAGGATGTTTTAAGACCAACTGCACAGAGTACAGGACAGGTATGTTCCACTAAGAAGGAAGGACAAGGATGGCAAAGAAAGAGAACTTTGGATGTCAAGAGAGGTGGTGAATTTACTCAAGAAGAAAAAGTATGTAAAGCTGAGGAAGCTAGGATCAAACAGAGCACTGGAGGATTATAAAGTAGCCAGAAAGGAATTCAAGAAGGGAATTAGGAAAGCCAGGCAGGGTCATGAAAAGTCCTTGGCAAGTAGGATTAAAGAGAATCCCAGGGCATTCTATACATATATCAAGAGCAAGAGGATAACTAGGGAGAGGGTAGGACCACTCAAGGATACAGGAGGAAACGTGCTTGGAAGCAGAGGATGTGGGTGAGGTCCTTAATGAGTACTTTGCAGCAGTACTTACCAAGGAGGAGGATGTGGAGGATAGGGAGATCAGTGTGGAGCGTGCTAATATGCTAGGGCATTTTGAGATAAAGGTAGTATTGGGTCTCTTAAAGAGCATTAAGATGGAAAAGTCCCCAGAGCCTGATGAGATATATTCCAGATTATTGAGAGAGGCAAGAGATGAGATTGCTGGGGCCTTGATCAATATCTTCATGTCCTCTCTAGTAAGAGGCAAGGTCCCGGAGGACTGGTGAGTAGCTAATGTTGTTCCATTATCCAAGAAGGGAAACAGGGATAATCCTGGTAACTATAGACCGATGAGTCTCACGTCAGTGGTAGGGAAGTTACTGGAGAGGATTCTTAGGGATAGGATTTATGAGCATTTGGAAAACCATAGCCTAATTAGGGACAGTCAGAATGGCTTTGTGCAGGGCAAGTCATGCCTTACTTTGAGTTTTTTGACGAGGGTGATTGATGGAGGAGCTGTGGATGTTGTCCAGATGGATTTTAGTAAGGTGTTTGACAAGGTCCCTCACAGGAGGCTCACCCAGAAGATTAAGATGCATGGGATCCACGGTGACTTGGCTGCTTGGATTCAGAACTGGCATTCCCCTAGAAGACAAAGAGTAGTGGTCGATGGGACCTATTTTAGCTGGAGGTCTATGACTAGTGGTGTTCCTCAGGGATCCGTACTGGGACCTCTGCTGTTTGTGTATATAAATGGATGAAAATGTAGATGGGTGGGTTAGTAAGTTTGCAGATGATACGAAGATTGGTGGTGTTGTGGATAGTGTCGAAGACTGGCAAAGGATACAGCGGGATGTAGATCAGTTGCAGATATGGGTGGAGAAATGGCAGATGCGACTTCAACCCAGCTAAATGTGAAGTGTTGCACCTTGGGAGATCAAATGTAAAGAGGCAGTACACTGTTAATGGCAAGACCCTTAACAGTAGTGTTATTGGCAGTGCTGAAGCATTCATAACCATGCCCGGACAGTGCTGAAGAGATGACTCAACTCAGCTCCCCCTTGAAAACACCACCATCTCAGAAGCCAATTTTTAGATAATTTGATTCACTCGGTAGAATATCAAGAGATGTTCAGATGGAGAGGGACAGAGTAGCTGTTCAGATGGAGAGGGACAGAGTAGCTGTTCAGATGGAGACGGACAGAGTAGATGTTCAGATCGGGAGGTACAATCACCTAGAGGAGAAAAAGTATGTCCAATAGACAGAATAGGTAGATAAATGCACATGAGGAGAATGGCATCTATTTTAATGCAGGAAGTCTAACTAGAAAGGTAGATGAACTCACAGCTTTAGTTAACACGTGGGACTACGATATTGTCGCCAACAATAAGACATGGTTGAAAGGTGGGCAAGACTGGCGACTCGGTATCCCAAGGTATAAAATTTTCAGGTGAGACAGGAGGATGCAAAAGAAGACCATTAGCCACGGAATGCATTTCTTCAGTATTGAAGAAGGATATCCGAGAGGACTCCTCAAATGAGGCAATATGGGTAGAGATTAGGAACAAAAAGGGTGTCATCACTTTTCTGGAGGTGTATTACAGACCTCCCAACTGTAACAGGAGATAGGGGAGCATCCCCAGGGCCAGGTGAGATTGATCCCAGGCTACCACAGGAGGCAAGGGAAGAGACTGTCACGGCTCTGGCTGAGATTTTTAAACCTTCGTTAGCCAGAGTGAAGTACCAGGTGACTGGAGAATGGCAAATGTGGCCCCCATTTTCAAGAAGGGCAGCAGGAAAGAGCCTGGCAGCTACAGACCTATGAGCCTAACATCAGTAGAAGGGAAGTTATTGGGAAAAATTCTGAGGGACAGGATTAATCATCACCTGGAAAGGCAGGGGCTAATCAGAGATAGCCAGCACGGGCTTCAGAAAGGGCAGATCTCTTCTGACCAATCTGATTGAATTTTTTGAGATAACAAGGTACATCGATGAAGGCAGAGCAGTAGATGTGGTATTCACGGACTTCCGCAAGGTGTTCAACAAGGTCCCACATGGGAGACTGTTCCAAAAGGTTAGGGCCCATGGGATCCAAGGAAAGTTGGCCCATTGGATACAAAATTAGCTTGGCAATAGGAGACAGAGGGTGATGGTAAAGGGTTGTTTTTGTGATTGGATGCCTGTGACTAGTGGTGTTCCACAGGGATCGGTGCTGGGACACTTATGGCTTGTAATATACGTAATATTTGGATGTGGATGTAGGAGACATGTTCAGTAAGTTCACAGATGATATGAAAATTGGTGGTGTTGTTGATAATATGGAGGTGGTTCAATCCTACAGGGTGATATCAATGGCAGATGGAGCTTAATCCTGATAAATGTGAGGTGATACATTTTGGGAGTACTAATGGGGTGGGATATACATCATGAAAGGCAGGGTCCTAGCAAGTACTGAAGAACAAAGAGATCAAGTGAAAGTTCAAAGACCCTTGAAGGTGGCAGCGCAGGTAGATATTGTGGTTAAGAAAGCATATGCTATACTGGTCTTCATTAGTCAGGGCACCGAGTACAAAAGCCAGGGAGGTTATACTCCAACTTTAAAAAATATTTTTCACACCACAGCTAGAGTACTGCATGCACTTCTGGTCACCACACTATAGGAAGGATGTGATAGCGCTGGAGAGGGTGCAGAGGACATTCACCACAATGTTGCCTGGGATGGAGTGGTTCAGTATTGAGGGGAGACTGGAGAGGCTAGGGCTGTTTTCCCTAGAGCAGAGGAGATGGGATTGAAGTATAACAAATTTAGGCGTAAACTGCAGTAAACATTTCCCCTTATCAGAGGTGAATGAAACTAGAGGACATAAATTTAGGGTAAGGGGTAAGAGATTTAGAGCAGATCTGAGGAAGGTCTTTTTCACCCAGAGAGCGGTGAATACCTGGAATGCACTGCCTGAGAGTGTGGTGGAACCAGAATCATTGACAGCACTTAAGTATCTAGACAAGCACTTGAATCACCTAGGCTTAGAAAACTGTAGGCCAAGTGCTGGAAGATGGGATTAGTACTGATAGGTGCTGACTGGTTGGCATGGACATGATGTGCCGAATGGCCTGTTTCCATACTGTATGACTCTATCAAGAAACAGCCGAAAACACTGGATACAGTAATGGCCATGGCCAGACAATGTCCCATCTGTAATACTTAAGTCTTGTGCCAGAACAAGCTGTGCCTCGTGCCAAGATGTTCCAATACAGTTACAACACTGGCATCTACCCAACAATGTGAAAATTTGCCCAGGTGGGTTCACCAAAAAAAACAAAACAAATCCAATCTGGCTAATTACTGTCCTCAAGGTCCCCCATTACTACCATCAAGGTACCTTTTGACTAAGTGTGACGTCAAGGAACCCTGGTAAAACTGAACTCAATGAGCAGCAAGGGGAAGACACATCATAGTTAAAATCCATCTTTGCACAAAGAAAAATGGTTGTACTGGAGGTCAATCACCCTAGCCCCAGAACATCACTGCAAGATTTTCTCAGGGTCACGCCACAATCATTTTCAACTACTTTATCAATACCCTTCATAAAGAAAGAAGTGGGGATGTTTGCTGATGACTGCACAATGCGTAATTCTATTCACAACTTATCAACATATGAAAGAGTATGTGCTGGCATGTAGCAAGACCAAGACAACATTCTGGAATGGCTGATAAGCAGCAGGTAACATTGGTGTCACAAAAGAACCAGGTAATAACCATCATCTAACCCCATAAGGAACAATCTCTTGTGTCTCAGGATTATTGAGTTAAACTGCTTATAATGATAATGGAATTTAAGGCGGATAGAGAGTTAATAGGAACAGGGACAACATACAGCAAAGTGGGTATCATGAGAACAAAAGCTCTGCCACCAATCAGAATCAAATTATCACTGACATATAGTATGAAATGTGTTGCTTTGCAGCAGCAGTACAGCACAAGACATAAAAAATTATAAATTACAAAATAGAGTCATAGAGCACTACAGCACAGAAACAGACCCTCCGGCCCATCTAGTCTATGCCGGGCTGGTTTTCTGCCTAGTCCCATCTACCTGCACCCAGACCATAGCCCTCCATACGTCTCTCATCCATGCACCTATCCAAACCTCTCTTAAATATTGCAATTGAACCCGCATCCACCACTTCCACTGGCAGCTCGTTCCCCCTCAGATTCCCCTTAAATATTTTACTTTTCACCCTAAACCTATGACCTCTAGTTCTACTCTCACCCAACCAGAGGGGAAAAATAGTGCAAAAAGGAATAACGAGATAGTGTTCATGGATCATTCAGAAATCTGATGATGGAGGGGAAGAAGCTGTTCCTGAATCATTGAGCTTGGTCTTCAGGCTCCTGTAGTTCCTCCCTGACGGTAGTAACAAGAAGAGGGCATGTCCCAGATGGCGAGAGTCCTTAATGATAGATGCCACCATTGGTAGATCTGGAGCAAATTTAGGAGGAACTAAGTCTTGATACACAAATTTGGAGGAAGTCAAAGTAGTGAAATGCAGGAAGTCCAGAAAGGGATTATCAACGAGGATAAAGATTTCAAAACAAGCACTAGATAGTAATGTTGGGTAAAGCCAAGATGTTGGCATGTGGGTCAAAGAGTAGTGCTTGCTGAAAATCTGTTTGACAGAAAGAGTTGACTAAAGAAAGGACACACTTAGGGAGCTATGTTGTGGAAACAATGAACAGTATGATGTAATTGGTGTCCTGTAATAGAGGTGATACAACAGTCAGGGAGTCCATATGAAGGTTCTCAATCCAAAACATCACCTATCCATTTCCCTCCACAGATGCTGCCTGACCTGCTGATTTCCTCCAGTAGCTCATTTAGTGATCCAGCCTTGGTACAGGGATGGATGCAAGGCATATTGGAGATGTAAAGTACATGAAAAGAATTCAAGGAGAGAGGTAGGCAGGAGACTTCTTCAGACAAATGTCAGTTTGGAAGTACAAAACTCGGCGTCATACACACCTTCAGTCCAAACGATACTTTTATAGACAGGATGGTACACATCAAGCTATTACTCAAGAGTCATACAGCAGGGAAAGAGGCCATTCAGTCCAACTCATCCATGGTGCCCATTTGCCACATATCCCTCTAAACCCCTCCTATCCAGGTAATGTCTTTCAAATATTGTTATCGTACCTCTCTCAACCACTTCCTTTGGCAGCTCATTCCATATACATACCACCCTCTGAGTGAAGGAGTCACCCCCAGGTCCCCTTTAAATCTTTCTCCTCCCACCTATGCCCTCTAGTTTTTAGAGCAACACACAAAAATGCTGGAGGAACTCAGCAGGTCAGGCAGCATCTACGGAGGGAAATGGACAGCCGACCTTCAGGTTGAGACCCTTGCATCCAAATGGCCGGCGTCCAGATGAAGGGTCTCGACCCGAAATATCAACTGTCCACTTCCCCCCCCACAGATGCTGCCTAACCCACTGAGCTCCTGCAGCAATTTGTTTGCTGCTCCAGATTCCAGCAGTGACTGTCCATTCCCTCCCCCCCCCCCCCCCCCACCCGCAGATGCTGCCTGACCCACTGAGCTCCTGCAGCAATTTGTTTGCTGCTCCAGATTCCGGCAGTGACTGTCCATTCCCTCCCCCCCCCCCCCCACCCGCAGATGCTGCCTGACCCACTGAGCTCCTGCAGCAATTTGTTTGCTGCTCCAGATTCCAGCAGTGACTGTCCATTCCCTCCCCCCCCCCACCCGCAGATGCTGCCTGACCCACTGAGCTCCTGCAGCAATTTGTTTGCTGCTCCAGATTCCAGCAGTGACTGTCCATTCCCTCCCGCCCCCCCCCCCACCCGCAGATGCTGCCTGACCCACTGAGTTCCTGCAGCAGTTTGTTTGCTGCTCCAGATTCCAGCAACGACTGTCCATTATTGCTTAATGGACCTTGCACCTTATTGCACTGCACTTTCTCTGTAGCTGTGACACTTTACTCTGCACTATTATTATTTTTACCTGTACTACATCAATGCACTCTGTACTAACCCAATGTAACTGCACTGTGTAATGAATTGATCTGTACGATCGGTATGCAAGACAAGTTTTTCACTGGACCTCGGTACAAGTGACAATATACCAATACCATTCTCCCACCCCCCCACCCCCACAGATGCTGCCTGACCCGCTGAGTTCCTGCAGCAGTTTGTTCCTTCAGCACCTACAGTCTCTTGTGTCTCCCCTCTAGTGTTTAGTTCCTTCCCTGGGAATAAGGCTCATTAAAGAAAAAGACTCGTTAAGCTCAACAAAGTGTGCCCTTTTGCTGCAGGTTTGTAGCCGGGCAAACGCAGTAAAATTAAAACAAAGCGAAGGTGTAATGAATGCCGGGGACCACAGGCCTCAGGCGCCTCCCTCCACACGGGAGGATGGCGCGAATACCCGGGCGAAACAGGGGTTGCCAGACGCCCGATGACCAGCCTCGGGCCTCCCCCAGCGGCCACCCCACCGATCCCACTCCCCACCTGCGCCGGGAACGGAGCGGCCCCCCCGCCTGCCCCTTACCTCGGACGGCCTCAGCCCACGGCGCGGCCTCACCACTACAAAGCGGAAGAAGGTCAAACCGCCCGGAAGTGGGGCATTTTTTTTCAACAACTTTATTAACAGCGGCGGGCCGGGGACGTCGAGGGCGGGGAGTGAGGCAGGGTTTGGGCGTTAGTTGGTTCTGTGGTTTGGCGCCTTTGTAAGGTTCCGACTGTTTATCCGTGAGGCGGACGAGGGAATTTATTTAACATGTTTAAGGATTGCCTGAGGTCTTCCATCGACCGCCGGCGAGGCCTTTCCTCTCAGAAGTAGTCGACCGCCGCTGTTAGCGGCCGCTCGCCGGCTGCCATGAGGTACAACGTGAGGGAGCTGGTGTGTCTGTCCAAGCAGCCGGCCGAGAAGGCGGCCGAGCTCACCATGAGGGGCCCGAAGCGTAACGACGGTAAGGACGACCAAGGGTTTGCGGTGAATTTTAAAACAACAACCCCGGGGCGGCTGCTGGAGCTCCAGCCGGCTGCAAGGAGAGGCAGGGAGGTGACGTGGGTTAAACGGCAGAGCTCATGTTGCAGCGATATAAACCTCTGGTTAGGCTGCACTTGGAGTATTGAGTGCAATTCTGGTCACCCCATTACAGGAAGGATGTGGAGGCTTTGGTGCAGATGAGGTTTAGGAGAATGCTGCATGGATTAGAGGGTATTGGTTTATTATTGTCACATGTATTGGTTTCTTATTGTCACTTGTGCCGAGGTCCAGTGAAAAACTTGTCGTGCATACCCATCGTACAGGTCAATTCATTACACAGTGCAGTTACATTGAGTTAGTACAGAGTGCATTGATGTAGTACAGGTAAAAACAGTAACAGTACAAAGTGTCACAGCTACAGAGAGAGTGCAGTGCAATAAGGTGCAAGGTCACAAGGTAGATCGTGAGGTCAGAGCCCATCTCATCGTATAAGAGAACTGTTCAATAGTCTTATCACGGTGGGGTAGAAGCTGTCCTGAAGTCTGGTGGTATGTGCCTTCAGGCTTCTGTATCTTTAGGCTGCACTTGGAGTATTGTGTGCAATTCCGGTCACCCCATTGAAGGAAGGATGTGGAGGCTTTGGTGCAGAAGAGGTATAAGATTTCTTTATTAGTCACATGTACATTGAAACACAGTGAAATGCATGTTTTTGCGTAGTGATTTGGGGGCAGCCTGCAAGTGTTGCCATGCTTCTGGTGCCAACATAGCATGCCCACAATTTCCTAACCCGTATGTCTTTGGAATGTGGGAGGAAACCCACGCAGACACAGGGTGAATGTACAAACTCCTTACAGACAGCGGTGGGAATCGAACTTGGGTCACTGGCGCTGTAGTAGCATTACGCTAACCACTACACTATGCTACTACATGGATTGGAGGGTATTGGTTTATTATTGTCACGTACTGAGGTACAGTGAAAAACTTCGTATTGCAAGCCATTCATACAGATCATTTCAAAATATTGAGGTAGCACAAGGGTAAAGCAATAACAAAATGCAGAATATAGTGTTAAAGTTACAAAGAAATTGCAGTGCAGGTAGACAATGAGGTGCAAGGGCCTGGATCTGGATGCATCATGGCTTGGTACGGCAACTGCTCTGCTCAGGACCGCAAGAAACTGCAGAGAGTTGTGGACACAGCCCAGCACATCATGGACATCAGCCTCCCCTCCTTGGACTATGTCTTTACCTCTCGCTGTCTTGGTGTAGCAGCCAGCATAATCAAAGACCCCACCCACCCGGAACATTCTCTCTTCTCTCCTCTTCCTCCTCTTCCATCGGGTAGAAGATACAGGAGCCTGAGGGCACGTACCACCAGACCTAAGGATAGCTTCTACCCCACTGTGATAAGACTATTGAATGGTTTCCTTATACGATGAGATGGACTATGACCTCACGGTCTACCTTGTTGTGACCTTGCACCTTATTGCAATGCACTTTCTCTGTAGCTGTGACACTTTACTCTGTACTGTTATTGTTTTTACCTGTACTACATCAATGGACCCTGTACTAACTCAATGTAACTGCACTGTGTAACGAATTGACCTGTACGATGGGCATGCAAGACAAGTTTTTCACTGGACCTCGGTACAAGTGACAATATACCAATACCATTCTCCCACCCCCCCAGCGTTAAAATGTCAAGTACTAGAGGGTGTGGACTTAACATGAGAGGGGGAAAGTTTAAAACTGATGTACTAGGGCAAGTTTTTTTTTACACAGAGTGGTAGGTGCCTGGAACATGCTGCCAGAGGTAATGGTAGAAGCAGATATGAGTGGTTTTTAAGAGGCTGTAGATAGACACATGAATGGAGGGTCACAAGTGACTGCAGATGCTGGAAGCTGGAGCAACTGTTCTATGAACAAAGTCTGGGAACAGAGGGCCCTGAGTTTGTCATACATGGAAACAGGCCCTTTGGCCCAACTTGTCCATGCAGACCAAGGTGCCCCCCTGAGCTATGCTTAAATTCTTGAACGTGACAGGACGTGATGAGAAAGTTGTTAGTAAACCTTATGGGTTCCATCACTTGAGGGATGTACAAAAGTGGGGGAAGTTGTGTTGAATCTGCATTAAATGCAGATTAGATGAAACTGGAGTAGTGCATCCGGTTCTGGCTGCCACACCTTAGGAAGGGTATGAAAGTCCTAGGAAGGGTATGAAAGTCCTAGAAAGGGTGCAGAAAAGATGTGCCAAAATAATTCCAAAATGAAGGCTTTCAAATGTCAGGTTAGACTGGACGAACTGGAATTGTTCTCTTTAGAACATAGATTTAAGAGATATGATAAAGGTCTGCAAGATTATGATTGGTTCAGAAAGGGTAGATAGAAGGAATGCTTCACTGACTAGGGGGTAAAGATTTTAAATTCTGGACAAACAATACAAAGGAGTGAAGTAAAAGTTATTTTTACACAGACAATGGTTACAATTCTGAAATTCTTAGGGCTGGTACGAATTAAATCATTATTGCCTTCAAAAGGGAGTTGGATAGGGACTTGAGAGAGAATAACTTGCAGGGTTCAGGGTAAAGAGTGAAGGAATGAATGTGGTGAGGTTGCTCTAGTCAAAGATGGCATAGAATTGACGGACCAAATGGCTACCTTCTGTTTCTTAACAGTAATGCTTCTATGAAAGATTATAAAAGAATAAATTTGAAGGAGAGAGACGTCAGAGGGGAAAGGTGGTTGCTTACAGGAGTGGCAGAAGAACATGGTGTTATATAAAAACAAAAAATACTTGAAATATTCAGGTGAGTCAGTAATCGTGGAGAAAGAAACAGTTAATATTTGACCTTTCTTTGGAAGGATTATATTTTAACCAAGATTTGTTAATGCAACATCTAATGTTGACAACTGGTGAAAATAGTGTGCAAGAGTTGTCTCAAACCTTCACACTTCAAGTTATAATTAGCAGTGAACTATATGAACCACTGTTTGCTAATGGAACTCACTGGGCATCTGTTACCCATCTCGAATTGCTCCTTCAGCTGACTGGCTTACTAGGCCATTTCAACAGACAGTGAAGTGAAAGAATAGTTTGGAGTCACGCACACAAGGACAGCAAATTTCATTCCCTGAAGGGCATTAGTGACCCAGGTGGATTGTATGATGACCCAGTATTTGACTGGTCACCATTAGTCATACTAGTTTTGTTTTATTCACAATTTATTTTAATTAAAATAACTTTGACTTCCCCATTAGAAATAGTATGTTAGATTATTAGTGTCATTTGTTTAGACCTCTGGGATACTCGTCCATTAGTGCAACTACAATATTATTATCCTTTTTGTTCCAAATGTAAATCCAGTGGGGCAGGAGGGTGGCAACTGATTATACAGCAGCAACAACTTGCTATTTTTTTAAAAAGTTGTTAAACATTTCTGGCTGCTTTTGAGATGTTCAAGGTGTTTCTGTAGGGTGACTAAAATCTTGATGAAAGTGAATATTAAGGTAGAGCTGTAGAGTTTAGGATTAGTATATCAGGGAGTGTTTCGTACTGTAAACAATTTCGCCACTAATGGGGCAAAGGAGAGACCTAGAAATGAGGCTGTGATAAGGAAGAAAGTTGTAAAACTGGAAAGGTACAAAGGTTAGGATTAGACTGGATATACATAACATTTTAAAATTTGGGACATTAATTTCTGGGATAAATGCATGTCGGACATAGGTAATGATCAAAAAGGTTTTATAAGGTACATTCTGTAGAATTTTGAATAGCATGTAGTCTATGGAGAAAATGCGATAAAGGAAGCCATTGCAGCAATTGAGTCCATAGGGCACAATGGTGCAGCAGTTAATGTTGGTGCTCTCCCTGTTACCGTGTGAGTATTCCTTGGATGTTCCAGTTTCCTCCTACATCCCAAAATCATGCTGGTAGGTTAATTGGCTACTGTAAAAATTGTCCCCTACTGTAGGTGGGTGGTGCTAGGAGAAACAAGAAGGGAGTTGAGGGCATGTAGGAGAGAATAGTTTGCAGAGAAATAAGTGAGGAAATGGCACTGACGAGCCACCTGAGAGCCTTCATAAACTCAATGGGCTAAATGGCCTCCTATGTTGTAAGAAAATATGAAATGCATCGGGGATAGAAAACATGATTTTTCAATGGGAGAGATAAACATGGAAGTAGGTAGTTTTACATAGAGAGGATATGATTGGAAACTGTGCCTTGGGTTAATAGATTAATGAGGGGAGTTAGAAAGTTGAAAAAATAAAGTGATGCGTTAAAGCTGTGAAGTGCAGGTCAGAGCTGTTGGTGAACCTGAAACCAAAAGGAGAAAAAAAAGAGGTATTGTTACAGATGGATAATTTTACAGCTGAACTGGCCATTCTGATCCAAACAGAAGAACGAGTAACCTGACGTTGTTGAATTCCATATTGAATTTGGAAGGCTGCAAAGTGCCCAGGTGGGAGATGAGGAGCTATTCCCCAAGCTTACATTGGACCTTGTTGGGGCAGTATAAGAGGTCACAGCCAAAGCCATTGGAGAGGAAATGGGGGAGGAACTAAAGTGACATGCAAGAAGAATCTAAGGGCTGACCTGCAGACTGAATCGAGATGCTCCACAAAGCTGTTGCCCAATCTGTGTTGGGTTTCCTGATTTATAGAGGAGACCACATCATGAGCATCCAATGCGGTGCACCAGATTAGAAGTGAAAGTTAATCATTGCTTCACCAAAATGGACTGTTATTTTCCCTGGATGGTGGGACAGATGAAGAGCAGGTTTTGCATCTCCTGCAGTTGCATGGAAAGTGCTGGGAGAAGAGGAATGATTTGCAGAGATGGAAGAGCAAACCAGAGAGTTGCAAAGGTATAGCTATGGGAACTGTCTCTATTGGATGCATGGAACAATCCTTTTTTTTTTCTCGCTCCTATACGAGTCCCTTCTCTATGCTTCCAGGACATTGACAGCTATGTAGATGTTGCTTCTGCTACTTATACAGGATTCAAATTTCAGCCCCTCTGCTTTCAATTTCCACCCTGCTCTCACTTCTACACTCTGACATTTTCCGTCCCTTTCTGGATTTGTCTGTCTCCATCCGACAGCATAGGTTAAAAACTGGTGTCCATTACAAGCTCTCCGATGCTCACAGCAATTCACCTTCCGTCCACTGTGCAAGTTGTAAGGACTCCTTTCCATTCTCCCAATTCCTCCATCTCTGTCATAACTACTCCAATGATGAGAGTTCCTACACTTGTACCTCAGAGATGTCTTCCTTTCTCCTTGACCACAGCTTGTCATTGCTCTTGCCCATTCTCTTCCCAGTGCAGCAAAGATGGATATCCCCTGGTCTTCTTTCCACCCCACCAACCTCCACATTCAATGGATCATCCTATGCAATTTATGTCACCTTGAATTCGATTCCGCCAGGGGACACATCTGACACATGTTTCTTTCTCCTCCCCCGCCCCCCCCACACACACTTTAGTATTCCAAAGGGACCATTCCCTTTGTGACTTCTTGGTCCACTCGTCCATCTCTGCCAACAACATCCCTTCTTGCAGCAGTAACCACAGAAGTTGCATCTATTTTACCTCATCCCTTTTCACCACCTTGAGGCACAACGGTCTTCCAGATGAAGCAGCAACTCTTGTACTACTTCCAATTTAGTGTATTTCATTCAGTGTTCACAATGTAGTCTCCTCTGCAAAGGAGAAAGCAAACACAGATAGGATGAACGCTTTGCAGAGCCTGTCCATTCAGTCTCTAACTGCGTTCATTAATCTATTCAGAATCAGTTTTATTATCCCTGACATGTTGTGAAATTTGTTGTTTTGCGGCAGCAGTACGGTGCAAAGACATAAAAGTTACCAAGTAAATAGTGCAAAAGAGGAATAGTGAGGTAGTGTTCATGGACCATTCAGAAATCTTATGGCGAAGGGGAAGAAGCTCTTCCTAAAACGTTGTGTGGGTCTTCAGGCTCCTGTACCACCTCCCTGATGGTAGTAACGAGAAGAGGGCATGTCCTAGATTGAGGGTCCTTAATGATTGATGCTGCCTTCTTGAGGCACCGCCTCTTGAAGATGTCCTCAATGATGGGGAAGTTTGTGCCTGTGATGGAGCTGGCTGAGTGTACAACCGTCTGCAGCTTCTTGCAATCCTGCACATTGGAGCCTCCATACCAGTCACATCTCCACCGTACATTTGTAGAAATTTGCAAGAGTCTTTGGTGACATACCAAATCTCCTCAAGCTCCTAATGAAGGAGAGTTGCTGGCGTGCCTTCTTCATGATTGTATCAATGTGTTGGTCCCAGGATGTTGATCTGAGATGTTGATGCCCAGGAACCTGAAGCTGCTCACCCTTTCCAGCGCTAGCCCCTCAATGAGGACTGGTGTGTGTTCTCCCAACTTCTCCTTCCTGAAATCCACAATCAATTCTTTGGTCTTGCTGACATTGAGTGTGAGGTTGTTGTTGTGACACCACTCAACCAGCCACTCTATCTCACTCCTGTACGTCTCTTCGTCGCCATCTGAGATTCTGCCAACAACAGTGGTGTCATCAGCAAATTTACAGATGGTGTTTGAGCTGTGCCTTGCCACACAGTCATGAGTGTGGGGAGAGTAGAGCAGCAGGCTAAGCACGCATCCTTGAGGTGTGCCTGTGTTGACTGTCAGCTCGGAAGAGACGTTATTACCAATCCTCACTGACTGGTCTCCCGATAAGGAAGTACGGGGGCCCAGGTTTTGAAGTTTGTTGATCAGTACTGGGGCAATGATGGTGTTGAATGCTGAGCTGTAATTGATAAGCAGCGGCTTGATGGATGTTTTCCTGCTGTCTGTGTGCTCCAAAGCCAAGTAAAGAGCCAGTGAGATTGTATCAGCTGTAGACCTGTTGTGGTGGTCAGCAAATTGCAGCGGGTCCAGTTGCTTGCTCAGGCAGGAATTAAAATTCTAGCCATGACCAACTTCTCAAAGCACAGTAGATGTGAGTGCTACTGGGTGATAGTCGTTGAGGCAGCTTACCCTGCTCTTCTTGAGCACCGGTATGATTGATGCCCTTTTGAAGCAGATGGAAACCTCTGACTGCATCAGTGAGAGGTTGAAGATGTTCTTGAACACTCCAGCCAGTTGGAGTGAATGCTTGCTTGTGTTCAGAATGGGAAGTGTTGTGAAAGGAGTCTTGTTTCAAACTTTTTTTTTTCCTCCTCTTCCCCTCCCTGTGAATATACTGGGTTAAATTCAATTAAGGAAATTCAGTTAGTGTCAGCTTTTTAAAAAAAACACAACAGGTACATGACAATAAAAAAATAACCTCTAGATCATTTTAAAAAGGATTGCTTTAATACTCAAATGCATATTTATTTCGAGGTGTTACTATGTCCTGTCATGAATTATGACAATAGTGCAGTTGTTGTGACCTGTATCACAGATGCAAATTTCAAAGATTGCAAGAGGTATTCTAATGAACAAATGGGTCTTTAGATTTAGTAGCCATGAGTAAGGTTCACTGTTCTGAATGAACTTCAAATTAATTATGACAGGTAACTTGGGCATCATTGCTCATCAATGATCTTTTCAAAATCCAGAGAGACAACACTTTGTGATAGGTGAGCAAAGAACATCGGTGCTGTTCTGATCAGACCTAATTTTACATTGAGCTTGGTGCAGGAGATACAACTGTTTATTATATTTAGTATTTGAATGAACAACTTTCATATTCTACAAGTTCCTGTCAAACCATTTAAAGTTGCCACTATTATTAGCCACTGTCTCCTTGCAGCTGCTATGTATTGCTACTTTCAACTGGGTTAACTGTAGAATTAAATATGTGTCACATATACTTGTAGCCTCTTTGAATTCTGCAGCAATTTTTACCCTCAAATTACAGTTACCTTTAAGTGTCTGAAAACCTTGTTGTTCCTGACTTATACATCTCAGAGCAGTTGGTGCAATGTTTATCTCCTCATCCACCCAAATATTTGAGCTAGCTGCACCATAATGTTAGATGAGGAGCAACAATTGATCTGCTGGAAGAACTCAGCAGATCGAGTAACATGGGGGGTGGGGGGGAGGAATTATCGACATTTCATCCTGATGCAGGGTTTCAGCCTAAAGCATTGACAATTCCTTTCCTCTCAGAGATGGTGCTTGACCCCTGAGTTTTCCCAGCAGATTGTTTGTTGCTCCAGATTCCAGCATTTGTGGTCTCTTTTGTCTCTCTTCTACATGAGGATGTTCAAATCAGTAATATCTTGAACTAATGTTTTTGGAACCAAGATGGGCAAAGAATTAAGAATGTTTCTGGTAATATTTGCATGTTCCTTTTATTCAGCTGCAAAATGTCGGCTAGTGAAACTAGTTGTCAACTTCCTTTTCTACTTCAGAATTGATGAAGAGGAGGTAAGACTGCTTTAAAGTTTAATTAGTATGCAGATCACTTGTCACAGTTCTATCCATGACTTCATAACCCGTCAGAAAGCCTCCAGCGATGGCACCACAAATACACGACTTCTTCAGCAGAAATGTTTTGCTGCCTGTTGACACTTTTAATTAAAAGAAAATTGCATGATGTCACCCAGCCAGCTTTATTGTAATCCACGTTCTGGACAATGATGCCTTTGAGGTTTTTCATGATTATTTATCCAGCCTACCATCATTTCTCCATAATTTTCCAATTCACCACTCCTGTTATCCTTCTCATTCTGGTTGCATCAGGTCTCCTGAGTGCTTCATAACCTCAGTGCCATCCTTGCTCTGTCACTGTAAATCCTCTGTGCTACTGCAAGTTCGCTACATCAGTCCACATGTGGATATCCCCCTCCCAGCAGCTCTTCAATGGCATAACATCATTCTTGAGAGCACAAAATATATCCACTTCTTTAACATTTTGAATGTTTTGGTCAATCAGTTGTGTCCATGCAATAGTCTGGAGATGTTTAGCTGAATATAAAACAATTTATGGCCTGTCTTTTATTAAGATAGAAACAAAGGAAAATGTGTTTAACTACTGACAATTTTCCTGCTTGTCGTGCAGTACAATTCAGACCAAACTTTCATAAGTATTTAAAATCTTGATGTAGCAGATTATTCATTTATCCACTGATTTTGCCAGCTGAACAGGAGTGGGCACGTTGTCAACAGGGAAAGAGTAACTGTTTTGGAAATTCTGTATTGAAAAACGTGTTAATATCCTGATGTTATCTATTTACCAGCCTGTTGGTGCCTTATTACTTGAGCAGTGCAGAATCCAGAAGGAAGATGACACTGGCTTCTCATTAGGTAACTTGAGTTTTACTTCTATTTTCTGTTAGTAATAACTGCAGATGAACTTGAATAATTATTAAATTCTGTTTTGAAATGTGATGTATATTAATGTGGTTATTGAATATAATCTACAGCACCAAAACAAAATATTGGACTGCACCAGTCTATGCTCGCACTTGTGTTCCTCCCAAGCCATCTCCTGTCTGTCTTCACCTAACTCCATCAGCCGAACTCTCTGTGCCTTTCTCTCTTATTAACCCACCTTGGCTAAATTTTTCTACATTGTTTTGCCTGAACTTCACTGTGTGGTAGTAAGTTCCATATTTTCAGATAACTTATTAATTATGTCTTGCATTATAAGTACAGTCATGCCAGTTCTAATCTCTCCTGTTACCATGAATACTTGATCTGTTTCCCTATCAGATAGTGAAGTAGCAAATAATATTTGTTGTTCCACTTTCTATGTGTTTGTAGATCGTTTCTTTTTCTTTGTATCTTCAGTTCTCGTGCTCTCCACTGCTGCTCATGTATTTAGCATAAGCTTTCCTTGCCTTCCATTTTGCTTATCTTTTTATTAAATAATGTCTCATTAGCATTTATATAAAATAAAACCAAAAAGGGCTTAGCAGGTTAGACATCATCTGTGATGAGAGAAACAGAACTGACAGCCTGGAAAAGAGAGAAAAGAAGTGTGTTTTAAATTGCAGAGAGTGAGGAGGGCTGGAGAGAACAAAGGAATGTCTTTGATAGACTGGAGACCATGGCTGTCCAGCTGACACACATGCTGTTGATGTCATTTATCAAAGAGCTAATCAGAGGATTAATCATTGCTGATCTCTGTGGATCAATGTACAAGGACAAAGAGGAAAAAAAATGCTGGAACTGTGAGATCCAGGATATCGTGGTTACAAGTAATCTGAAATAAATGCGAATGCTAGGAAATGCTCGAGATCAGGCACCATCAGTAAGGAGAGAAAAACAGAATTAATGTTGTAACCGAACACGGTCTTCTGCATCTCATAATTCCAGTGTTGTTTTGTTTGCTCTCTGCTGCCCGTATTCATCTCCCTCTTTTTGCATTCCTTCAGACGGATCAAGTGTAACATACCCAAGCATTCATCGCCCTCCTTCAGATGGCATCAACTGCATCTGTGTCACCTGGACAGCCTTGGTCCGAACCCTATCACAGACATCCCGTTTTCTACAACCCACTTTCTGTACCTTGTTTCTCACTTCTCCAGTTCTGATGAAAGATCATTGACCTGGAACATTAACTGTGTTTCTTTCTCCACAGATGCTACCTATACCTGCTAGCCTTTGAATTTTCTGTTTTTATTTCAGTTTTCTAGTATCTGCAGCATTTTGTTTTCAATTAATATATTTTATGATTGTTGAAGCAAATATTCTTCTTGCAGAGTATTTGAAGTGCTTCTGTCCTACCTTGTTCCAATAAGTCTAATTTTAATTTTCAAGTACTTTTTTTTTAGAACTCATGATTAAAATATTCAGATGTATTACTCTGGTCTTTGTCATACTTTTATTCTTTTCCATTTATTATCGTAATTTGAACTACTTTGTGATCACTATTGCCCATGCTTCTCTTGCTCTCTGGCATTTACAGCTTACTAGGAACCAGTAGTGAATCCTCCCTTGCTGGGCTTTTTGCATGAAGATTCTATACATGTGGTAGGATCTCCATTCCCTATCCTCCTTTCCCTGCTTCTTCTGACTAATTTTGAGCAATAATTTCCTTCATGATTAACTTTATTGTTTCTTAATTTATTTTTATATTTCATATTCAGAATAATCAGTGCACTTGCAGAACTCTTTCGATAGAGTTCCTCACAAGAGATTATTAAACAAAATTAGCACATGGGATTGGGGATAATATACTGGCATGGAATGAGCATTGGTTAATGATAGAAAACGGAGGTTGTGACAAGTGGGGTTCTGGGGTCAGAATCTGGTTTATTATTACTGACGTATGTCGTGAAATTTGTTGTTTTCTGGCAGCAGTACAGTGCAAGACAAAAGTTACTATAAGTTACCAAAAAATAAATAAGTAAATAGTGCGAAAGAGGAATAGCAAGGTAGAGTTCATGGACCATTCAGAAATCTGATGGCCGAGGGGAAGAAGCTGTTCCTGAAATGTTGAGTGTGGGTCTTCAGGCTCCTGTACCTCCTCCTGATGGTAGTAAATGAGAAGAGGGTATGTCCCAGATGATGAGGGTCCTAATGGTGGATGCCCCTTCCTTGAGACACCGCCTCTTGAAGATGTCCTCGATGGAGGGAAGGGTTGTGCCCGTGATGGAGCTGGCTGTGTCTACAACCCTCTGCAGCCTCTTGCGATCCTGTGCAGTGGAGCCTCCATACCAGGCGGTGATGCAACCAGTCAGAATGCTCTCCATCGTACATCTATAGAAATTTGCATGAGTCTTTGACATACCAAATCTCTTCAAACTCCTAACAAAGTAGAGCCACTGGCATGCCGCCTTCATGATTGCATCGATGTGTTGGGCCTAAGATAGGTCCTCTGAGATGTTGACGCCCACCACTGACCCCTCAATGAGGACTGGTGTGTGTTCTCTCGACTTGCCCCTCCTGAAGTCCACAATCAATTCCTTGGTCTTGCTGACGTTGAGTGTGAGGTTGTTGTTGCGACACCACTCGACCAGCCGATCTATCTTACTCCTGTATGCCGCCTCATCGCCATCTGAGATTCTGCCAGCAACAGTGGTGTCATTAGCGAATTTATAGATGGCGCTTGACCCTAGCCACACAATCAAGGGTCCTGCATGTTCATGATCTATGTCAGTGAGATGAGATATCTTTATTTGTCACATGTACATCGAAACACACAGTGAAATGCATCTTTTGCGTGGTGTTCTGGGGGCAGCCCACAAGTGTCGCCACGCTTCCGGCGCCAACATGACATGCCCGCAACTTCCTAACCTGTATGTCTTTGGAATGTGGGAGGAAACCAGAGCACCTGGAGGAAACCCACGCAGTCACAGGGAGAACGTACAAACTCCTCACAGACAGTGGCCGGATTTGAACCGGGGTCGCTGGCGCTGTAAAGCGTTACGCTAACTGCTACGCTACCATGCCAGTGATCAGGATGAGGGGACCAAGTACAATATATCCAAGGTTGCTGATACTAAGCTGGTGGTAGGTGCATTGTGAGGAAGATGCTGAGAGGCTTCAAGGGGATATTGATGGGTTAAGTGAAAGGATGAAGACATGGTAATTGGAATGTCATTTGGGGAAAATGTGACATTATCCATTTTTGCCAGAAATAAACAAAGGTGGAGTATTTTATTTAAACGGCGAGAGATTGAAAGTTATTGGTGTTCAGTGCAGCTTGGCTGGCCTTGTACAGGAATCACTAAGTTCACAAACAGGTTCAGCAGACAATTCGTCAAGAAAAGGTACGTTGGTCTTCGCTACTATGAGTACAGGATAGCCTTAAGTTTGGCAGTTTAACCAATTTTGAGTCTCAACCCATCAGTGCATTACTGACAAAACTCTTAAAACTATTGGCTTTTCTACCATACATCATAACCAGTTTGGACCTCTAGGTGATCTCCATAAGAATTACTTTATTTTTAAATTTAAAAAAAATTTTTGAGTGAACCGTCAAAAAGCATAAACCCTCCCCACTCAGGTGTTTTGATACTAAAGTATTAAATGTCACACTAACAATTCAAGGTTCACATCAGTTACCACCTTAAAGTTTCAGGGCAAATCATCCAGCAAATTAAAGTCTTGATCAGTTTTGCAATCCCTACCCATAAAGTAATCACAGGAGGAAATAAATTGTATCCACAGTCATTCCTGGAACATATCCCATGTGATAGTAAAGGGTTTTACTGTAAAAAGAGTAAAGGACATAACTTCAATTATTGTACAGCCCTATGAGATCTGGAATATTTGTACAGGTCGTGTCTGCCTATCTCAGGAAGGCTGTACTTGTGATAAGGAAAGTGCAGTGAAGGTTCACCAAACTGATTCCTGGAATTAAAGGGGGGATGGTGGAGTTTGGTCGCAAAGGGTGGTAACATGAGGAGAGATTAAGCAGACTAGGCCAATGCTCTTTAAAGTTTAGAAGAGCGATCATTGAAATGTACAAAATTCTTTGTTTCCCCTGGCCTGTTATCTAGAATCAGAGGGCACCATCCGTCTAAGAATTGGGGTTTCATTAGTCAGGACAGATGGGAAGAAGTTTTGTCAACCCAAGAGGACTATGGAGGTTCAGTCATGGAGTATATTTAAGACTGAGATGGATGGATTTTTTTGGTATTGAGGGATATGGAGTTAGTACAGGAAAGTTTCCTTTTCCTGAAGTAAAGGACCAGCCACAATCTCATTGAATGGCAAGGCAGGTCTGAGGGGGCCAAATGGCCGACTCCTACTGTATGTTTTTATTTCTCTGCCGCCTTAAGTGGCCTGTTAATACCTTTATTTGTGTGATTGATCCTTTATAACCTTATGTGTTTCTGTCTTGAGACACCTGTATTTTTTTTGACTGCTGTGTATTTTCACTAAGTATAACTTTTCTATCTCCCTAACTTAAAATATGTCATACCAGCAGTGTTTAATTGCCAGTGCAGATTTTTGTTTTTCTTCTCTAGCTATCTCTATAGCCAATGTATCATTTAATTTCTGCCTCCAGTTCAGAGACTGATGCTGTATCCTCCTATTTAGATACAGAGTGATAATTAATTTTTCTTTGATTTTTTTTTTTGTCACCATTATGATTGGCTATTGGAACACATTCCCACATGAACAACTTGTGACAATGTTTGCACCATCAGGTCAAGTAACTCCCTGCATGTACAGGGGAAACTTTCTAGAATATTAATCCTCAACATCTTTTCCATTTCCCCGTGGCTGCCTTTGTGGCTTTAGGAGGAGATTGCCTCGTTATATGGTGATTGTGCGAGCAAAGTACAATTGTGGATTAAGACGAACCGAATGGGTTTTACACTGCATTTTGCAGTCAACAAAGAGATCTGTTTTCATCTGGTAGCCTGAGTCTGTAATCATGTACCAACCACATCTTCCTAACAAAGGGGTCTTTTATTTTTGGAAGAAAAAACATTTTGTGCCGTTAAGATGTTTATTTATTTTATTTTTCAGGGAGGCAGTAGTGGGGGCAGAAACTTCCATCATTCTAAAACATGTTCGTTTTCTTTATAGTTGTCCTTGTGTTGATAAGTTATCATTTCAACTGCCACCTGCTTTCAAGAAATATGATTATGTACAAAAAGAATGCACAGAACTTCTGTACAAGCGCTAATGTTCAAGGCTATGGTTTTTTTTTGCTTGCATCTGTGCTGCACCACTATGTGGCTTCTTGTGATTTCAAGTAACCTACAGTTAGTGTTATCATAAAGCTTACTTAAGGAAAGTCCACCTCAAAGAGTGGGTATCTGGCATTAAATTCATAATGTCATGACTTTTTTCTTTAACTGCATAAGGAAAGTAACTCCAAATTTATACCTTTTTCTGTGTCAAATAATAGAGCATTTATATTTAGCTGCAAAATACATTTTATAGAGGGGGCATTTTGCCTCATTTCAATTACGTATTCTTGTATTGTGTTCATTATTCCAGATTACTAGGCCCCTTGCTGCATAGCTCCAGCGACCTGGGTTCAATCCTGATTTCCAGTGCTGTTTGTCTGGAGATTATGCGTTCTTCCTGTGACCGAATGGGCTTGTTCCAGCTGCTCCTGTTTCCTCTCTCATCCCAAAGACGTGCAGGTTGGCAGGTTAATTGGCCACTGTAAATTGCCCCTAGTGGGTAGGTGAGTGGATGAGCACAGGAGAATTAAAATGGGATTAGTGTAGATGGGTGTTTGATGGTTGGCTCAGATTTCATGAGTTGAATCCATGGTGTGACTCTAAATAGAAGTTTTCTCCTCTATTTTTAGTTCAGGGTTTTCATTGGTTTCTATTTGTGTTTGCAAAATTGTTTAATAACTATAAATATTCAGTCTCTAAAATGTGATGTGTATTGAGATCTGTAACAGTAACCTGTGCACATTCAGTCATTAGTTTATTAAAGTTGCCGCTGACCAGTACTTCCCTCAAATAAATGGAGACGAGACTGCAGATGCTGGAATCTGGAGCAACACATGAGATACTGGAGGAACTCTGTATCAGGCAGCAGGTGAAGGGTCTCAACCTGAAATGTCAACTGTCCATTTTCCTCTTTACAGATGCTGCCTGACCAGCATCTCGTGTGTAGCCTCAAACAAATGGGATTTGTTAGTTGTCCACATCTGCATTTTGGAAATTCATACATGGTACTCTTGAAGCAAAGCAGACGACAATTTAGCACGTAGTGCTGATGTGACGTTTTATTGGTTGGAAGAGAAACAGTTTCTCCATGTTGACCTTTGGATGTTTTCTTTTATTCATTAAAACCCAAGGGAATTTCAAACCCTAACTCTTAAAGTATAACAACTTGGCCTGCACATCTTTAAATAGTCAAAGGAAGTAACATTTTTTGAGTGCTGTATAAGGTGCATGCTAATCCTTTGCCACTAAGGATGTACATTGTCAGCAAGTTAATTTTTTTTAAATATAAAACCACCCAATGCTGCTATGGGGTCTGCAGCTTGCCTGTGAAAAGTTCCTGTTGTACAGTTGTCAGCACCATTTGAGACCCTGCTGAGGGTGACTCAGATTTTTTTTTTTAAAACCTTAAATGCAGCCAACTGTTTTCAATCCTGTGGCCATTTTCTTCCCCTATCATAAGTGCAGCTTGATGGAAGAAGGTGGGCACAAGGAGAGAGAATATGGTTACGGTAGAAAAAATATACTTAATGAGGCAAGAATAGGCTGAAGTAACAGGTCAAAGTGTAGCATTTGCTAAACCCAGTATTTCCAACTAACTGATTAGAACTAACTAATTAAGACAAGTGAATTGAGCAGAAAATTTTAGTAATGCTATTTTTTTTCCTGTGGTTGCAAGGCTGAGTGTTGGTGACTATAGCCAAAGAAACTGCATCTTTTAACTTGCTTCCACTATAGTGTTATTATTTGATTACAGCATTTGTGGATGAGCCAGAAAGAAAATATTCATTTACATGTGAAACTAAAGATGAATGTGAAGAGTGGATTGAAGCTCTTACAAAAGCTAGGTATGTAAACACAGTCATTATCTGTTTGCCATCTCCCTTTTTCTGTAGTCTTTATAGCGAGGAATATCTATGGTACCTACAGAAGCCTTCATTAAAATAACCCACAGGTTTATTTTATGAAAGGTGCTCTACACAGAATCTAAAATTACTTTGTGTTTGTTGAAACTAGGTCATCTTAAATTTGCTTAAATTTATTGAGCAGATGCCTCTTCTGACAACTGTGGCATTGATCCACGTCAAAGGTCCTGAGTTTAGCATCATTTAACCAACTCAAAATCTTGTGGTTGGATTTATGATCAACAAAGTTCAGCTAGAATTTGCTGTAATGAATATTGTTGATGCAGGGAAGATCAGTAGAATATTTGAAGTGGTTGGAAGGTTCCTGGGGGAAAAAAATGTTCAATGCATTGGATGTTTTGGTTGGAAAAACTATTTGTTGTTTATCGCACAGAATTAAAATTGGCAATTAATTCTGTGCTCTGACAGTGAATGCAATAGTCTTGACCATGCTGATAATTTCAGGTGATGTATATTTAAAAGAAAGCAAGTCCAGGACTTCTCATTTGTAATAAAACTTGGAAACCCTGGACATGCAGACAAATTTGGAATGTTGAATTTGTTAGTTTGCTCCACTGTTGGACTCCATGTGGAATCTCTTGGAGCGCCACCTTGCAGGGATTCACTGGCATTTGCAGTGTGGAATCGGCTCTTTGCTTGGCATAGGACCACAGACCCAACAACCAATGATTTCAATAAAGACTGTAGGACTGCAGAGGGGAAACGAGTTCATTATTGATTGAATTTTTAGCAAACTCTATGTTTAATATTTTTTAATCCATTTTAAAATACTTGGATTACTTCATTTTTAAATATTTAATTGCTTCTGAATGTCAGACATTCAGAGACATTTTTCTCTTTTGTAGCTTTGACAGCCAGCAAAGCTGGAGGTGCTGCATTGCCAGCTTTCAGTTTTTGTTGGGGTAAGACTTCCTCGGTGCATCATGGGGGGTTCATGCTGCCACTCGGACTGTGTTGTCAAGTCCAAGATGCTTCAGACCAGTAAAGTAAGCCCCTTCCATCCTGAGCAGTTTAGGAACAAGAGTGGGGTGACCGAGGGCAGAGATGGCGGACCTGTGGAAACTAGATTTGGTCCAAAGCTTTGGGTATTAAAAACACTTGGGGGAATATATAGTTCATGTTTGAATCTCAATATTTTTGCTTTTATAGATTTTAATCATTGTTTTTGTTTTACAGCTACGAGTACATGCGGCAAAGTTTAATATTTTACCGAAATGAAATTAAAAAAATAACTGGAAAAGTGAGTTTTCAGAATGATTCGTTACTATTCAAAATCTATTGAAATCACAGCACTGAACATTACGGTGCAAGATATCAAGAAGTTTATTTTAAATTCTTTTTTGCTGTTCATTTAACTTGGGAGAACTGCAGGATTAAACTACTCACAATTCTACAGGCTCCATGCAATCCAGAAACATTTTTCTCCACAATCTCAACTAGATTACAGTTCTGTTGGCACTTCAATTTCTGGTTGGTTTGATTAAAATTTGGAAGTTTGGTGAAAGTTGTTAATTGATGAATGACTGTTTAAATTACAACAGTAACATTGGGAGTTTGAAAATGTTCATGGTACAGAAGGTAAACATTCGACCTGTCTTGGGTATGTCAGCTGTCTGTCTCGTTATCTTATATCTTCGGGGGTGGGGGGGGTGCGTGGAAGGTACTAAAGTATTTAAAGTTTGAATGTGAAGCTAATTTTCCCCGTGCAGGCCCTCCCCAGGTTAAAACAGGGCTCTGTTCCTGTGATCTGTTGAGTCCCGGACAGTTCAGAAGTCAGAAATGCAGCCGCGAACAGAGTTCCCACCTGGTAGAAGGTGCCTGCAACCCCATAGCAGCCGGCAAATCTGTCCCACCAGTCTACCAAATGCTTGTTCATATGTATAGGCTGTACATAAATCAGGCATTGATAAGCTGGGGAGGACCTGTCCTTATTTTGTGAATCACTCACTTGCATACACATGGGAGCAGGAGAAGACCACTCTTCCCTTCCAGTCTGTCCTGCCATTCAACAGTTCATGGCTCATCTAATTAACCTTAACTCTGCACTCCTATCTTCACTAACCCTTCACAACACAGCTTCTCAAGACTCTTATCCAAATCTGCCTTAAAAATATTAAGGCGCTGCTTCTGCCACACTTTGAGGAAAATATTTTAAAGATTCCCAGTCCACTGAGGGGAAAGACTATGCCACATCTCAGTCTTCAGTGGGCAACCACTTGCTTTGAAATAGTGACCTCCACCCCCCCCCCCCCCCCCCCCCCCTCACCGATTCAGATTCTCATACAAGAAACAGCCTCCACGTCCACCAATCTTAAAGATCTTTTTGATTGAAATTTATTAGTCCCATGTACATCGAAACACACAGTGAGGAAACCCACGCAGACACGGGGAGAACATGCAAACTCCTTACAGACAGTGGCCAGATTTGAACCCAGATTGCTGGTGCTGTAAAGCGTTATGCCAACCGCTACAATACTGTGCCTGAAGAACCCCCCTCACTCTTCTAAAGACGTCAGATACAAACCTAACCTGTCCAGCCATTCCTCAGAGAACCCGTTCATTTCTGGCATCGGTCTAATTAACCTTCCCTGGATTGTGTTCAACACACTTGCCTGCTGGAGTAGGTAAATACTGTACACAGTACTCCAGGTGTAGACTTAACATGCCCTGTATCATTGAAGCATAACCTCTCTACTTCCGTTGCTTTTGCAATAAACAACGTCCTGATAGCTTTCCCAATTACCTGCTGCTTCTGCCTGATGCCTTTTTGCAAATCATGTGCTTGGACACACCGAGCCCTTTGCATCTTGGAGATTAGGCATCTCTTGCACTTAACAAATATGCTATTTTAACTGCCAACATAGATAATTGTACATATTCCCCCATTACACTTTTTGCCAGATCATTTCCCACTCCCTTAACCCATTTTCCTTGCGTCGTAGAGTCATACAGCGCAGAAACAGGCCCTTCGGCCCAACTGGTCCATGCTGACCAAGGTGCCCATCCAAGCTGGTCCCATAACCTTCTAAACCTTTCCTATCCATGTACCTGTCCAACTCCCCTTCTCATCACACACCAACCAACTTGATCCACGTTGTTCCTTCACTGTTGCTGGACGCCGCCCTCAATGTGACTGAGGGTGCACGTTCACCCCACAGGAGGGCACTGCTATTGTGAGGCAACAGGATATGGTCCATAAGTACTAGCTTGCCTTTATACGGAGCATTGGGCAGCTTCATGGAGCCAATTTGCCTTGCAGACAACCTGTTGAAATGGTATTGATGGAGGGATAGAAACTGGTCACAACAGTACCTTGCACCTTTCAGTATCGTTACCCTACCTATCTTTTGTGTTATCCACCAAATTTAGTAAACTGTATCTTTGCTTTCATCCTAGTCATTTATATATATATATAAAAAAATTGAAGCCCAGCATCCAGCCCTGTGGCGTACTATTTATTACATCGAGCCATCCAAAATAACTCATGCCCCCTCCTCCCTGTTATTCACACCAGTATGTTAGTACATCAACCATATGGTACATTGAGCAGACTGGGTGGGCCGAATGGCCTAATTCTGCTCCTATGTCTCATGGTCTCATCTGATTTCCCCCTTGTGCATAACACGTGTTACTTCTTCATGTCGGTATGCTGGGCCCAACCTTATACCACATACACGTTCTGTAGCTTCTCCCCAAGCCCCACAGGTTGCTCCACCCTTTGCACAATGCCCAGATTCTACTTGTAGACTCTGGTTGGGTTTATTAGCTGGCAGATTTGCCCGTTTTGAGGGTAGTGTAGAATTTAGATGTTCCACATCCCTTTAGCAAGGCTGTCCCCATTACTTTAATAAGCCTTATGTATTCTACTTACTACTACCATTGCAGCTCTGAGCTGTTAAAGGAAGTTACCTGTTTGTAGTTTGTCAGTAAGTCAGTTTGCATTACCTTGCATGGTGAATGTTGCTTTGTGGTTATTTCACCCCAGCAAAAAAAAATTGTCTCTGATTATTTGGGTAAAGCTCCCCTCCACTGAATTCATTGGTACAGTATAAGCCAGGAGGGCTCCTGTTTAGATCCACAGTTGTTGATTGGTAGGAATGTCACATGGAATTTAATACTTCAAGGCTAGAAAAATCTATTTCCCAAATATCAATTACAAACTCATCGAATGTCTTCACTGCAGACTTATTGAACAAAATCTTCAAGAAGTCAAGGCAGTAAAAAAAAATTGAAATACTGTGGAGAAACTCACTTGGTCGGGCATCGTGTATGGAGAGGAAAGAAAACAGCCGTGTTTAAGGTGAATGACCCCCTTCAGCAGAACAGGAGGTGGTCAGTGATGCAGGCATGCAGGAAGAACAGAACAAAAGGAATGGCGATGAAGGGGATAGAAGGCAGGAGAGATTAAATGATAAAGTGGATGTTAGAAGGCAAAAGTGAATAGTAATGGGGCAAGTCAAGAGTCAAGCTGTGTCTACAGTGCATATAAATAGGGAAAATCAACAACTACTTTCCAAAAAAACTAGGAAATAGTTTAGACGGAATTGGGAGAATTTGTAATGGGGAGTAAGGAAATGACATAGAAATTTGCATCTGTCTTCACTAAAGACAACACCTACCAGATATGTTTAAGGATCAAGCGTCCAGCTAGAATGAGGAACTGAACAAACTAAGTATTGGTCAAAAAATAGTATGAGGAAGTTGATGAGCTTCAAAGCTGATAAATCAAGTTTTTGGGATTTATGTCTGAGAGCTTTGAAAGAGGTGGCTTTAGATGCTCAGGTTATCGTCTTCCAGAGATATTTAGATTCTGGGATTGTTCCTGTGGATTGTTGGGTAGCAAATGTAACCCTGCTGTTAAAGAAAGGAGAAAGAGGAGTCAGGAACCACAGACCTGTTAAACCAACGTCAGTGATGGGGAAAAGCCTTGAATGCTTTCTGAAAGTCCAAATGCATTAGTTCAACTGGCTCACCCTTATCTTTTCTGCTCATTACAATCTCAACAAATGCCAATAAACTTCCTTTCATAAATCCATGCCCAATCCTACTATTAATTTCCAAGTGCCCAGTTTCCACTTCCTTATAATAGTTTGTGTTTTCCCGACTGACTGTGTCAGGCTAACTGGTCTGGAGTTCCCATCTTTTTCTCTCTCCCTCCTTGTTGAAATAATGATGTTATATTTGCTAGCTTCCAATCTGTGAGGACTGTTGCAAAATTTAGGAACTCTGGAAGATGTTGACAGACTGAGCTGTTTCTGTAGCCATCATTTTTGAGACCCTAGTATGCAGGTCATTGGGTTCTGAGGATTTATCATCTTTCAATCCCATTAATTTCTGCAGCACTAGTACTTTAATAAAACTAATTTCTTTTGAGCTCATTTACCCTATAGAGTTGTGATCCTCCACTAGCTCCCAAGAAGTACAGTGTCTCCACCATTTCCTTATTTCCCCAGTAGTAATTTATTTTCTCTCTGTCTCTAAGGGAACCACTAACTTTGTTAATCTTTTCCTTTTTGCATATCTATAGAAGCTCCTACAATCTGTTTTTTGTTTCTTGCTTGTCTGCTCTTGTATCCTACCCTTATCAATGTCTTGATCCTCCTGAGCTGAATTCTGAAGTTCTCCACTCTCCAGGGTTGTTTTTGAAAATGTTACAAGCCTTTAACTTCAATCCAATACTATCTTTAACCTTTGCTGGCCATGACTGGACCATTTCCTATGTTTATTGCTTTAAGTGGATATAAATAACTTGTAAACTATATATATTTTTAAAAGTTAGCCATTGCTTACTTGTTATCATACCTTATTAATGTAGTTTCCCTATTTACCTTGGCTAATTCACAACTAGTGCTTTCATTTAGGTTTAAGACCATGGTTTCTGATTTGAACTAAATAGTTTCCAGTCTTCACACAAAATTCTATCACATTGTGGCCACTGTTCCTTAAAGGCCCCTTAATGATCAGAAGCTGTATTTGATGGATCCGTCACACAAGTAGCAGAAGTATGAGGGAGTGATGGGCTAGATTTCAGAGAATAGGATTAAATTTGGCTTTGTATTTGCCTTCACCATAGCAACTTAAAGTCTGTGTCTGGGCGTGCATGTAAAGAATGACTTTTGGATAAGGGCTTGGGGTGCCTGTGGTTCAATATCAGAATATGTGTGTGGGGAGTGGGGGGAGGCAGGAGAAACTCTCCAGAAATAATTCAATAGACGCCCTTCATAGAAAACAACAGAAGCTGTCAGTAGAGAAGTAGAGTTTGAAACAGAGGCCGTCTCGACTGAATATCCTGCTGCTCTACTGTTACCAACCACCTCTTGGAAGTACAATATCCTTTGCAGATTTCTATTCTAGAACAGTGAAATGATGAAGTGAAGCACTGCTGGTGACTGTCCCTTGTTCTTGGAGTAATGCTTGTTCCTGTATCTGACCGCAGGATCCACTGGAGCAGTACGGAATTTCAGAAGAAACAAGATTTCAAACCAGATCGTAGAGACTGTATTTAAAGAGTACAGTGATTTGTGGTGGTAACTATGGATTTTTATCAGCTTTCCAGGTTTATAGGGTCCACCCCAAACACGGAAACAATGCAGCAACTGTAAACGCTTGACCCACCAACCCCCTTCCCACCACCAGTGAGATAGTAAGGAAAACTGGGACCTATTGAATTAAAAAGCAGTAACAAGAAGGTAGGAAATTGGCGCAAAGCAAAGAAACAGCAGTGATACAGTTTTTCAGACTGAAAGTTGGTAGTTAGGAGACTGCAGATTCTGGAATCTGGTCCAACAAATAATCAGCTGGAGGAAGTCAGTGGGTCAGGCAGCATCTGTGGGAGGAAGGAATTGTCGACGTTTCTGGTGGTAGCCCAGCATCAGCGCCGAGAGGGAAGATGCTCAGTATAAAGAGGAGCGGCGAGTGGTGAGACAGGCCCCGAGGTGATTGATGGATTACGGAGGGGGGAAAGATGATGAGAAGCTTGAGCCGGGAGGGGGAGGGGGGTGGAGTTAGGAGACAGAGGCAGGGAGCGAGGGGAGGGTGAAGGCGGCATTGAGCAGGAACACACAGTGCTGGAATGTGGGACCCATTAGGGGAGGGGTGAAGGGCAGATGGAACTTAAACCTTGGAGGGGGAACGAAAATATCTGGTAAACAGCAGTGTCCTGCAGGGCTCAGCGTGGGCACCACATGTATCACTGACGTAAGGGTGCGCAGGGTAAAGTTTGGAGATGGTACGAAGTTTGGCAGTGCGGTAAACAGTGTGGTGTAATAAATTGCAAGAAGACAGTCTGAGGAGACGAGGTAGATAGACTTCCTTACAAGAAGTACATAGTGATAGACTTTGGCAGAAAGAATCAAATGGACTTACTGACAGTTCACAACGGTTTGCAGGAGCAGAGGCAGCTGGGTGTATATGCACAAATCCTTGAAAGTGACAGGACATGTTGAGAGAACAATTAATGAAGCTGATGGGATCTTGGGATTCATAAATAGCAGCATCGTTATAAAACCAGGATAGGTGCACTGAACCTGTATAAACCCTCGTCAGGCCACAGCTGGAATATTCCTTCTGGTTTCATCAGCAGTCTGGGAAGGAATGTGAAGGTCCCAGAGAGGGGGCAGGTGAGAGATTTCTGTTATCAGGTGAGTCTGGGAAAGGTGGGGTTTGTGATCTTGTAGAAAGGATGGTAGAAGGAGCCAGTTCAACAAGTGATATGGATTTTAAATTTGGGATAAAAGGTATAAGGGAGGTGCGAGGCAAGTTTTACGCCAAGTGTAGCTCTGATCTAGAACTCACCTGTAGATGTGAAGGAAGCAGAGTCAGAAGGGGAATGGACGGATGGAAAGCTATGGGGAAAAGAGCTGTGTGATGGACCTAGTAAGATTGGTGCTGCAGGAGGCACTGAGTTGATAGAATGGCAGTCTCCTATATTACAATAGGTCTATGATTCTTCTACAAGTTGATGGCAGCTGTGGCACCCAGGCAGGTCACTCAACACGATGAAGCAATTTTGGCCCAGCCTTTGCTCTCCCAGTATGAGTTCTGAGGTGGGCACTGATAGTGTTGACTATGGGCTAGACGGAAGGTACCCTTGGCTCCACAGTAAGGCTTTGAGGGACAAGTCTTGCTAACACTCAGAACCATTCAGTGATGAGTTGTCTGATTATTCCGAACTAATTTTAGGAAAACATTCTTCCACGTGCTGGGGTCACCTCCACGTACAGGGCCCAAACCCCTCTTATTTTTTTTGGCCAAAAAAAGCTAACAATGTACCAGTGGACTCACTAACTATGCAAGTTGGATATAGGTTGTCCCACTGCTAAATTGGCATAGGATGTGACAGTTATACACATTTTTCTAAAAAAAAGAAAAAGCCCAATACATCATAATTTTCACCACTTACAGCTAAGTGGCAGTGAAGCTGAAAACTTCACCCTGAGTGTTGTGTTCAATTCAGGCTGCCAAGTATTGAGGGTCCGTATAGGCCATGGCCAGAGAATTGAGTTCTGAAAACGAGCTTGTAACTGGAAGTGGGTAGCAAGCTAAAACAAATCAGTGGTATTGAAAGTGTTGGCCAAGAGGATTTCTACATGTTGAACCTTGAATACCAGACATGAGGATAAAGGTACAAACTGACATAAAGTTCACTACTTAATGTAGGAACTTGCAGATATCCAGAATGCTGGGGAAGTAGATGCAAAAATGCTGGACTCATTCCTGAAGCAAGTTGCATATTTTAGATGTACATGGAGGAATGAACAGAGGACAGAATGTCTTCCCTGATTTCTACTTGGTAAGCACATTAAAATTCCAATAATCTAGTATCTGATTGTGTGGAAATCCTGATGGTTCAGCATCTGGCTCATTCCTTGTCATCCACAAACCCATGGGATTGGCACTGTGGGTAGGTTTGCAGTGGGCCAGCAGGGCAGCTGGGGTCTGGTGTGGGCTAGAGTCCAGAGTGCTTATATGTTTCAGCTTGTACAAGCCAAAACTCATCAGGGCCCTGTTTTATCCTACTCCCTTTAAACTCACCAAGTTCACTGGAAAATTTGTACAGTTGTATAACTTTTTAAAAAAAAGTTTTGGGTTTTAATAATATCCAAAAGGCTGGAACATCTGCTAGTCCAGCACCTCAAGTCCCAGGGTGTTAGTTTTACTAGAAATGTTAATTGTTCCAAAACTGAAGTACTTTACTCAAAAATGAGTACTGAGCAAGGGCCTAAAATTCACCCTTTTTTTTCTCTTTTCCAGATTCTGTTGGACCTGCTGCATTTTCTGACTGTTGGGTTTTTATTTCAGCTTTCCAACATTTCTAGATTTTTTTTTAGTAAAAGTGAACTCGTGTGCATGTGGTGTAATGTGGGGAGGTGGTGGAGAAAAGGGTTGGTGTAGGAGTGATTGTAATACAGTCATTGACTGTAAATGGGTTGAATTAGGTGTATTTATATTTTGTACCAATTTAATTTTTTTTTGATGCCTGTATGTAGATACTTGGGGATTTCCTGGACATAGCATGCAGTATCCAGTAGACTGTAACTGTGAACTTCAAGCATTTGTTGGTTGGAATAAAGCATAAATGATGATTGAGCTCTAGCATTGTGGTTAGTTGCAAATTGTAAAAATATTTGAGCCAAATTGCTGCTTATGACCATAGATTCCACTTACTGAATCTTAGATAGTTATTTCCACTGATGGTGCTTTCCTGTACAGCTGAATCAGCTGACAAATCTAATTCAAATTTCTGTGGATTAAATTTAACTATTAAACCCCAATCATTAATTTCTGATCTGCAAAATCATAGCTTTCATTGAAGAGAAGTTTAATGCAAAACATTGTAAAATAAATCTCTCAATGTTGGGTATAAATGGGTCTCGAGGAAAAAAAAACTAGAAACTGGAAGGTGAGTGCCATTCAGTATATGTGCAGTCCACTGTAATTAAAATCTATCTTTAATTTAACTGATCCCTAAGTTTATTTACCCAAGAATAAAAATACTGGCAAGTGGCTGCAGCCCATTGCTGAAGACAAATTAGAAACTGGAGGCGTGTAATGGTATTTTTTCTTCCATTTCACACATGCAGGACAATGTAGTCCAATCAGAGTAAGAATGCTTATCTGTCCCCATCTTTTGTATCTTGTCTCCTCTCACCTTTTAATCATCCTCACTCCTGTCCTCTACCTATCAAACTTTTAATCTTAATGAGTCACTCTCCTGGCATTACATTTGCTTAAAAGCTATTCAAATGTGACATTTTCCATCCAGCCTAGAAATGTTTATTCTGGTCTCTACAATTACTGCCTGACTTAATATTTTTTGGCTTGTGCAGTTGTCTTAGTGAAAATCTGTTTGCTTACATAGTCAATGAACCCACAGGACAACATTGATGTTAAGTAAGAAACATTACCTGAACATAGTGATAGCAGCATCCACTTTGCATGCAGCTACACTACACCAAAAGGCTTCCATAGATGACATAGAAAACTTCCATAAACATTAGTTTTGAGAATGAGTTCTGCATCTTGTATTCATTAACATGCTGTTAATTTTTTTCTAAACATTTTTCTTTTGGCCTGCTGCAGTGCTAATGGTTTCAGAAATCAACTGGGAGGAGTAAACTTAAAGTATTTACAATGGTTATTGAAAATGTCAATGCAAACCTACTCCTGAAAATCTCTCACTGCCCATTACATTTCAGTAAAAGTATCCAGTAGCTTTGAGTTGTAGAATTGCAAATGCCTCTTCCTACATTTCATGATGCCAAGTGTTAGTTGATGTTGGTATACAGGAAGTCCCTGGGTTACGAACAAGTTCCATTTTTGAGACTGTTCGTAACCCGATTTTGTACGTAACTCGGAACAGTGTCTGCGCATGTGCACTTGGCCCGGGGTTGGGCCAAAGAAGGTGTACCGCCACCATGGTAGGATCAGGGGCCAGGCCCACTTACAAACAGAAGGTCATTAAGACCACTAAGGTCAGTTTGTACATATGGGCAATCATAAGTCAGGCGTTCGTAAGTAAGTCAGGGACTTCCTGTACTTTGATCACCAAAAAAATGTTTACTTGCCCTTTAACTTTAGGCAATTCACAAGAGCAATATTAAACAAATTTTAGTACTACACAGAAGGCATTATGGCTAATGACCAAAAGCTTGATTAAAAAGGTAGGTTTTAAGTGAGAAGCTGAAAGGAGTTTCAGAAACTGAATTCCTGCGTTCAAGGGCTAGTTAGCTGAAGATAAGGCTATCGATGGTGGAGTTTACACAACCATTATTCAGCTGAGATTTATTGTATATGAAGAATAATGGATGAACCATCTGCATTTTGGATATCTAGACTAGTCTAGAGTGCAAACTGGCTCTCTGTACCAGCAGAGTATCTTTAAAATAGTTTACAGTTTTATTGCAAAAGGCAAAGTGATGAATTCAGAAACAATTTATAGAATTACCACTGTTACATTTAGGGCATAGTTCCAAGCGATGAAAATAGGGAACCCAGTGTCTAGTTGTTCCAGGAAATAAATAAAACTGTGACCACATGAAAATGTGGCTACATTAGTTATTTAATAGCTACAAGTATTGTAGCTGCTACAAGTAATTTTGTTTTGCAATAACTGATACACATTGTATATATTTAGAAATACACAACTTTATTAAAAGCAAAAAAAAACAAATGCATTAAAATTCTTGGCAAAATAAACACTAGAGACAAAGATCAAGAGTAAGCTGGGGTAAAATGTCAAAACTGCCAAGTTGAGGAAATGTTATTCCTCAAAAAAAAACACAATTTAGTAGTTGCAACTGAAATGGATTTACAGTACTTTACAACCCCAGAGACTCGTGGAATGGCAAAAAATAGCATTACTACTATAACATTACAAACACTACAAGTTCTTTAGAATGCCAATTTAACCTTCACAAATTTCACAAAATTTAATAAGCACTAGGCAATTGTAATCACAAAAGCATTCCTTTCCCTACCACACAGTATATGCACTGTCTACATTGTGGAAAATTTGAAGCACTAAATGAACTGGCTATTAATGTTAGTATCTAGTTATATTTCAAATTCTACAGCTATGCCAAAATAGTTACAAGACAATTCCTGAGCGCCATCAGATTCTCATCTGTACATACTGGATGACTTGTGTATATTCGACAAGTTTTTAAATGACCACAGATTTTATTTCCTTAGCATTGTGTTTATTTAGGATAGCTTCTTTGTCCTTCCACACCAAGCAACATTGTACAAGATAAACTATAGCCACAAAAGACAGACTATATGGTACAAGTGCAAAGAACATCTGGTTCATCCTCCACTTGTTTTTTTTATATATATAAAGGTAACGTCCATCTTACACAGGATATGTAACCTTCTGATCCAATGGTCCAAAATGATGCAAATCTATGGAGATGTTAAGAGCTAATATGGAGGACTTTACAGGGGAGTTAAATGGCTAAACACTTACAAAATTGAGATTCTTGTACATTTTTAAAGAAATTTGCAAAATTATTAATTCCAACTCCTGTATGTAAACATTTTGGGGATAATATGTGCCCGAAATAATCAGGAGTTTTAACACTATATTGTAATCCCCTTATCATATTCCAAGATCACAACACTTCATATTTATTGCATTTTAATTTGTATTACCTGTGTGGTTAATTTCTAGTAAGCATGTAATCTCACCTGAAACCGGATTCTTGATGCACCATTTACAAGAAATTGTAATATTTTATAAAACAAGAATTTAGTTATTTACAGATGCATTGCTTTAAATGCTCATTCAGGATGCAGTGCAAAGAGGATTAAAATATTTTTGTATCAAACATTTTCCCAACATAAGCATTTTAAATGTTAAAACTATGTTCAGATATCCTTAAGTGCATGTGGGGAAGTGAAAAATATAAAATATAATTAACATCTAAAATCCAGCATATGATGGACATTATCTTTCAGTGCTGTAAAATGTCATCTGTGCCTTGTGATGGTTCACAGAATCACTTGGAACGGGTTAGATTACTTTTTTCCAAAATAGAAAATGCACAATTTGTTACAAACAGAAAAAAAACATTCTCCGAAGTATTTAGATATACTAAAGAAAATTAGGTAATAGTTTTTAATATATCTCAGGCATTTTGATAATATATATTAAAATAATAGGTATTACTTTGTACATTTTTCCTTACAATAAACTGAACGATAAATAGTGTACAGATTACAATAGATGCTTTATTCTTAAGGGGTGAATCTCATTTACAATTTCTGCATGCTCGAGGCACCCCTGACAGATTGTACAAACCGACTTTGTCTGCTTAAGTAAAGCAGTTTGTATTATTACTAGAAACAGACATAAAATGACGTAAATGCATCTTTTCTCTATTAAGTTATATGGCTCAGTTTTCACAGTATGTAATTACACCTCAATATACCTACAAATTTAAGGCTAATTATGAGAACATCCTGCCATTTATTTTGATGTTTTATCATAACTGGCTTTCTACCAAGTACTAGTGTGAACACTGTCACTTTGTACAAAAGGAAGTCAGATTTATAACTGATTCATAACTTTCTCGTAGATAGTTGATAGGCAGAATGTATTATCCAAATTATCAATCCGCTGTTAAGTCAATATCACTGGTTTCTACAAAGTAGGTTCTTTAAGAGATTGAAATCCAACCAAAGACCATAATCTTGGATAATTTTTTTTAAACTGTTTTAGTGTCTATTTCAATAGAATTGAACTCTGGATTTAACATATTTGACTTGTATCTCAACAGCCAAGTTTATAACACCTGGTAACTATTGCATCTGTACCAGCAACAGACTAAAGATCTAATTTTAGTCAACTATTTCCTAGCTTAATTATTCTCTTAATTATTTCAAAAAGGAAGAAAATCAAAGATTACATTCTGGTAATCTCATTCTTCCTCAGAAAGCTCTCGTGCCACATTTCATAGGAACTTGCCCAAAAATGTGCCAGAATGGAGAAAGGGAAGTAAAATTCTGTAGTACTACATTATGGTATTTTAAACTTGAATAAATATTAACTTCAAGTAAAAGGTTAAAATATTATGATTATGCACCCAAGCTGATAACCAGTGGAAGGTGTCCAGTGTTTGCACCGGAACACTTACTACTTTTACTATATTGTGCATAATGTAGCACTGAACATGTACCTGTAAGACATGTCACTATTTTAGTGCGCGCCATGCATAAAGGTGCATGCATATCCAAGTCAATTTATCTTAGCAGAACCACAAATCCCCATAACGTAATAAGCCAACATTTCTGCTCACACTTTTACAAGCTTTCATTTTATTACAATTACTCAGTCACAAACTCAAATTCCCACATAACCACCACTATAACTACTTTCTAGACATTCCAAAGAAAAAAAAAGAGTTAATTCCCTCAGGTAAAATACAACAGTTTTTAAACTGCAATGTGGTTTCAAAACAGCAGAACTTGAAGACAAGTCCCTTACCAACCTGACCCCACCTCCCCTTATAGCTTTTATGTTTACTTTATCCAACATATTAAGTCTTTTTTTTAAAAAAAATCATGGCCTCCTCTGTGCTATAATGCAATAAATACGAAGCATATGAATCAGCTTTACAGAGGCAGCACAGCTTCTGGCTGGCCTACAAAACTAAGTCACTCTCAGTTATAGATTCCAATCATATTATACTTCAAAAAAAAATGCTTGGCATTGGTCTCAACTGCAGTTTGGTTAGTGAATACAATTATATTAAAAAAAAGTACTGCAATTTCTTTGCTTCAGACCTTTAAAAAAAAGCTTTTTAAATTATTTGATAAAAGAAAAAAAATTAGCTTCAAGCAGAATCCAATGTTGAATTCCTAAACCAGAAAGTTTTGTAAGGATATTAAAAAAAAACTTGAGGTACTTCTTAAAAAACTATTAGTAAAGATGTCCCATCATTAATGTATAAAACTGTGAAAAAGAAATGTTTAAAATACATTTTTAAAATGACAAAAGTTTATGAAATCCCACTGCATTAAATTTCAGTCTTCCTTTTCATATTTTGCTTTCTTGGGTTGTTTATACATAATACATTTTTCAAACAAAATGTGTAGAAAATGGTAACATTTACACTTCATTATATACTAAGCTCACCAGAAAACCAATGTGCTATTGTTTACAATTAAAATTACACACAGCAATAATTCAAATGTATAATAAATTTATCTAATGGTATTAGATTACATCGTTTCAATTGCAATTTACAATGCTATAAAACACCATTAAATTAAGAGAATGACAGTGATGACAGTTTGTTATAATAATCTATCACTTAACATACAAAAGACCAGAGGCAGAGGAAGAAAGGAGCACGATCAAACTTGTATAAAATAAACTCAAGGTTGAGCAATATTTGCATCGTACCAAACTTAAGTGATGCAAAGTATTACAAGGACATTAACTGTTGCTGAGAAATTCTCAGCAAACAGTTCAGCAATCAACCTTTTAGTATAATAAGCACCAGGGATCAGAACCCACAGAGGCACAGTTTGTGATGATTAAAATAGCACCAACAGCAGGCTAACGAATGAATGCTGGTGTGTGCTGCACTTCACACCTCAAAACCTCTACACGCTTGCTGGAACAACGACTAGCCCCAATCACTTGGAAAGATGATAAATAGTATTTTTTTTTAAAATGCTGTACAATGGGAGCCAATTTTTTTTGCAGCAACACTAAAACCAATTCACAGTAGAATATATTTTATTTTATTTTCCAGTAGTAAAGAAGCAAAACAATGTTTGCAGGCCACTCAAGCACCTTTAGTTTGATGGAAGTGGATGAACTTGGTCCACATTGTCCTTGCATAGGTCACATTGTTTTGAGGTAGAATTCCTAATTACCTAGAGATAGAAGGGGAAATGTACATTATCTACCTTCATTTAAGAACTTGGTTTTTCCAGATACAAAAACAACTAATGAAGATATTAGAGGGAGAAATTTTCCCATTCACTCAACTGAGAAGTTGCCCAAATTTAATAATTTATCTGCATACACCAGGATTAAATTTAATAAGTATCATTAATATTTTGTTCTCTTTACTGAGTACACTTCACTAAAAATCAATGTAATAATTTTGGCCTTCAACCTAATCATATTAAAAATCAAGTGATTTTAGTCAGATTGGTAACACCAAATTTTAAATGCTTTAACAATTAATATAAAACCAGCATATTATTGTTGAAACTTTTTTTTAAAAAAAATTGATGGTGATATCTGTATCTTCATTTCTGGTCTTAAGCACGCGCACCTAATATACCAAGGAAAACAGAACATTTCTAAAGTGATCTTTATTTTACAAAAATATTTTGGAAACACTGCTAGAGTTTGCATTTCATCAAGGTATTACAAACATAGCTGCACACATTCTGATATTGTTATAGCCTTGCACATTTTTCTAACCTTACCTTATAAGACTGATAAAGTACGCAAGTTCTTATCGAGGCTTAACCCCAGAGAAATGTGTAGCGTAAGGAGGCTGCATGCCAAGTGTGACCCACATTGCAGATGTATTTGTACCAGACTGAGGAATTAGAGGTACTGCCTGTGCAAGCGCTGAGTGTGGCAGAGGTGGGTGATGCACCGTGAAAGACGGGTGAGATGCTTTGGGCTGCAAAGACGCAAGCTTCAAGGCTAATGCAGTGTTAGCAGATTGAAGCGAAGTAGTTGAAGAGCAAGAGATGGATGGAGGCAAGTATCCATCGCTAACAGAAGACATAGTCCGGAAAAGTGAGGGGTCAGAACTAGTTGAATTTAACAATGGAGGGGGTGGAGGCAATGAAATATTAGGGGGAGGCGGGTTAAGCACAGACTGTGAAGGTGCTCGGGTAAGGTAAGAACTCACTCTGCTATCAGTGGAAGATAATGTACTAGAAGAGACAGACAGAAATGACTGGGAAGTTGTAGGAACAGTCTGTAGTGGGTTAAAGCTTAATATTGTGCTACTAGATACTGGAACATTGCTGAAATTGGCTCCAAATTGATGAGAAGAGACTGAAGGCACCACATGGTTAAAAATACCTAAAACAGGAGAGAAAAAAAACAGCTCAAAGATTTCTGTCTAGCAAGAAGCAAAGCATCATTACAGCAGCTAAGGGCCACACTTAGCTTTTTTTCAAGCAAGCACAGTTAAAGCAAAAGAAAATAGATTTTAAAAAAAGCGAAACAATTCAGGTTACCCAAAGCAGAGCAACTCTCCTCCTCTAACATCTAGTATATAGAAGGAAAAGAGTTTATGTAAAAATACAAACCTAAAAACACTTTAAATAAAGTTGGACAATATTTGGATTAACCACACACCAAGTTAACTTTACTTACTGTATTTTTCTCTCCTTCCCGTCTCTGCCCAATTTTCCCCCTTCTCTAAAATATATGCACCCCCAGAATACTTTCCCAAAGTGTCCACACTTGTGTGCATCTAGATAATAGATGTTGGTAGATTTATTCACCATGAAGATCAGTGATACAGATCCCTCACCAGACACCCGTACCTACTCTAGAAAGGGGGCACTGGATATCTGAAACCAGGAATTTTGACTGAAGAATTTAGCCCTCACCATTCAGCGTGGAGAAGTACTCAAAATGAAAACGGAGCTTGGAGGACAAGGTGACAAAAGAGAAAACTGTTCAAAGGCAAGTCCCTGACAAATGCAGGGATCAAGTGGCAGTTCCCTGATGTCATGGAAAACCCAGCTTTCTACACGAGGATGAGATAGTTGATTCCCCTCATTTGTATCTCGGTGCTGTTCAAATGCTACCCATGATATTGCCATTACCCCCAAGATCACTGGAAAGGCATTTACATCTCGTAAATCGAATAAAGGAATTCAAAATTCTCTTCTTAAAAAGCAGGAATAATTTCAATTCAGCCAACAAAAGCATAAAGCTATCTATTACCTGCAGATAATTTAACATTAAACAAAAAGATTAAGTCACCAGATCCTTCCAAAAGCAGTGATAATGCCCACCCACTTTAATTCTTCCATGGATTTCCATTTGATCAGTTGAGAAACTAATACAATCACAAAATAGTGCATGGAATTTGGTTCGATCTTACTATAGCAAGCAGAGCTCACTGCTTCATTTCCAAAGGAAGTTATTTTGTGAATTGCCAGGAATATTGTTTTTGGCATAAAGTGTAACATAGGCAAGTGTTTACAATTTTAAAAATAAATAAACTCAGTGGCGCTCACAAAACATTGCAAAATGAACCAGGGCTGAAATGTGATGAGATAAAGACTCGAGTTTGAAAAAAAAAGCTACACCACAATGAGGTAAACATTCTGGGTGTTGACACAAATATGTGGATTATTCTGGAGTTATCCAATTATGTGCAGCAGATATCAATTAAAATGAGAACCTGTCCTCACGAAATAAAACCCACTCAGAATTCAACTGATACTTTAAGGCCATCAAAACCAATTACTGGGTGTGGGACATTCTGATTCTATACCATTGTAATTATGGGGAAGACAATGGATGCATGTTCATGTTAACTGGTGCTCAGAGAAGCCTTCACAATGAGATCAGGGAAGCCATCTCCTGCATTAACATATTGTGAAAGGCATATCCCTGCCACTTAATGTACGGTTCAGTATATGTCTGTTTTGTCACCAAAATTCTGGCTATCTGTATATTCAGGGAGCCATTGCTCAACACTACAAAAAGAGGGGTATGCTTTGGGTGTCTGGAGTTTGTGCTCAGAAGCTCTCAGAACTAGCCAGCAATACTCGAATATTCAAAGGGGTTCCACCAGTTGGGACATGGTGCCATTGTAGATATGTAATTCTGCAGTTACCTGTCTGCATTCACAATGTTAAAGTAGGTAAGTGAAACTGTAGTTGAGTGTTTGTTGACATCTTTGTGTTTAAAAAGTATAAAACATCGTGTCGAGAGAGGACAAAGATTCTCCCAAAAGATCTGCTGTGTTGAATAAAGATCTTTTATATCTCCCAGCTACGGCCTCCGTGTGGCTCAGTTCAGCAGTCACAACATACGATGACGTGTGGAAAGAAACAGTTAACATTTCAGGTCTTCAACCTGACAAGCTACCCGTTTCTCCTTCCACAGATGCTGCCTGACCTGTTGAGCATTTGCAGCATTTTCTGATTTTTATTTCAGATTTCCAACATCTACAATTTTTTTTTTAAAATACATTTTCACAGTGACAACTTTTTCGCGTGGTAGAGGAAATTTCTTGCGTCTTGTATCAATGGCGACTGGCTGGTTTAATGAGCAGAGATTACTTGGAACTGCTTTGAACCAAGTTCAGCAAATTTTCTCAGGTACAGCTGCAACCAAGCCTGAGAATCAGAAAGTACAATGGAATAATATGTACATTTTTGAGATTACACAGATGAGCCCACTGTGTGGATAGAATACCTTAATGCTTAAAGATGGAATTTGACACATGTTGGTTCAGTGTTCAAATCTCTTAGAGAGAGTGTTTATTTGAAGTGTGCAAGTGCAATGCTGGACAACCGATGCCTGGTAAATCTTTAAAGAGGCCAGAAACAACAGAATAAGGTAGCACAGAACAGTTCTTACTAAAGCACACAAGGAGCGTCAGTTTCCTCTGTCCTGTTTGTGGAAGGTCTCCCCAGCATGGTCGGGAACCAGCAATAAATCCTATCATGATTCAAGGACCATGAGTGCAAGAATTTGTCATGTCCATCACAGTTTTCTGCAGCATTTCATGGGCTCATCAGTTGTACTGACAGAACAGTGAACTCATGATATTGAACTACTCCAACTCGGATGCAAGATCCGTTGATGATTTTTGGTGTTTTCATTCAATTGCAGCAGAACTTGAAGATGTATTCAAAAACCCAATGAAATGCGACTGTGGTAAAACAAAAGCTGGATCAGCTGTTACAAGCAAAGCAATCCGGCACACAATGTGACCGAATAAAACACTGAACTGGGTAGATTTTCCCTTTCAGAGAGCAGTGGGATTGGAATGAGAGAAGGGAATTTAATTTTCCTTACATTTAGGGTATAGTTTGAACTAAGTGGGTCTTCTGAAAAGAATTGTGCATTTGACCTGATGAGCAGTGTTAAGCGTTGATCATGTGAAATAAAATGGATATTAAACTACTTTTCAAGTAATCTTGAGGTGGTTCTGGAAATTGAGGTTAGCTAGATGAGGACTCAACAATAATCATGTTCTAGCATGGCTTTTTGAACTAGGGGCAAGTAGTTTCTTGTCCTTGTGTCATTCCATTGCTAGTCCTGGTCTATCTCGGACCCAGCGATGAGTTTGTGACATGGCCATTGGGGCAAGTTCTTGCTGGTGGTGCTGGCTTTCTGACACTAATAGTTAAACAAACAACCTGCATTGATGTAAATGAGAAAATTTCATGCAACAGTAATGAAACCAGCATGTGAAAGATAATATTGGAGTGGTTAAAGCTCATCTACTTGGAGCAGATGTTGCAAAAATACTCACATTAAATGGCCAAAAGAGTTAAACTACCTATTAATGCAACATAGATATCACCTGTACCCCTATTACCACTGCAATCACTCAAGTTATCTCCAAAGTAAATTTGTCAAACCATCACACTTATTTTACAGAGCAAAAAAAACAAAATTATTGAAGGAATTTTGGGGGGGTGGGGGGGGGGGTCACACAGCAGCTGTGAGGAGAAAGGAATGGTTGACGTTTCAGGTCGACACCAGAGATCCGTTTCCCCCCCACCCCCCACAGATGCTGCTCAACTCGCTGGGTTCCTTCAGCAGTTTGTTTTTGGCTCCAGTTTCCACATCTACAGTCTCGTGTCCACACTGATTTTCTGAATGGATTGGCAGTGTAAAAGGAGGAATTAGAAAATTGGAGATAAAACACCAGGTCCTGAGTACAATAATCTCCAATAGCAGTCAGAATAATAGTTTTAAGTTTGGTACAAGCAATAAAATCAGATCTCAGTGCCAATATTTAAAAATATCAATATTTTGTAATTTTACATAATATTATGAAACCTAACATTGTTGCTTTTCCTATTGCACTTGGATGCAAATTCTTCGCTGTTATAGTCTCTAAATTCTACATTTGTACCTGTAAACAGTCAGCACAAACTCTCTGCTGCTGTAATAACTGCTTCATTAATCCCCCTCCGAGGATGGCTAGTCTTTGGAACTCTTCCTCTAGTAGATTCTTTGAATACTTTGACAACAAAGGCAAATAGGTTCTTGATAAGCATGAGGGTAAAAGGTTATTGTAACTTAACTCTGTACTGTTTGCAATCAGAGCAAAATTTAAACCTCTGGGATTGAAGGCACAATGGCTGTCCAAGCATTAGAATAGCCAATGAACAGAAAGAGTAGCGGTGAATGTAGTTCAGACTGAATTATTCTCTGGTGGTTCCCAAAGTCAGGATCAAGTCATGACACCAATTGTCACCACCAACCACCCACGAAGAATAAAGTTAGCAGCTGCCAAACCCAATAGGTTACGTTTAGTAAACGTATGATGAATATTACACAGAACACTCAAGTACTATCCAAAAAATTAAAATACTGCAAATGTTGAAGGTGTTCTTATGGAATTTCTTCTGTAAGATTAAACATTAATTCCATTTCTTTCTCCACAGAAGCCTCCTGGACAACTGGATATTTGGACCCACTTGGGTTGAGTCTGACTAACTAAATGAAATCAGAAAATGCCTTTCTGTAAGAACTTCAAGCAAGTTCAAACAGGTCACAATAAAATCAACAAGCAATTTTGACAAGACATTATGAATAATACAAATAAATTCAAATGACTCATCCATGAAAGAAATTGGCTAAAATCCCAGTTAGGAATCTATATTAGTTACACCCCACAATTTCTTAATATCTTGAAGTAAATAATGGAACAAAAGATCAAATTGACCAAATCAGCATAACACCATTCTTAAAAATCATCTTCAGATCAGTACTGGAGGGACAAAAGGACACCACAAGATGTGGCAAAAGAACTACTGTACAAAATGAACTAAGATATTAATATGGAATTGCATATTTCAAATCAAAAGGCAAATACTTATGATTGGAATTTGGGTCATTAGTTGAAAATTTTAGTATAATTGCTCCACTAGAATGTACCAAAAACTGCTTTGGTGGGGAACCAATTAAGAACATTTTTTTCCAGCAAACATTTTCATAGAATTCATTAAACGCAATTGAAATCACCAGGAATTCAGCAATCAGCTGCTTGTTTTTATGCATTAGCGATTGATTGGATTAAAGGATTTTTGCGAAAAATGGTTTCCGGCATTAATATGGCAATTACTTTCACATTTATTTACTGTCAAATCTGGCGCTTTTAAATTCTGGGGCAAGTCCCAACAAAAATGGTACATTGCAATTGAACTAGGTGGGATTTCGTTAATTTTTTTTTAAAAGCTGTACAGCAGGTGATAAGGGAGCACTCACCCATTCCCAACCAAGCCCCAAAAGAAACGAGAAGCAATTTAATTTTAAGGATATTGCATTATTGTTCAAAGACTAGACCATATTAACTGCTCCGTAAACCAGAATAAGACTGAATTGCTGCAATAGCTGACAGTACTATTAAAAGCATGGTAGCAGGATTAAAGTATAGTAATATACAAATAAGTATCTGCAGAATGGGAGAAAATACTAGCACTAAGGATAAATAATTAGTTGATCATGGTTCCACTATAACAATACCTTATCGACTTCAGCAGGGATTCAAACAAATTGTGTCAGCTTAAAATTTACACTGGAGAACTGCCCTTTACACTCTGGAGATAGATTCCAATACAGCCTATGCAATGCTTTGAACATTTTCCCCCACCTACCAACCTCACTACGCCAACTAATTAGACAGACTTAACCCCAAGTGGATGAAAGGCAATACACAACACAAGAAAATAAGAGTAGGTGGTGGCCACCCAGCTCCCCAAGCCTGCCTCGCCATTATGCTGGTCTCAACTCCTCTCCTGTGCCAGTTCCCCATAACCTTTAATTTTTCCATCTGTCAAATATTTACCTATCTCCACCTTAAATGCATCTCATGATCTGGCTTCCACCACTCTCTGGAGCAGAGAATTCCTGAGATTCACTAGCCTCAAGAAATTTCTACACACCTCAGTCTCAAAACTACCAGCTATGTCCCTTTGTCTGTAACACTCCCACTGGTGAAAAAATCTCAACATCTACCCTGTCAAGCCCCTTTAGGATCTTATATGTTTAAATAAGGTCACCCTCGTTCTTCTAAACTCCAAGAAATACAAACACAAACCGTCTAGCCTCTCACAAGATAACCCTTTCATTCCAGGAATTAGCCTGGTGAATCTCTTTCAGACCTCTTCCAATGCTTCAATAACTTTTTTTTATTAAGGTAAGGGGACCAAAACTGTGCACAGTATTCCAGGTTTGGGCTCACAATCACCCTGTACAACTAACAAAACCTGCCCCTTCTTAAACTCCAACCCCTTTGCAATAAAAGTTAAAAAGCTGTTTGCCTTCTTAACTACTTGTTGGACCTGCCTACTATTTCTTTTGATGATTCATGCGCTAGAACATCTAGATCCCTCAATTCATTCACTTGCAGTCTCTCTCCATTGAGACAATCACCTGCCTTTTGATCCCTCTTATCAAAGTGCATGACCTCACACTTCCCCACTTTAAACTCAATTTGTCAGGTTTCTCCCCCCCCCCCCCCCCCCACATCGTTCAATCTATCCACATCCCACTGCAGAATCACTATGTCCTTATCACAGCATGCCCTTCCACCTATTTTCATATCATTGGCAAACTTAGAATCCCAACATTTCATTCCCTCTAAGTCATCAATTGTAAACAGCGAACAATTGAGGGCCAAGAACCAATCCCTGAAGCTCTCCAAGAGTTAGACCCCTGCAGCCTGAAAAGCACCTGTTTATTCCAACGGTTTTCTGTGACAGCCAATACAACAACGTGGCAAATCAAAACAAGAAGCTGCAGATTTTCAGCAGGATAAGCACCATCAGGTCATCAAGTCAGGTCTGGCATTCTGACCGTTTCTCTCTCCATTGGACTTCCAATATCTGCAATGTTTTGGTTTTTGACTACAAACTGCCTATAGTGGTGCTTTAGTTGACAGTAAGCAAATTAATATAGGGAGTTTCTTATTGATTGTAGCTGTGCCTATTCATGCACTCAGCCAACCAGAGCAATAGATGATGCTCTTTTGAGAAAGGCATTGTGGCAGCAGCTCAGAGCAAAAAGAATGTTAACTGAACTGAAAGTATCCATCTTTGAAATCAAATACCATCTACTTTTAAATAAATTTTATCAAAAATATATTTTGACATGAGTTCCTACTTCAAAATACACAAATTTTACAAAAATGGAAAGCCCAATATTTTCTACATGCTAGTCTAACAGTATTAATTACATTCTCACGTCTGAACCCTCCAGCCCCACAACTAGAAGAGAAACTAACAAATCAAAAATTAGTCAATCCAACTCCAGCAGCTGTAACAAGGACCATGTGTGCAGTAAAGGGCATTGATCCAAGGAATGACTGTAGAATTGTTGGCCCCATATGGAACTCGAGCAATGCTGCAACAATATGGATTCTACAGATTACTAGGATCTCTAAGCAGGGCAGAAATAGGACCTTCAGAGTTTGCAACTGTAACCAAACCGAACATGGTGCGCAGATAGTGGTGGGGTGACTGATGTATGAAACTGCAGATGACAAACCTTTGCCACTTAATATTCCTCCTGATAGGGCAGTGATTATTGGCAAAGAGATTCTGACTAGCTTTCAGCATGGTGCATGGGAAGCCATAGGGTAGTTAGTGTATAAACAGTAGCTGATATATTTTTGCCACTAGGTATTTCTCCTGTTAGGACAATAATCCCTGATAAGGAATTTTGACCCACTTTTATTTCCTCTTCTCACATGATTTGTTCATATTAATATTACGAAACAAAGTATTCTTCTCCAAGTGGCCTCCCAAGATACTTAAAGCCCATGCATTTTCTTTACCCTTGACCCCCGACTTGCACACCTCATCTCCCCCTTGCCCCAGTCAGCCCATCTGCCCATGCCTTGTTTGAGGAGGGACTCAAGTCAATTTTAGAGTCAGTTTTGTTCCAGGACAGTTGATACAATGCACTGAAATTCAGACCCACTCCCTGAAGCTTTAGGCGCAAAATAAGCACCCACATTATACTTCTATAGAGTGAAATTCAGATCATCCAGAATTCTTATTAGAAGTTAATAGTCGAGACTGCATGATGACCACTTTTTCCTAGTGAGACAGTCTCAATATGCTTCCCATGATGGGAAACCATTTTAGAATTACTAACTGAAAGGTCACCTGTAATAGGCCTGGTGCCAAAAGGAGACGCTTGGCATAAAGCAGATGCTGACTGGGATCCGTTGTCAGAGTTCTTGGTCAAATTGCTATCAGATATTGGAGAAAAAGTGGACTTCCATTTACTGCTGTTGTCTGTACTACTGGAACTGAGTCCTTGCTTCCGTATTGTTAAACTTCCAACTATAGAGAATTAAAACAAAAAGCATGGTCAGCACGTTAAAGAAAATTCACATTTAATTTTATTACCAAGGTAAGAATCAGTAATTTATCTGAAGACTTCTAAAGGTGAGCTTGGAGTGCTTTGGTACTTGACGATAATTGAACCATTTCATATTGCAAGTCACAGGTTGCACTTATAACATTAAGCATCTGAAGCATGCAAAAGAAATTCAATAATCAAAGCAACACAAATTGAAAGCATAATTGCTCACAAGATGTGTATGGCTTTAGTGAGGTCAGATGACAGATTTTTCTCTCCGTTCAAAGAAAAACAAAGCATGGACATTCTCTCTCCTCACCACCACCATCAATAACTTTTGCATTTCCATCTTGGAAAAAACTGGAAAGTCATTTCAAGTGTTGATCACTATTTTTTTTAAAAACTCCTCATACCACATGCCTTAAAATTGCCCTTACCCTATTTTTGGTCTATTTTAATTCAGGATTGGTTTAGTCAGTTTATACTTTGATACTGATACAGGTTTACCTGGCTTATTTCAATTTATAGTATTTTATGTCTTTGCACTATACTGCTGCTGCAAAACAACACATTTCACGTCATACAAGACAATGATAATAAACCTGATTCTGAAGTTAAAGCTGCATTATTTTAACTAAGATCACCTCTCAATCACTCTCTTTCAAGGCTTATGATTCCTTTGGTCTTTCAGGAGTCTCTTTCCAACCTAACCTTGTGATCCTGGAGATCAGCCTCATGGCTCTGCATGAGCCTCCTTACTTGAATGGTTCCATGTAACATTCATGGCACCATCTCCTTGATATTCTCCGACTTATGCTGTACTGACAGAATGACATTTTAAAAAGAGTGACATCTCAGATCAAACCAGATTCCTTTCCACTTAATCTTCAGCTTTTAAATTAGACTTTGATAATGATCTTCCCTTTTCCTTCAGAAGTCCAAAGCTTTACTTGCCTGCATTCAATTCCATCCAGCCTGTTCCAGCAATAATTTCAATTTATTAAACTTTTAGTTGGTTCTGATCCACTTCCTCCAGCTCCACCCTCCAATTGGCTATTCTCAAATTTCAGTTTTATACTGATTTCTGAATCCAAGTCGCTAATGAAGGTAAGAGTCTTCAGCACAAGTCTGAGATACAACTCTTGTGTCACGCAACATTTTCCAGCTCCATCACTAACCACTGCTATAGATTTCCCCAAAATCCCTCCCCACTCTGTACCCATTATTTCTCTCTTCAGCAAATATCTTTATATATAAAAAAAACATTTTCAATTTTCTCTGTTTAGTTTCAGGAGCAACCAAGAGTCAGAGAGATAGAACACAGAAATGGGCCCTTCTACCCATAGAGTGATGACCATCAACCACCCATTTACACTAATCATGCTGCTTGCCTACACACTAAGGGGCAAATTACAGTTTCCTATTAAAAACTCCCAACCTGCAGGTCTTTGGGATGTGGGAGGAAACCCACATATTCACAGGAGAACGTGCAAACTCCACACAGACAGTACCTGAGTTTAGGATTGAACCTGGATCCCTGGTGCTGTGACACATCAGCTCTACTAGTGCATCACTGTCCTACCCTTTCACATAAAACTTTACCAAAGGCCAGAACACCTGACCATCCAATCAATCTTCTCTGGTTTTCTATGATTCACTAAATACATTAGTTCTTCAAATAGACTGCCAGACTGCACCTTTCCTTTCTCACAATGTACAGACTATACCAGATTGTGAAGGCTGCCCATATTAAACTATATCTTTTGAATTTTCACAGTCACTTCTAATGATTCCTGAATACGATTGTGAAGTACTTGCAGATTTCCATAATTGGTCTCAGAGGATCAGAGATAAATACATGGATTGCAGGGGATGTGTTCATTTTGAGCCTCCAATGCCAAAGTCTACAAATTGATTTGGATCATCATTCTTAATAAAGGATGTTACCATCGACTTATCTAATTATTCCTTCCTTTAGTTTTTCAGAGATGTTAAAAATTCTTTAAACGTATAGTTGTCCTTTCACTAAAACTCTCTATTTCCCCCCCCCCCCCCCCCCCCCCCCCCCCCCATGCTGAACTCTTGCTATTTAAACAATATATTTGTTTCCTTTGGATTCTGTACCGGTATCTTTTCCTTCACTATCTTTTTGCTGTAATTTTAATGTTTCCTATATCCTTAACAGAGACTTGTTCTTCTATCTTCTTACAATCTTTATGAAGACCCCAAGCTCCCTCCTGCACAAGACTTCCAATTTTTGTTTATCCATTTAGGGCATGCTTATTACACCTGCCGAGATACTCATTCTGCAAATATTTATCCACAATTTTCATCAAACTGAATACTAACAACTTCCTTCCACTTTCATATCAAGTCTTTACTTGCACACATACCTGGGGTGAGCACCAACAACATTCAATCCCACATTCACAATGAACCAAGAAATGGCTGGAATAGACTTGAAGGCATGCTATAGTTATATTATTTAATGTTACAGGAACTGTGTTTCATAGCTTCTATAATGATATGAATCGTTAAAGAATCAATCATTTAACATTAAGTTGAAATCTCCCAATATTAGCACAGAGTACAGCACAGGAACAAGCCCTTTGGCCCACGATGTCCACGCCAACCAGGATGCCAATTTAAACTAATCCCATCTGCCTGCACAAGGTCCGTGTCCTTCTATTCTCTGCCTGTTCGTGCATCTATTTAAATGCTTTGGAAACGCTGTTATCATATCTGCTTCTACCACCTCCCCCGGCAGCACATTCCAGACACCCACCACTCTCGATGTGGGAAAAAAAACACCTTGCAAATCTTCTTTAAACTTCCCCCCTTTCACTTTAAACCGCTACCTCTAGAATTTGACATTTCCACCCTGGGGAACAACAACAACTATCTACCCTTGCTATGCCTCTCAACTTTACAAACTTCTACCAGGTCACCCCCCACCTCAGCCCCCGACACTCCAGAGAAAACAATCCAAGTTTGTCCAACCTCTTACAGCTAAAAGTCTAATCTAGGCAGCATCCTGATGAACCCCTTCTGCACCTCTCCAAAGCCTCCACATCCTTCCTGTAATGGGGCAACCAGAACTGCACGCAATACTCCAAATGCAACCTAACCAAAGTTTTACACAGCTGCAACATGGCTTCTCAACTTTTATGCTCAATATCCTGACCAGTGAATGCAAGCATGCCATATGCCTTCTTTATCACCCTACCCAACTGTGTTACCACTTTGAAAGCTATGAACTTTCACCCAAAGATCCCTCTGTACATCAGTGCTCCCAAGGGTCCTTTCCTGCTTATGTTCAAGAGTCTTTTCTAATTTCAGTTTCCTAAACTGCACACAAGCTTCCCCCAGCAACCCGGGTTCAATTCCCACTGCTGTCTGTGAGGAGTTTGTACGTTCTCCCCGTGACTGCGTGAGTTTCCTCCGGGTGCTCTGGTTTCCTCCCACATTCCAAAGATGTACAGATTAGTAGGTTAACATGGGTGTAATTGGGCGGTGTGGGCTTGCTGGGCCAGAAGAGCCTGTTACCGTGCTGTATAAATAGAGTTTATTTTAATCTCGTCATCCAATGTTCCCAAACCTTGCCATCCTCATCTTTCATCCTCACAGAAACCTACTGGTTCTGAATTCTAACCAGCTGGCCTTGAAAAGATTCCCACATGTCAGATTTGGATTTACTCCCAAACAGCTGTACCCAATCTACTTTCTCCAGTGCCTGCCTAATACTGTTGTAATTAGTCTTTCTCCAATTTTACCCAAGGAACAATCTTTTCCTTATCCATAACCATCTTAAAGCTTAGGGAATTACAGTCACTGTTCCCTAAATGCTCTCCCACTGATAGTTCGATCACTTGGCCAGGCTCATTCCCCAGTACAAGGTCCAGTACAGTCCCTTCTTTCATTGGATTATCCACATTGTTTAAAGAAACCCTCCCGGATGTACCTAACAGATTCAGCCCCATCTAGGACCATGGCACTAAGGGAGTCCCAGTCAATATTGAAGTTAAAATCACCAACTACAGCAACCCTGTTACATCTTTCCATGATCTACCTGCATTTCTGTTCCTTTGGCTTCTACTGGCTTTTGAGCATCCCCATCATAGAATAACCCCATCATAATGGTTGCACCCTTCTTATTCCTGAGGTCTACCCACATGGCCTCACTGGGTGAGCCCTCCAAGTTCAGCTGTGAAATTCTCCCCAGCCAGTAACACCAATCATCCAACTCTTTTACGTCCCTCTCTGTCAAGTCTGAAACCTCTATCTGGAATGTGAAACTGTCAGTCCCGCCCTTCTCTCAACCAAGTTTATTTAATGACTGCAATATCATAGCAGCATGTACAAATCCAGGCTCCAAGTTCATCTGCCTTATCTGTTATACTCCTTGTTTTAAAATAAATACACTACATACCATTATTCCTTGTGTTCATTACCTCAGCGCTGCCTATTTTTCCTATTAGACCTACTTGACTTCACCTCAATCATGCCACCAGCTGACCTACCGTTCTGGTTCCCACCTCCCTGACACACATCAGTTTAAACCCTTCCTAGCAAATCTCCCTGAAAGGATCTCACTGCCCCTCCCATTTAGGTGCAACTCGTCTTTCTTGTACAGGTCCCACCTGCCCTGGAAGAGATCCTAATGATCTAGGTATCCAAAGCCCTCGCTTCTATATCAGCTCTTTAGCCATGTATTCAACTGTATTATCTTCCAATTTCTGGCCTTAACTAGCAGATTTTCCACATACCGTAAGCAGCTCATCTCTACTGTGCTGCATTTTGATTTACATTTTGTTCTAACAACATGCTTCCTAAAATGGTGGTGGATTAGATAAAAGGTGAAGTGGTGAGAAAAGGGCTCATTTGTAATTCAAAAATAATGTTTCATAATACATCACAACTCTGTTCACTATGTAGCGGGGCAATCTGTAGTATAAAAGAAAATAATTAACAAATCATTTCTTTCAGAAAAGAAGATTTTAGTTGGATTCCACAAACTCAATTTACCTGGGTCACCTTCCCCACAAACAGGTGTAATATCTTTACTCTCGATCGACACAGTGCATTGAGTCATTTTTCTTTCAATCCTTGAAAGCAAAAAAGTATCTTTACAAATACAGTATTAATGAATGCACTCATGATTGTGCTGACGCTTAATGCCTCTGATAACAAGAGACATTCAAAAACAGTTGAAATAGATTTTAATTATACCAATGTTAAACTTAATTAAAAAAACATTATAGTAAAATATATAAAACAAACTTACCTGCACTTGTGTGGGGCCATAAAGGAAAGAGATGAGCACATCTAGATTGTTAATGGGCTCACATTTTAAGATTTAACTGATTTCAAATGGTTATGCATGCTTCTATATGCAATACCATCTTACTAATTGCAAATTTTTTTACATTAGTTATAATTACTCCAAATTGGTTACTTAAAGTTAAAACTCAAACCATCCCACTTTACAACAAAATTTTAAAATGGCTCAGAGGCCGTACTAACCAGAAGATCAACAGTCACAACAGATAAATTTTATTTTGACTGTTCTGAATTTAAGTTCTCAGCTCCCTTCATTTGCAGCAAATTTCACTTCAATTCTTAAAACACAAAACAGAGGAAAAATTTAATTGCATTACATTTCAAAGCAATTTAGTCACATGGATTACCCCATGTCAAATATTTAAGAATTATAAGTGCATGAAAGTGAGCAGAAAAAGAATCCCACCTTCCATTAATCTGTTGATTTTCCTCCTCTTGTTCTTCATCAGAAGTAAGAGGTGAATAATGAACACCATTAGATGCAAACATTTTCTTCTTTTTCAAATTTGGAGGTCCTTCATTATCCTGATGTGGAACTGGAGAGCTTTTCACTGAAGTTTCTGGTGATGAAATTGCTGTTATTTCCAGAGGTTGATTGATATTATTGACCTAAATAAAACAAAAACATGATCTTGAAATGTTTGCTGCTGGGAGTGGCTTGCCTTCTGGGAAGCTCAGAGACAATGGGTGTGTTAGTAATTATTACAGCAGTCAACTCAGAGAATTATAGTGAACTATTGTTTGGAGCCAAGGTGGCAACCCTGTCATCTATTTATTCAAAACTAGAACATCAATTCACATTAGGTGCCCGAAACAAGTGTCCGTTGTTGTCGAGCAATTTATATCCATCTTATACACATGCCAGTTAACATGCTGTCCAAAATAAACTCTGTTAATATTTTGGAACCAAATAAAAATGCATTAAGACCTCAATGGAGGAATAGTCACTAGATTTAGGTACAACACTACGTGCAGAGTGAGCTCCTAATCTGCCTACTTGCACAAATTTAGGAGCCCTTGCCAAATGGATCTTGTCATCCGCATCAGAGGCAGAGGATACAAGCTCGTCTGTCAGCAATCAAGCCACATGCATCAGGCAAATGGACCAAACACTAGTATTTCTGCATGGGTGATACCAAAAATGACACATCAGCCTGGCCCCCAAACAGAAGTGGCAACAGAAATTTTACTGCAAGAAAATCAGTGGAGGAAGTCAAAGGACCCTTGTACTCTTCTCAACCAGCATCTCAGATAACCTGACAACCTCTAACATCTACCAGTGTCTCCAAGGTGTCTGGACAATGGTGATGTTCATCATATTTAACATGTGAAGAGATACTTAGTCTCTCTACCTGAAAATACCAGGGGTGCTTGATTAGAGTGGCCAGGAGATCCAGGACCCGATTGCCTCGAGTTTGCAGTTAATCTTGGACTATACATTCCACCATACTCACAGGAAACAACAACAGCATTGCAGACATCTGAATGCTGAAGTCCAAACTTATGACTTAAAAGAGCACAGGAGGTAACAACAACTCGCTGGTGACCATGATCGGATTACTCACTGCTAGCAAGGTCACCTATAGCGCAAACACTCAGGAGTCACCCGGCTGAGAGACAAGAAAAGAGATGAACTCATCAAGAGTGAAGCAGTCAGCATCCACTGGAAGCTGCACTTTGTAGACTTACTCAGCCATGACATGCATGGCCTTAACTCCATCCCACAACAAATTATCTGGTCCAGCTTTGCTGTCACCCAAGATTGACGTGAAACGACAAAGACCTTATGCCAACTGGAAAACAACAAAGTTTCAGAAAGAGATGAACTTGAAGTTCTAAAATTTAGCAGAGGGGAACTTTATACATGTTAAAAAAAAAATTGGTTTTATGACTAAATAAGTTGAATCATACAAAAACACTGAAGTAAAATAATTGGGAACTTTCCTTTCCCTCCGCTTCCTAATTCACAGTCCTAGAATCCCCACTGAGGTCACAGATCACACGCCAGCTCTGATGTGGCACCGAATCAGAGCACTCGGGAAATTCCAACAAGGTGGGACTTTGCCATTGTATTTCACTTGGATTCCAGCAGTGGGTCATGCTGATAGATGCATTAAGTCTTGAACTTCTCTCTTTATTAGCACATGCAAGTCCCAGATTTTAAGTTTAGAAGACTGCTTGCCTACCATTCAAATTGGAGCTGCTGACTGCTGCTAACAAGATTGGTCCTAATAAATCTATTTTGAAATTGAGACAATATTTCAACTTCCATCTTTTCCTGTCTTCAGTGCATTCTCTAGACTGTTTAAAATTACATCAAAATTTGTGCATTTTCCTTCATAGTTTGCTGTCTGTTAAGAAGTTAGACTCTTTCAAAAATCTTTTCTTATGGCTGTACATTGAAAGTAGGTCTGGAAGTCAACAATCCAGATTTTCTTCCAAATTTATCAGTAAAATAGAAATAAACCAAACCACCTACCATGGAACTTATATTCAAAGGAGATCCTGAAGAAAGGCCAAGTGAAGCAAGCAGGGATTTCCGTTTAGGAGAACTGCCTGCATTCAAACTGGATGTCAGAGAAGAACGTTTCCTTCTGCCCTTCTTTTTTCCTTCTTGAGAAATCGACTGTCCAGATTCTAACTTGATGGCCGAAGCAACTGAAGTTTGTTTGTTTAAAACTGGCTGCTTTATGTTTCCAGCATTTGCAGTGGAAAATATTATTCTCCGTTTAGATTCATTCTCCTGATCAGAGGCACCTTGGTCTGATGGTAAATCCTTTTTCATTACCTCCGAGAAGGCCTTTTGTGTGTCTGCATACTGTAAAACCCCAGCAACGTTTGGGGAACTGGCTGTTGGGTTTTGAGAGCCAGAGAGCCTAGGGCTGGCTGAATGCTGTGTGGCGGGGCAGTTGTGTTCAGAATTCCGAGACTGCATCAGGTGCATTGTTGGATGTTGTAAGTTTGTACTCTGCAAGGCAGAACTGTTGGCAAGGATACCTACGCTGGTGGAATCAGACTCTTCTAATGTCTTGTCATGACTATTGAGTGCTGACTGGATGGAAGAACCAGAATGGACTCCATTGACTGTCATAGAGCCAGCTGAGTAACAAAAACCTACAAAACAAAAGAATCATTGCAACAGCCCCAGCTTTGATGAAAATATATCTACCATCTGCCTTTGTGTTACTTAGCACATAACCATTCAATGCAAGAAAATTAAAGTAAAAAAGCTTCTCAAAATACCAACATGAACTTTTTTCCTCAACCACATGCACTAAATCACAGCAACAGTTCACTCAAAATTATCGTTTATGCAGTTTTTTTATTCATTCATTCAGCTGCAAATGCTTAGAAATTTACAGACATTATATAATCATTAATTTGATTTTGAAAGGCCTATCTTTAATATCTTCCTTTCTGCAATTTACTTATTTCACAAGCTTAGCATCAAAACTAATAGTGTAAAATTCACATTATTATGGAGATGAATTAAGAAATTCACATCTGGCCAAAGTATTAACTGTACTAACTGCATGGAAACTGCTATATAATAGTTAGAAATCAAATGGAAAAGGAACACTACCTGAGGTAGCCAAAGACTGTGGTTTGTTTGCAGCTGCGTTTCCATAATTAGCACCATATTGTTTGTCAAGCATCGATAAGTCACGATTTGAAACATGAATAGGACTAGGTGTGTTTCTCTATAAAAGAGAGCGTGCTAAATTAATATTAGCTTAAAGCAGTAAAAACGTAGTTTTGATGTTGTATCTAGTTAGATAATTAAAACAACCTGCACTTAAGCCTGACAAAAAAATAGAAAAATCATATTGTATAATGCCTGACAGAACAAAATGAATAATTTAGAAGTATTATCTGCAGCCTTGAAACACAACTCCCTTGTTATCTAAGGGAGTGGTAGAGTCCAGTATAAATATTACTTACATGTTTTGCTTAGCATATTAGAACCAGTGGTTTACTATTTTACAGTCACTAAGGCTTGTTATGAGGATTCTGTTTCCCCAACATTGGCCCTCCTTCAAAACTTTTTTTTTGCAACATTGTTAGTATTTGATATTGTAGCTTGGCAATTATAATACAGCTTTAAAATTTCACTCCCATTATACTTTGGGTTTAAATACGAGGTCCAATCTAAGTGGGAGCTGGTCCAAAAAATTCCCAGACCAGTGTGTGCCTTTAGAACATTATGGTCTGGGAATTTCTTGAACCGGTTCCCACTTGGTTAGAGTTACTATCGAGAATCAAGGGAAATCCCTATTTACACATTTGCACCACACTTCAAGCTAGTTAATTCCAATGTCACACAAGTATTTCTTTGTCTACTATGACAGTACAAACATTTTCATGGAAAGAAAACAGGCAGGTTATCCTCTCTTCAGGTTGGAATGCAATCCAGGTGGAACTGGGGCTGGAATGGTGGTCAAGCTGTTCGTGAATAGAACCATCAAAAGTAGTGAATTGTTAAATTGCCAGAGATTTGAGGGGAATGCCACAACAATGGAGAAAATACACAGAAGATGCTGTCCATTATTTGGTAATCAGCACACTGTTTAAAGTAACCAGTTTTTTGTAATATTGCAAGTGAAGAAAATTGTGATTCAAACAGGCAGCCAGAATACTAGCAGTGACACTGGAGTCAACAGCAGGTTTGTGTTGTTATCAGCAGAACAAAACAAAATCAACAGGCTCATAAATGATGTCACCAAAAAGGAAAAGCAATGAGAAAAAGGCAGGCAGAGAAGAGCTAAGGTAAGAACTTCTGAAATAACATGGGCTCCTGCTTGAAAGCAGCAATCCAAGCCATGGTGGCATATCAGAATGCCCAAGTCAAGGCAGAAGATAGTCATGGGTATGAGTTCAGGTTTGCAGTGATATTTCAGGTTAATAAGGCATCTAGTAATGTAATGAAAGGAGTGAGGGAAAGGCGTGACATGACTAAATAGGAGAGTGATGGTGTTACAGGTAATGATTCAGAATCTCTTCAAAACTAAACAGATTACTGAAGTAGCAAGATTAGCCAGGACATGAGAATGTTATTAAACCATCCAGTAAGTATCAAAACATTTAAAGTTTCTTATAATTTTGCATTTTTGTAAAATATTACTCACCGCTTTCTCAGCACGAACTGGTAGAACTACACTGGCCAAAGGAATGCTGACAGGCAATTTGTTTGGTTGAACAGTGCTCAATGGAATACTGATCGGTAGGCTGGTTATGGTTTCAGAATTATTAACTGGACTTTTGTTAAACTCTTTAGAAAGCTGAGGGGAAAAAAAAAAACAAATGGTTACAAGTCAGTATGAATACTTACAAAATAAAAGCAATGCAACCTTTTAGAAATTGTGATTAGGTTGATGGTACTGATTTATTTCTGAAACATTCAAAGCAATGTACATCAATAACACGGCAAATCTTCCAAGATTCACCCAGATCGGCTGGCAGACAAGCCGAGACCTGGGCCACTTCTGAACAGATGCTGAGTCACACCATTCCACTCCATAGAACACATCCCTGGAACACCTTCATTGTGCCAGTAAACCCATCATGGAGTCATATGAGGCAATGCTAACTTTGACAGGCTTCCCTGCTCCAAGTTACTTGTTAAGCCACTTTAAATTTAACCTCGCTGATGTCAAAGCCATCAGAGAAAGCCCATACACCACACCAGTACAGAAAGCTGGGCTCTTAACAGAAAACCACACCCTGGTTCATATTAGAAGCAGCACTGTCCAAGGGCAAGCAGTAGTGATTCCGGATCAGTAGGACACATACACTAATATTTAAATTACATTTTGAAGTGCTGTAATTTTGTGCAATTTGGATGCATGAAAAATTGTCTTAAA